>NC_139510.1:15638887-15752310 GCF_008360975.1 Lichenostomus cassidix
AAGTGGCAAGTGACTGAGGAAAGACACCTGTCCCCACGATGCCTGTGGCACATGCCGGGGCGGGGGAGCGGGGGAGGGGCGGACGGGCTGAGGAAACGGCCCGCGCAGAGCACTGTCGCTGCAGGAGCCGGTGCTGCTGCCGGCCGCGGGGCTTATTCAAATGTCGCCCGCTGCCTCTGTGATTCGTGGGGACCCAGCCTCCGTATGGTAATGGAGGGGGAAGGGGGCAGGTGTGTGGCTGTAGCGACGAGGGTAGAGACGAAGGGGAGCTGGAAGGGAGGGGTCTCAGGCAGCGCTCTTGAGGCAGCCCGACTGGGGCAGAGTACGCGCATCGGCGCCTTACGTCCCGTCCCGCTGGGTGCGATGCCGTCAGGGGCAACGGCGGTGCGCAGCAAGGTGGCAGCGGGGGTAAGCAGCAGCAGAAGCAGCACGGGGAGTGACGGGGCGTGGGATCATTGCCCTGCTCCACCGAGGCAGCCGAGGGCAGGGAGGTGGCCAGGGCTGCGCTTCCACGGGAGACAGACGCACTGCTGCACATTTGTTACCTTGGGCAGAGGGGATGTAACATACCAATATACCCCTGCTCACCAAAACCTACACACACTCCCCGCTCTCCCTCTGTGCCATCTGCTACCTGTGCACACACTCGAACTTGGGCTAGACACTCACCTCTGTGGATCTGTTTGCATATGTTACCACAAATTTATAGGGGAGCATGATTCATGTGAGCTAATTAAAAGCAGTGAAAATAATAAATTTCGCGGACTGAGTCCCCAACATCACTTGTAAATGGGCACCAGCATACACATGTGTTGTCCCACAGTTATTCATAAGAATGTGCAAAAAAGTGCCTACTTATATAAATTATTGCTCTATATGGTAAGGTAAGAACTAACCTAATGGATTATAGTATCTGTTTCCGCGATTTTTAAATGTTTTACCGGTAGGCATCTGACCACTTTTTCTTAGGTGACATATATGAGCACTTTAGTGTAGGTCTTGTGCAACTGGAGCTAGAGGTAGTGCTGGAAATACCATAAGAAATCCAAAGAAAGTACGCATGTTGTGAGATAGGTACTAAGCAATGCAAACCGAGTATGACATTCTGATCTTTATTTTTTAAAAAAATATATGCATGGCAGTCTTGAAGGGGAGGTAATTTTCAACTTATACGTTTATGTAAGTAAGTAATCAATGGTGCAAGTAATTATCTATGTATGCACTTAGATTTATTCTTTTAAGAAAAAATGTGTGTATGGTTGGGCATTGCTCTTATGGAAAACATTACTCGTTTAAAATATAATATTTCTGGAATATAAAAATAGAGTAATCTTCTGGTTTTAATCATGTTTAAACTACTCTCTTTTTTAAAATAAGAATTTCCCCACAAAGGTAAATAGAAATGAGCTAATATAGTTTTTAAATGTAATTTAAGGCCTGTGGATTTTCATATAATGTAATGACAATGGCAATATTTTAAAATAAAGTTTAAAATGCATTTCCAGTAAAGACTTAGGTAGTTCCTTTAGAACTACCCATGTTAACATGAATTGTAATATATTTAATAAAGTAAGCAGTTAAGACAATGTACAAAATGTCTTCCTTAAAAAAAGCACTCCATACCTGGCTCTACACATTTTAAGATAATATTCTGAAATAAAATATTCCTGAAATCCACAGAAATATAAGTGCTTTTATAGGTCGCAATTCTGCAATGAAATATTATAAACCATTTGAATCAGTCCCCATTACATGCATTATCTATATTGCCTCATACTTTAAAACAGTAATTTTTTTCCTAATATGAAGTTAATTAGGTGGTCAAATTTCCAGGTTCGACCTATTGGTATTTAGCTGAACATGGCACTGATACATGTCTCTTCTCTTAAGACCCGATAAGCATGTTGTGCACCTTTATTTGCTTTATTAGCTTTGTGCATATTTTGTAACCTTATATAAACAGAAGCAGGGAGGAAACTGCATATAAAGGCACATACACATTAGTCATGCCAAAAAGGGAAGGGGAGGGGAGAAAAGAGAAGACAAAAAAAGGAAGGAAAGATCAGAGAAAAAGAGATAACTTCTAACTTTCCGTTAATTTAAAAACGGAAATATAACTTTACATATACATCAGTAATAAAAATAATACACTGTGGAACGAACAGGATGAGGAGGAGGGGAGGGGACGGGAGGGGAGGAGAGAAAAGGGAGAGGCGAGGGGAGGGGAGGAGAATGGTGGAGAATAGCGGAGAATGGCGCAGCGGTGAAGCCCTGATTATGCATAGGGAGCCCTCTGGAGCAGCTTGCTCTGAGACAGGCTCTTTTCCGTGCCGCGTTGCCTCCGTCCCAGCCGGTGCACCCCAGGCTTCCATGACTAACTGATATTTGTTACTTCAGGGTTTTTATTATTGTTGTTTATGATGTTTGGTGGCGGGGAGGATGGGAGAACGGATTGTTTCTTTCATTAATTGCGATCTTCATTAATAGGGACGATCGCTCCAGGAATCTTCAGTCTCTTCTCCAAGCAGTAGGATTTGCATATTTATTTAATGCCCGAATTTCCTTGATGTATGCAAATGTAGCCGGACGTACAGTAAACCTCAAGCTGACGTCAATGAATACTACCTCGCTTTTAAACCTTGAACGTGAAGCGAGGATGGGGGACGCGACAGGGGTGCATAGCCGGAGACGCTCCAAGCCGAGCCTCCTTGGACCGTGCCGGGCCAGTCCAGAGAGGCGGCCGTAGCGGGAAGGTGGCCGGACTGCCGGTAGGCACCGTCCCCAGCAGCGTTGGCTGCTTGGCTCCACTCGTCGCTTTGCCATACTGATCAGAGCCCCTGCCCAATAAAATAAATATTAAAAAAATCCCCAAATATTAACCTGGCTCGTCCGCCCTCTCTCCCTACACGGAGGCAAAATAAAGCCCACCCTCACGGTGCCCTATCCCCGTCCCTGGGAATGCCACCGCTTCTCTTCATCAGATCATCAAATGATGAGCGAGAAATAGAAAACACCGATCAAGACACAAAAACTCCCCCCTCCCAGTATTGCACGACACACGCAGTGCAGGTAAATAATAATTTCGAATGACTGTATCGATACAGTGTTAGCAGTTTGGTGTAAGTGATCCAGTGATAAAAGTGCTGGTTTAAGGAAGAAGAGGCAGAAAATGAAAAAAGTTGCTAGGCTCTGGGCAAGCCGTTCACTCCTCCAGCCGATCTGATCTGCAAGTCAAAACTACTCTCCTGTGTTTGTACTGATTTCTCCCATTTGGCAAGAGAAGTGGTGTTAAAGGGCTCTCCGATATATGACTGTAGAAAGTTGGCTTTGTTACCAAGGTAGAAAAGGGTAGATGTAAGCAATTTTCTAAAGATGTCTCTTCTATATCTTTCTTTGTAGTCTTTTGCCCTTTAGTAACACCTCAGTTTATAATGATTTGAGAACTTTTAGCTCTAGGGGAAATTTTACTGGTGAGGATGTAGAATGAAATGGAATCAATGTTTATAAAATGAATGGTAGTCTTTAATAGGATGTAATTTTTTTTGTGTTTGTTTGTTTGTTTGTTTTGTTATGTTCCAGAGCATCTCTTTAGAACTTGACACAGTCACTTTTAGAGCAAAACAGCTGCAAGCCAGTGGCTACACACATGCACACACACGCTTATACCCACACACACGCTTATACCCACACACACTCATGCACTGCTTCTCTATTCAAACATCTTGACTAAACTTAAATGGCCAAGCCAGGGAATGGAAACATGAGTGCATTTCTGATTGAGAGACTGATACAGGCTTTTATAAATCCTCTCAGCAGTTTTGTGTAGCCAGGGTTTGCCCTGAATTTTGTTATTTTAGTCTGAGATTGCATTTTTATTCTCATAAAGTTCTGTTGGTCTGCCTTGTCCCCAGGGGCTGTGTTGGCAGGCGAATCCATGGGTGCTGTGTGTGGCTGGGCTGTGACAGGGGCTGTGAAGGGCCATGGTCAGGACAGGATGGCTAGACTGCTGTCCTTGGCAGTAGCTGGCAGGAAATCCATGCCTCTGCAGACTGACTACTCTCTCCCTGGAGCTGCACACTGAATGGGGTTCCCATATAACATATATATATATATATATATATATATATGTGTGTGTGTGTGTGTGTGTGTGTGTTTATATGTGTGTGCATGTATATATGTATATATGTATATATGTATATATGTATATATGTATATATGTATATATGTATATATTTATATATGTATATATGTGTATATATATGCGCACATATATATGCACCATACATATATGACATAATATGTGTGTGTGTGTATATATATATGCACATATTTTAGTATTGTCCCTGCCCTAATGCCTCCCCCAACATATTCTTCACACATGCTCACACTCCTTGGCACCTGCCCACACGACTACAACACAGCACATGGAAAAAACACCATGTGCAGATGCCATGCAGTCACCCCAGACAGGGACAGGCTGTCTGTCAGACTCCCAAACCCCTGGCCCTCCCCAACCCCCCTCTGAGGCTCGTCCATCAGCACCTCTGCCCTGTAACCACCCCTGCCAACCCATTTTCTGCCCACCGCAAACGTTGAGCACAACCCCATTGCTGTGTCCTCCCAGGCACATACCAGAGAGCCGTCCTGCCTCCCTCTCTTGTGGTGCACCCCCTCCCTCTCCCCACACCTTCTGTGATCAGACACATCCTCAAACTTCTCCAAAGGCATCATGCAACTCTTTGCCTAGTTCTTGTGCTCTAAAAAGAGCTGGCATTTTCATGGGCAAGGCATTGGTTCTGTGCCACTGGTTTTGAACCTGAAGCATTGAATAAGAAGGAAAAGAAGGAAACCACAAAAAATTTAAGAAAGCCTCCTTCCAGCAATCACTGTGTTGATGAGAGGTCATACTACAAGTTTCATGATAACAAATTGAAAGGGATTTTTTTGTTGTTGCTGTTATTATTATTGTTGTTGTTGACCGGTTGATCAATTTTGAGAAGTTACACAAAATGGTAATATCTACCAAAACCAGGACCCAGAAGAATCACTTCTTCAGAAGTTAGCCAGAAGAAAACATCTTAGAAAAACTCAACCATTTGGTGTTTCCAAAGAAATGTGTGCTTTCCTTCTCTAGGAATATTTAGCCATTGGTCTTCTTTTGACAAGGCATTTCTAATTTGTTCTGTCTGTCAAAATGGGACTATGAGAGGTTTTGGTGTAAAATCATTATCTCTGGCAATGCATAAAGATAGTAGGAATGAGAAAAGGCCGTGGCAATGGATGAACAAAAGGGCTTCAGTTCATCAGCAACAAAAGTGTTGGGAAAATGGTTGAATTTCAGAGCACGTCCTTCTTAGCAGAGAGGGCTGGATTAGACCTTGGCCAATCTGTCCCCCCTCCACCAAAAAAAAACCCTTGTAGAGTCTCACATGCAACACTTCACTTTCTACTCTGGGGCTTAGGAAGCAATATGGAAAAAAAAACCAACAAAACACCCCAAAACCACACCCTTTTTCCTCCCCTCCCTTTTTCTTTATGGAAGCTTTCTAATTATTTTAGAACCACTTGTGCAAGAATTACACCATGGAAATAAGTGGCACTTTTAAAAAGAGATCACAAGGAGAAAGATCTGAATTTCTGGAGATATGAAAGAACCTGCTTTCTGTGCTTTAAAGGTGTCTTTACCATGGTGGGAATCTTTATTTTCTACTAGAGATTCATTTAGATCTGGAGTCAAATCTTTATTGTTTAAAAAACAAATGTAAGTATTGTGAGAGGGATTTACAGAACCTGAATTCCTTATAAAAGGGAGAGACATCAACTTCATTGCACTTCCACATTTTTCAGTTGAGGGAGTGGGTATATGGGAACCTGTGCTCAGTTAGCAGCTCTGTGATAGATTCAGGGGTAGGGACTGCCTCACCTAGCGTCAGACAAAACAGGTGATCTTGAGTAGGGCTCCAGGAACTTCCAGTGGCGACCGCGAGGGAAATTTGATCAACAAGGCATAGTTTTATGAGTTAACACGGTGGCTTATAGTGGTTAGCTGATTTTGTATGTCTTATTCAAAACTTGTTAGTCTTGTGTGTGGTTAGGTGTGGGAACTCTTAATTATCAAGCATATTGCCAGTAAAAGCAGAGTTATAACATTTAAGTATGCAGAGAAGAAGCTTTGTAGCAGTACCTGGGTGCCTTTTTAAAGTGTATCGACGTAGGAACAATTGTTCACTGGGTTTCAAATTAGAATAATGGAACTAACTTCTGTTGACTCTACATTTTCAAACTGTTTTCTAAAAAATGAAATTGAAAAAAATTAAAAAGTTGAACTCATATTTTCGAGATTGTCAATGTGGAGGACATTATTCACTGTAGTTAATAAATCCATGTGCCTCTGTGCTTTGTGGGCCACTTAATGGCAAGCAGCCATTACTTACTGGGTTGTCCAAAATGTAGCTTGATCAAAATATGTATCCCTTTGAGCAGGGGTGATTTAATCAATGTTTCATGAGGTTATAATTATTCTCATCTTATCCGGGGTGGCAGGGGCAGGTGCGATGCGTCTGGCATAGGCTCAGCCCGACTAAAACGTACACCTTTTTGAGGGGGGGAGGTGGCAGCGGTGGAGGCCTGCGCCACGCCTCGACTCTAAGTGCCGCTGCCCCGAGAGTCCGGGAATGGCTGCTGGGGCGCGGCACAGTCCCGGCCACCGCTGCCTCCAGCCCTGTCGTGGGCCGCCCGGGCCGCCGGTAGGCAGAGAGCGTAATTGAAGAAAGGGATTTATACAACGGTGCTTTTAGTCCTCCATCTCACCCACCCACCAAAACACCCACCTGCCAATTAGCATACCTCTCCAAGAACAATTCTAGCCCAGGATTCATGAAATGGGGGGAAAAACTTACCATAAAATAGAAGTCAGTTAATTTGTAATAAATAATATGCTTTAAAACTAAGGCTGATGTACTCAAGATGATGTAATAACAGTGTTTTAATTATTTACACATACAACTTGATATACTAAGAGTTTTGTAAATATAGATCATGCCTTTCTTATGATCCTGATTTAAGGACATTGGTGATCTGTAAGACATGGAAATTCTATCAAGAACATACTGGCTTAAATGTGTTTCATGTTTTGAATTGAAGGATAGATGGAGCCTCCATCTCCTCCTTTTCATGAGACTGAAGTATTAAAGTAACCGGCCGCTTACAGTATGCAAATATTATATATGCCTTTGTAGCATTCAGCATCTCTATTCAGCAGTCCCAAATATTCTTAAATTATTTTCTTTTTCATGATAGGTCTCCACAAATAAGTATAGAATGGGGGGGGGGGTTTTGTTAATAATTAGGTCCTGCAAATATTAATTATCACATTTAACCCTGCAGATACTGGAGTACATTACTCATATCTGTTTTATGTCATATCAGACCATCTGCAGGAAATGTGGCTGGCTATTTCCCTGTTTAATCTAGAGTCAAGTGTTTTAGCAATTTATTCAATAATCTCCAAATGTTGATATACACACCACCTCCTAAACACACATGCATTTATATATTTACATACATTTCATGAACAAGAACAGTGAAATAATTTAAATTATGGTCCTTTGCCTTTTTTGTAGCTATTCTTCAGATTTAATCAATGCAGGAAGACCACAAGAAATGACAATCAGGACGAGGAATGGTATTTTTATTTTTTGTTTAATAATAAAAGTCAGGTGATAGAACATGTTCTTTAACAGCATGTAGTGTATTCATGTGAAATTACTGAGTGTGGTTTTCTTTTTTTTCCAAAATTTTGCATTCTTGATAGTCTGCCTTTTCTTATTTTGTACTATGGATATCCCTTTGCATACCATATGTTCAACATGACAGAAATGTAATCTGCAGCTGCATGTAAAGTTCAATTGTGGTCACAAAAGAAATTATAAGACACTTTTATTAGAAGGCAAGCCAGTCAAGTGACTTACCTGGATGAAAGGAAAAAGACATTATGCAGGAAATTCTTGTCTGCATTGTATTGGTGTGACGTTTTAAAATTATGTGAGTTCTAATTTAGTAGGTAAAGAGTATTCATATAATGTTATACAGTTATGTACTTCATAGCAGTTTAAAAAGGGTTCCTATGAATATTCCATGCAGAAGATGGGGATACCATCATTGGAACAAGTCTCTGTAATAATTACAGAATCATAACAATTCTTCTTTAAAATAAATAGAGACTGCCTTTTCTTAAAAAATACATGGAGGATGTTTCGTCTTTACCTCACAGCCATCTGGAGACCTATAAAAAATTAGAAAACAAGCATGGCAATCACATACCAATTTAAAGGCCACTAATGGACATTTATTTGGAAGGCAGGAGGAAAAAATATTTGGATTCCATATCCTCCAATATGCAGATCACTCTAAAGTGATTTTGGAAAAAATTAGCAATTTCTGTATAGGATTTTTTTTTTATTCACAATAAGCAAATATTTTTTGTGCAGTCTTACTGGGCACCCTTTGATTTCAAGGCCCTTCTAGATGACTGAAAGTTAGAAAATTTAATTGGCAATACAGCTAATGAACAGTTAGGTTATAATTTTCATGTTGGCTCTTTTGACTTTCTGAGGCTCTAATGATTATTCAACAAAATGTATGTATTGCAGTTACTGCTTAAGTCAGTGTGTGAGTAAGGTGGTCTTGAGAACAGAGCTTGATGTTTTAAAGGTGTATTGTGGGTCTTTGAAACATAGCAATGCCTTGCATTTAACTGCAAATCCTGTGACATGGTAACATGCTTTAATGTATGCATTAATGTGAACATGTGTCTGTGTTAATATGTATTATATATATAAATATCTGTATAAGCATAGACATACACACACATACACAAAGAATACCTGAATTTTCATGCCTCTGACAATGCAATACATAAATTCACAATCCTATTGGATGTGACACGTACCTAACCACTAATACTGCTGCCTTTAGCTATTGCAAGAAAAAACATCTTTCTAACTGCCAATTTAGAGAAGCTCATTAGAATTTTACATATCAAAATGGTCATGTGCCTTTAGATATATCAGATGTCTAATTGTCAAGCACAGTAACGAACAGTATAGTGTTATAAGAATTCTAACCATTTTATGCCAAACTGTATAATCTGAAAAGAGCACTGGCATAATTAGCTCATACATCTCACATATATCAAGCACTGGTGGCAAACTGTAGTGTTTCCTTATACCAGAGTATCTAACACACATTTTAAAAAAATGCTCAATTTCAGTGGCTGGTAATCTGAAAGTACAAATGAATGGTCTCATTAGTAATATCATGTGCTAGTTTGGAAGTAAACCAGTGGAGGAATTTGCCCCACACAAATATATTGTGAGAGATTCCCAGTTAGAATTACAATTTAAGAGGAAAAATTAAAGTAATGGCAATAATACAGAAACATCAGCTTAAACTGATAGAGTCAGAATACAACCCGCCACCCTGTTGGTCAGGGTGGTGATTGCAGTCCAGTTAAATGGTGGCTGCAGTCTCCTTGGAGTGATGGATGTAGTCTGGTTGAAGTGGTAATCCTGAAGAACGATCTGATTGGTCTCTGGAGGTCTAGTGGTGATTCTCGAGCTCTTCTCCTCTAGAAATCCAGTGGAAGTGCTAGTGCAGTGTTCCAAAGACTCATGCAGGTAATAAGGTTCAGTTCCTCCCCTCTGGGCAGGGCATGTCACAATGGGATGATGTAATCTTATGAGTCACTCCCGAAGACCTTAATGGCCCATTGGCGGAGATAGCCCCCCAAATGGTGTTATCAGAGCTGAGTCATGCTGAAGATAAAGAGCACTGCCCCACCTGTTCTTAATAGCTGATGAAGATGGTAATAGAATACATACTTTTTGGTTACACCTTCCATGTAACCTAAGACACATCACTATTGAATTCAGGATTTGACTCATTAGTAATATTTATGTGTTACTTCTTCTTGGTAGCAGTATTAATTTTGGGCCTTGTCTGATAAATTATATTGCTTTCTCTTTTTCATGCTTTTGTAATATTGATCTATGATAAAAAATGGACTGGTTTATATAGATGCAATTTTACAGTGTGACCACATATTTTATATATATATATATATATGTATTTAAATGCAAATACCTATACATATGTACTTAGTCCTACACATGTATACATGGTTCCCCTGTGTACATACAAGCACACATTTGCTTTATTATGTGAGCAGGCTATGCAGTCAGCATAGAACAAGAATTTCAGTTCCACTTCATGCATTTAAATATTTCCCCTTAAAAATAGTAATAATACAAACAGGTTAATTTACAAAGAAGTCTATTTAAATGCAGTGAGGTGTATTTCCTATAACTGTACAGGAACATAAAGCATGATGCATTATGTTTTATTTTACACTTTAAGAGTAGCAGCATGAATTTCAAGCAAGAATTTGTTTAGAAGTGTAGAGCAGTTCATATTCTTTGTGTTGAATCCTTCAATATGCATCTTATACTGACCACAATATGTATGAGCTTTTGAAATACATTTATTAATTTCAACAGTAAATGTTGTAGATCTCAGTCCAGAGTTTCATTGTATCATGTATAGTTGAAAGACCTTTATTTTTTGCACTTCGGACTTAGAAAAATTCTATACAACTTGTAATGTTAAATAATTCATAGTATAATGTGAAGAAGAGGTGAATTGAGAGACTTAAATCTTAAAACAGTACGTAATTCATTCTAACAGTTTAGAATTACTTTCCTTCATCAATTTCTTGAGTAATATAAGCAGCATTCCAAATAAACTCATTGAGGAAAATGTGTTGCACAGTCATACTGGTGTAAATACCTGCAAATCGCTATAGACACAAAACATAACCGAGCTGTGAAGCCATTGAAAACACATCACATCAGGGCAAATTGTCAAAGTAGTTATACATTGACCTCTGTGTAGTGCAGATGTGATCCCCAGTCTCAGAAAGCAAGGCCCCACTTTAAGCTATAGCAAAGTTCCTCACATCTCTCTGCACAAGCAGAGGATGCCAAAAGACAAATGCAGGCAAAGACATTCCACAGATCTGAAATGCTTTTATTTATCCTTAGAGAGAGAATTCTTCCAGTCTTTGGATATTAGAGTGATCAATGCTACCAAGAAGGAAGGTAAAGGCAGCAGGTGGATTTTCTGGCAGTCAGGAGCAACAGAGAGCTTAGTCCTGGGCTGCCGCTGCTGCTGGTGTGGTTGGCAGGGGCAGATAGCTGATCACTCATGCATATCAATAACCATGCATACTTGAAATTTCTCATGACATCATCATTACCTTTGTCTCCTGCAGTCCAGGACCTCTGATCTTGCCAGGCTGGCCCCCATTTTGGCACTAAAGGTCCTTGAATGATGCCACTTTTCTCCTTCTTTTAGACCGGGGACAGCAGCAAGCCAGCAAGACTGCTTCTTCCCAGTTTTAGGAGTCCTGAGAAAGCAAGGATCTCCCCCACGCAAAACACACATGCATTCAAGATATTTACAGTCAAGCTGCCAGCATTTGGTAAAAATCTCTATACCATGCATAATCTAAAAGGATCAGGAGCTGGATCCTCATATCATCTTGGCACTTTTTACTAAAATGTGATTTTTTTTCTTCCTTACACTGCGCTGGAAATTGCTGATAGTTTTACATCTTTATAGAGTATAAAGAGTCTTTCATGAGGCTGAAGCAATTTTTAATGCAAATAGAAGCTTGTGAAGGAATGGATGCTTTTTCAGTCATCACATCTTGATACACCTTAATAGCTGGGGTTTTTTTTATATTAACAGATGAATTGTTGGTTATCCCTGCTGGAAATTACTGACTGAAAGCAAAAGTTTGGAATAAACTTTGAAGACAGCAGATCTCTTTTGGATGCTATTAGCTGAGCATGTGCACACACACACACCCACACACACCCCAGGTCACAATTTGCATAAAAGGATGACTATTTTAAAGCAGCACTAGTACTTTTGGAGGAAAATGCACGTCTAAAAAAAACTTGGATTCTAGCAAGGAAAGCTAGAGGGAAGTGAGTTGTTATCTTTGGTTATCTAGCTGTATGAGTGTTTTGGTCTTCATAAAGCTAGATAACCGAAAGTAAAAACTCCTTCAAGATCATCGTACACCGTGTGAAAATAAAAGACTACTGCAAGAGACAGTAAAAAACAACCTCAGACAAAAAAACAACTGAGAAAGGTCAGCAATTCTTATTGAATCTAACATTTTTATAGCTAAAGGTGGAATGGAGGGAGTTAAATAGCATACTTAGTCCAAAATATGAGATTGTCAGATGCTAAATGCTGCAGAAAGGAAATGGTACTGATGGTAAACATTACATGTGCAACATTGCTGTTAAATAAATAAAGAGAAACCTAGACCAGTCAATGTTTAACTGAGCTGAGATTTTTTTTTTAGAAAGTTATTTGGAAATGCTGTTTCTTTTTGCAAAATTATTCATTGCAATAAAATGGCTTTAAAATTAAGCTGGTAGTTGGTTAGGATGATGATGATGGTTGCTGTTGGTGGTGATGATACAGTGTGGACTGAACTGGAAAAACATCAGTCTGCATTCATCTTAGACAAAGCATTGAGGGATTTATTTAAAATAATAAGAAACCAGGCTTTCAAAAAAAGTTTACACTGAAGTGTAGGCAAGCTTAACAATTTATAGCTACTGAGAACTTGGTGCAACTGCATAAGGATGAAAAAAGTGATGGCTGATTTTTATTCTTCTGTTCGAAATGCAAGCACAGATGCTTCTCTGTTCTGAGAATGTTTCCTTGAGGGAGCTATTGAAGCAGAAGGACATGATGGAGATGAGATCTCCTCCTCCCTCGACAAAGTGTTAAAAATGTTCTGTCTTACTCTGCGCTTAGCATTGGAAATGAAAGTGAAATTTACTCAAAAAATCCACGTGTGTGCCTCCTCTCTTTGTTTAAGGATGATCAGATCTATCTAGGAAACAGTTCTGGCATCCCAAACTGAAATAATTAGGATGTATATAGACCTGTCAGAAATGGAAAGGGGGTGGGGAAACTGATGGTCTGTCTCTCCTAATTGATTCCGTTAAACAACCCGCAGGAGATGTGAACGGCTGGGCATTCCCATTCCCACGCTCAGGGCAAGTGGCAATTCCATGCCTCGGCAGCCTGTGACAGACAGCTCTGCTGGGGGCTGCAGAATGAAAAAACCCTCAAGTGCACTATACCATATAAATCTCCATTGCCTCCATAAGTGGAGGCATTTCCCACCCACAGTCATCTGCAGGCTCCCGAGTGAGAACACCAGCTGCTCTGTGGCTGCATACTGTCTCTTTCTGTTAATGCTGGAACCTCAGTACAAGCTCCTTGGGAGCAAGTTTCACTTTTCTTCCGTGGCCCAAGTATTGCAGATGATTTAGGAGAGACAAGGCAGAGGCAAGGGAACCTGGGAGGTGCAGCTATGGAGACTGTACCTCTCTTCCCTGATGGAAAAAAGTCGCAGACATAATGTATTGACCTTGCAAATATCTGATGGGTTTTAATAAACGCTTTTTTGGATGCTATTCATATTCATCATTATTGCAGTTTAGGCAACTTTTACAGTGAAACTGAGCAGGTTTAATTTTTAAGGGCAACAGTTTCCTTTGAATTCTACCTAAATATCTTTCCAAAGGCAGACTAGTGTCTAATACTATCTCAGAAATTGAACATCTCTAAGGTAGATTAAAATAAGATCAGAGATAAGGAAACAATTCTCAACCTTCTTCATAAATTAAAGGGCTGACTTTGTACAGGCTGTTTGTTTGTGGGTTTGGTATTTTGAGGGGGCTTTTGGATTTTTTGGTTTTTTCCAATTTTTACTTATGAATAGGATGACTCACATAAAATATTGTTCAGGTGTTTATAATGGAAATACCTTTACATCACATACTCTGAGAGGAAGTAAGCAGAGAACCATCAAACAGGTCCTAGAAACAAGACATGCACTGTTGATTTAAAATAAATAATTAGCCTCCAAAGTCATCTCATCTTCCTTGTAGTTCCAAATATATTCTAGAGGATTTTCAAGGCTTACTCAGACGCTTTTTTACTGAGATTCAGCTAGTACCCCAGCCAATCTGTATTTACATGAATTCCCACTTTAGCTGCTGTACACATGCCAAAGTTTTACTACTGTAGTGACCGATGAGAAGCCCCTTGTTTATTTACATTTGAAGCACTGTTTGTGCAACCAGTCTTTCATTTTGAGTGCCTGTATGCCTTTCATTTACTTCTGTCTAGGGGTGCTATTTACCTAGAGTGACTGTCTATGACAATTAATATTTACATTACAAAGTACGTGGTTTTCTTTCTGAAAGACCTTCAGTTAAGGCAATAAACTGTTTTCTGGGGAAACCTATTGTTTACTCAGGCATCCAATGGAGTTAATTAACTTAAACTTTTGCTTGCATCTTGGTATTTTATGCAAATTTGTTAAGAAAAACACCCAGGAAAAACAAAAATATTACAATCATGTTACCCATTGTAATATTAAATTGATTTGTACCATATTGAAGTTACATGACTATAAATTAATAAAACATTATTACGACTACTAATTATATTATTGTTATTGTTGTTATTATTTTTCCTTCATTGTTTAGAAGCAAAATGCCCCATCTCCTGCAAATCTGACTTGGAAAAAGAGAGCATTTTAAAATGTAGCAGCATGCTTTCCAAGTTTATGCTTGCCTCATGTAGCAAATGTTATGCAAAATTATCTATCTGTAAATTACTGTTTCCTCAAAACTTGTAAAAAACCAAAAACAATATACATCTTCAAATAAAATGAAGTGTAAATATCAGTTGAGCAGTCCTTTGAAGGCTAGTTTTAGCACTAAGAAAAAACAGATGAAATTTATTTAGCATGCCACTCTGTCATAAAACAGTTGGAGTGAAGTTGAAGGTTGTGTGAGTATGCATGTTAACTAGTAGGAACCCAGGCTTATTCTCTGTGAAAAGGGAGCAGCAGATTGCTGTGCAAGGCCAATGTTAAAAAGGCGGCTGAATTTAACACCATCTGGAAGAAAAGATCCTTTCACAACTTTCTCACATCAGCAGACAAAACTGGTGTCTCTTATTCTGGGCCCTTGTCTATGCAACCATACAATACTGAGCCATTATACTTTTGCTGAGAGAAAATTTGAGAACACAATATGGGTAACCAGTGAATGACCAAGTTTCATTGCGCCTGCTTAAGTCAATTGAAATCTAGCTCTAGAGCTATGAATGGCAGTATTGTTTTCCTCACCAAGGCTGTACTAAATGTCAGCACAGTGTCAAGAAAAACTTGAAATCTGCAAATAACTTACCAGATTTCAATTATAATATTTTCCTACACTAGAACTAATATCATTGCTAAGGTCTACAATTCCCAAAATACAAAAATAATCAGAGAAAAATGAGATCATTTACAAGTTATTTTATTCAGATAAACTTAATAATTTTCTTATGGGAACTTGAATTAAGCATATAGAGATGGCTTATTGTTTCCTGAGATGTTCAAGTTATTAACCAGCTTTTCATGTAATTAAGAAAATAAACTGTGTCAGCAAGCTTGTATCTTGCAACTATTTCAACTCCAGCTTGGGACTGATGATAAAACATAAGTATAATCCATATTACACAGATTGCTTCTGAGTTGAGTCTAGGGAAAGATTTATGCTTGAATAATTAGAAGAAATAAGGCTGAAGTCAATAAACAAAGTAATGGGTAATATATTTCTGTAGGTGTTAATGAAATATATGAATAGATCTCAAAATAGATCCAGGTGCCAAAAGAAATGTTTCCAGTTCTCTCCATTTTTATTACCTTTTTTTCCCCTGCTTGATAATAGTTTCTAAGCGATATTCAGTTCAGTCCTCTGTTTAGGATTCATATATCGATTGGCACAATGCAGACTAAGAAAAAGAAACAGTTCAAATATATTACAAGGACTTAGTTACATATTTTATTAGAACATCTGTGTTTTTAATCTAATTGATTGTGATTTTTTAGTTTCATTAAATGTCATACAGTTCTTAGCATAAAATTGCAAAGCAATGAGTAACTACACTTTTGATGAATAATACATCTGTGCCAACCACATTAACTAGTAAATTTCTAAGCAGGAACAATATCTGCAGCATTTGTCATTTGTAGTTCTATTGTGTAATACTGACAGAGACCACTCAAGAGTGGCTTGTGAAAAATTAATGTTAGAAAAGTTGTATTTTCTTAAATTCTTTTGTAACAAATTGTAAATTAAGAACAATAATAGGAATTAGGATAATCCAGACTTGAAGTATAAAGAGTAGAATGACACTAGCATTCCATTAAATTCCATTCATAGCAGGTAGAAAGAAAAGGCAAAACTCTGTAAGCCTTCTGTAAGCCATAGTGCTAGCGGGGCTGTTGCATTGACAGTAACAAAAGCTGAATATTGTACAAAATTTGGCAGTGAGGGAAACTATATTTGCCAGTCCAGAAATTGGTTGTACGAATGGACATATTTATGAGTGCATCTATGCCTTCCGAAAGTTACCATTAATTTGCATTAGCATAGAAGAAATTCATTATTAGTTTCAATTGAAATGGAAATACTTCAATTTCAATATGTGAAATATTTCATTTTATAAATAACTTGAGTGTGCTGTCTTTTAGGGCAGATTTGGCCTTTCCTGTGTGAATTAGAAGTTTTCTCATTTCTGTTGACTAGCTCCAGAAGTGAGGGTGAAATAGCAATCCCACAGAGACACAATGAAAAAGTCCATTTAGATTTTTAAAATGCACAACACTTTCATATATTTCATACTCTGGGATGAGCACAATAACTAGCTCTTACCTCCTTCAATATTTTAATTTAGAGGAAAGAAAATGCCAGGCTTCTGACAAATTTCCCCACTAAATGGTAAATGCATGAGATAAAAATGAATACATTTTTATGGACTTCTCTTGAGGGAATGGGAAAGGAGAAGGAGAAAGGAGCCCTTTGGATTTGTAGTTGTCTACTAACAATAACCTATTTTGTTATTCTTGAACCTGTTGCACATATTTAGCTATATACATATGTACATGTATATATAGACCTGTAGATTTATAGTGTGTGGTGTAAAGCAGGTGTGAAGATTACCTGCAAGGTCCAGAGCCTAATCTGGATGAAATTGTTATTAGCTTTGCTGGGAGCAGGACTGAGTCTCATACCAGAGTGTTGCCAATTTATATCCATACATATGTCAGGAGAAAGGAAGGGGAGTGGGGTGTTCAGTCTGTCATAAAAGGTAATTCAATTCCCCCCCCAATTCAATATGATTAAGACTAAGCTATTAATGAGCCAAATTTTTCAGTCCTTGTTCTTAGAACTGCCATTGAAAGATTGGATTCATGGTTGCCTATACCCATACATGTTGAAGACAGTGTGATTTGCTTTTGGATAAGATGGAAAATAGGTCAATGAAATAGCTATCATTAGTCTTCATAGATTTGGGTCTAGATCTTGTGTCATATCTCACAGTATTAATTGGGGAAATCTATTATTAAAGTGTAGCTTGTCAAGGAAGGAGCTCTGGCTGTCTACAGTGAACAAACATATGCGTCAGGGGAGAAGAAAGATTCTTTGGCACCCCAATGAAGGAAAGGCCCTGTGCTTTGGCCCTGTAGGGTCCATGCATGAGGATTCCCTTCCAGAAAATGAGGAAGCCGCAGGCAGAGCTGACAGGGGACCTGTGCCTGCTACCCTCCCACCCAAGCTTGCCCTGTGTGGGTCCTGGCCATCCTTGGCAAGCTTGAGGGCTACCCAGGCTTGCTGGCTTCCCAGAGAAGGGACACATCACCCTTTAACAGCTTTTTCAACTGAATTAAACCAAAGATGAGCAGAAACCTTGGTGTTGGAAACCCCTTGCCACCCTGGGCTCAGCCTGAAGCAAGGGACATGCAGGAGGCACTCCTGCAAGACCTAACCCCCAAGACCTCCCACTACTGAGGGCCACTGCTATGCCCAGATGGCAGTGGAGCCATTCCCTACTGGTGGAGCTTTGAGTGCCTCCTGCAACTGGGGTGCTGATTAGCATTTCCTAGGAGACCAGCAGCTGCATCAGGGCTCTCCCTGATGCTGCTGGGCCTGGTTAGTCGAGCTGGGGATCACCCTCCTTCCCACCCCCTTGGTTGCCTACCTTTTTTCCCTTATAGTCTTATACATAGTTACATGCATATGCATTTAGCTTGTATACTTATATATAGTTATAGACACTTAGACACTTGCAATTAATAATTTAGGTTCTTCTATCTGTTGGGCTACAAAGTTTGCATTATTAATTACAGCTATTAATTGTTGCTAGTGATTATTATTAATTAGCACTTCCTTTACTAAGAAGCAGTAATTTGTGTCCACAGGCTCACACAAACAAGCTATAAAAGTAGAGTCCCCTCCCAACAGGTATTGCAAAGTAATTTGGTTGTTATTATTATACTGGTTTGTCATTATCTCAAAGGCTTTCATTTGCATGTGGAAAGCTCCTCCTGTGAATAAAGTTAAAACTGTCCAGGTGAGAAACTGTTCCTGGCTTGAGGGTTGCCTCGTGGCCCCTTGCCTGGCACACCTTGCTGCCTGGCCATGAGGACTGCATGTCGAGGGAGACGCTGGCAGCCAGTAACAGTTCTGGCATGTCTTTGTGCAAGTTTGCATCATCACAATGTGGCAATAAGGGTGGTGGTGACAGTGATACTGGGAGCTGCTCCCTGCCCCTCTTCCCTCCTTGCACCTCAGGAAAGCCTCCTGTGCAGTGGAGAGTTACCTCCTGACCAACGTGTTCTCAGAAGGCTCTGCTCTCCCCTCTAGGTAGAAAGAAGTTGACAAGAGGTTGTTTACAAAAAAATTGAGTCTTAAGTACTTACTAAAGCCAGTTAATAGCATTATGCATGGACATTTAAACTTGTTGGAACGATTAGAGAGAAATTATGCTGTCCACAGCTAATGATACCATCTTAACACTTAAATTTTTTAAGATGTAGCTAAATCCACCTCAGTATGGTGCACGACCATTTTCCCTTTTGCCTGCATAGAGACCAAGGAAGATGAGGAATAAGAGCAAGTACGATACAAGGACACCTGGTCAGACAGGGACATTCCTCAGTTCCAGCTTCCTGCTATTGCCTTTTCTAGTTCAGTGTTCTATCAACAGTCTGGGTAAAGCTGCATTTCTAAAATGCACCCTAACGACTAATGTTGCCTCCCCAGTATCAAGGCCTTGCTAAGTTTTTTCTTTCATAGGTAAACAGCAGCGGTTCCAACAGATCTCAGAGTTGCTCTTTTCTAGGGCTCTGCCATAGGCTAATAATGCGGGCTAATTTTTCCATGATAGATTTTTTTGCTTTCATTACCTCTGAAGCAATATTTGATACAATGGAAATGTTGCTGGTTAGTTGCTGCATCAATAGTAGATTTACAGCATCTTCTAAGAAGCAGCATTTTGAAAATGATGTTTTGTTTGTAATGTTATTCAGTTTTGTTTTTTTTTTTTTATCTGGGCTACACCTTGTCACGGTCCACTTATTAGCAGACGCGTGATGGTTCGTACCAGCTATGATCTCAGAGTGCAAAAAGAAAAGAAAGCACACAAATCCAACAAGTCAAGGGAGTTAAATTTCAATCCAAGGAGGAACTTTATTAATTTAGCCCATAAAGCAACCTGTGATAGAGAAAGAGAGAAAATTGGGAAAAGATAGGGAGAAAAGGGAAAGAAAGGGGACTATAGCTACCACCACAGGTCCACAGACATCCGGCATCTCTGGGGTCCCGTCCAGTAGGCGTTCCTTTGCCTCTGTGTCGATCGATGTGATCTCACGGTGGGGAAGATCTTCAGAGTTCAGTCACTCCAGAGCTGTCTTTTATGCTAGTCCATACACCTGGTCCCTCCTTGAGACCCGCCTTTGCTCTCCCTTAATTCCAAACTCCACTTGGCAGGGCCAAGGGTGGAGTGTCCAAGGCATGGTCGGTAGGTTTTTCACAATAGTGAATAATGAGTGTCAGGGCGACAGGTGCAAAGCCTTCGTCACCTACCAGCTTTGGCAGGCACAAGGCCTTTGTTCTGTACCAGCTTAGGTAGGTACAAAGCATTCGTTCTGCACCAGCTTCAGGTAGGTACAAAGCATTCGTTCCGTACCAGCTTCAGGTAGGTACAAAGCATTCTCTGCGTAAGTCCTGCACCTGTAGTTTCTGATGAGAAATGTTGAGACAGAATTAGATTCTTTGATCGACCCACACACACCTAAATAGAGGTATTTGTAAAATAACTTATAGTAGAATGGCAAACACACATGTAATGTAGACAAAATCACAGGATACATAGAGTTCAGGGCAAGATCGAGCTTGTTCATCCAGGTGTAGGTGGCCTGATGTGAGAACATAATTTTCGGTTCCTTGATCTCTTACAAAAAGCTGAGGTAACATTTCTAACATTGGAAGGTAATGATGAACTGATATTTATTCACTTTATCCTAAATAATGATTATTTAAATATCTATGCTAAAGTGCAATGTGATAGGAACGAGCACAGGTCATCTTCATTTGCTTAATATTTTGTAGACAATGATGGCTTTGATGATGCTGAAAACCATGTGAGTAAGGGCACAGCAGTGAGCAGGATCACCAGCCTCCTCTGATACAAAAACTAAGGAAACTGCCACTATAAAAGATTTCGGTAAGGAACTGCCTTCTGTTTAGCCTTTCATCTTCCAGTTTGTGTATCAGTATGAAGAAAATAGAAGCTAGATCAAAATGAACTTTATAAATTAATGACTATGAGAAATGATCAATATTTTGTCTTGTTTAAAGTCTAAGAAGAGGTGTTTGGGAAAAATAAATATTTCATGCTTTGGGTCAAAGCTTGGTCAGTGTATCTTTGGACTTGAATAGTATCAGCATTTGGCCCTTCGTAAAGAACCTGTATGGTCTGATCAGGATCATTTTGATTCCAAAATAAACTTTATGCAAAGACAAAGTGGCTAACAGTTGTTTTTTAAAATCAGAATTTTTAAGAGACATCTTTTCAAATAAGTTACATTTATTCTGTTATTAATGTCAGTTCTCTGAAAGGAATGTTAATGTAAAAATACTCTGCTGTCATTGACATGTAGAATATTATCTTTAGGAAACAAGAGTTGGGGGTGTAATAAAATAATATCATTATCATGATAATCTCAGTAATAGTTTAATGTAATTGGAAACTAATACTATAACCTTGTATGAGAAAGCTGAAGTCAGTAACAGAAAACCTGCACAATAAGGATAGAATGTACTCGTGTGATTTTTTCTCACCTAAATCAGCAGCAGTTGTGGTACATCAAAAAATGTAAAATTAACACTCTTGTATAAATATTAATTATTGGGTTTAGATGTTTTCTGCCACAGAAAGCAATTTCTATTGAAGCACTGTAGAATTCTCTGTAAGTGCATAGAAAAGTATAACCTTGTGGTGCTACCAACTGAAATGGAAGTGAAACTAATTCTTCACTTATTTTTCTGTATTAAATATTTGATTCAAAAAAGACCATTAAAACCTAATTTCATATTAATGTAATTGATATAAGCATATTATAGGTTATTTAGTTAATTACTAAGGATTTTATGAGGTACCAATATTTTACCAGTAGCCATAAATATATTGTTGGAAATATATAAATAATAATTTATATCGTCATCTAAATCCACATACTTCTCACATGCCATTAATAAGTATCATATGACAGCTATGTAGATTATCTTTTTACTTTAGAAACATAAACAGAATTGACATATGACCTCAAACTTGTTTGTATATGTGTATGCATATGTAAGTTTAAATCCTTAAAAAACTATGAACTATATGTGCAGCAACGCGGTCACGATTCACAAACGGCCACCCCACGCCGCAATGTGGAGGGGGCCGCCCGTGGCCAGAACACGCCAGGCAGACACGTGGCTGTAGCAGGCAGTGGAGCTGCGGGGGACGCGAGACTCCGTGGAGGTGTGGCGATGGAAGAAATGCAGGATCACTATCTGGAGTTTCCAGGGATTTATTAAGGTCCACAGTCGAGGGTCGGAGGAGGGTGGAGAGGGACGGAGAGGCGGAGGAGGGCTCGGGATGCTGGAAAGCCAAGATGGTGAACCCCGAGGGAGGCTTCCTCAGCAGGTTATCAGGAGAGGGAACAGAGGCGTGGTTACCCAGAAGAACCAACTAGAGGAAGCCAGAGGGGAGGAGCCAGGGAGGAGAAAGGGGTAAACCAATAAGATTACAGCATGGGATGGTACAGGTTTCTGCTAAGGAGAAGTCTCCAGAACAGCGTAAGCACATTACAACATATATGTGCATGTGCAGTTTCATTAAATAAGTTCACTACACTCCCAGCAACCATAAGCTTGACCACATTTGCCTCAAAAAGCCTTCATGTGCTAAATGAAGATTCATAGTATGACTGAGTTAAGAAGAGTGAGTTACCTCTGTCACCAGTGTGTCTACACTAACAAGACAGAAATCTTCCATTTTTCCTGCATTGTTGTTTACCATGGATTGCCAATGCAATAATCTAAAAGAGACACTCAAGGATTTTATTGTAAATTATACTTTAATTCACTTACATTCTACTAGGAATAAAATTTTGATATAGAATATTCTAATCCTGTACTGTAGTTAAAAGTCATATTTTTCATAAAAAGAAACTAAAAAGGAAACTAGCATTTATGCTTCCATAATTTAAAAATTATTAACCACATATTGTGATAAATACATATTATAATATTGGCTTTTTGCAAATATTAAAATGGATGCTATGTGTATAATTTTAATTCTTACAAAAGTAGCCTTGTTATAAAGATATACTTGTGTAATAATAACTAATGCCTTTATTTCTGTACCTAACTAAACTTAGACATAGTGGTGAAATAGCTGATATGGTTATTTTAGAATACTTGTGGTTAACTTACAATAACTGAACTGCCTGCTTGGTTGGATAACATCCAAAGAACGGTGTGATGAAGACCCCTGCCACTGACATTTCAACTATCAGCAACTACCATCTGCAAAGACCACAGAACAGGGCTCAAGATGGGGGTGATAACATGACTGACCAAGACCACAGCCAAGAAGACTGGGCATGATCTAAAAAGGCAGATCAGAGGAGAGGCCATGCTAAACAGTTCCTGGAACATGCAAACTAGTTTGGGGAAAAGTTTGAATATGTACAACTGCTTATGAATATGTATTAGGCTGATGTAACAGAAAGGTATTTAAAGAGTATCTCCATCAGTGACAGGTGTGCTTCTGGCTAAGTGCCAAGCACCCAGCACTGTCACTACTTTATTGTCTTTGTCCCCTATTGTCCTTTATTAAACTTTTAAAATTCTAACAGGAGAGTGAAACCTCATTTTTCATACATATAGTCACGTTAGATATCGGAATATATAAATATATATAGATTACTATAATTGTAGTTGAAATGCAACTCAAATTCTTAAGACCATTGCATCTAAATAATATTGTCTTGGTTTAAGACAATTTTAAGAGGTGGACACTCTAAAATGAGTTTCCTCCGCTTATTGTTTTAACCAATCCCTTTCCATCCATAAGGAGAAACGATTATGAGTAGACATAAGTGAAAAAAAAAATAACAGTTGTGATAAATACATGTCATAATGTTGGCTTTTCGCAAATATTACAATGGATACTATGTGTATTGTTTTAATTCTTTTCTTATAGAGGTAGCCTGGTTGTGAAAAATTGCTGTGTAATGATGACTAAGGTCTTTCTTTCTAGTACTAGCTGAGTTTAATAGTAGTAAAATGGCTGTTATAGTTTTATTAGAATGCTTGAACTGTCTGCTTGAACTGGATAACATCCCACAAATGGACCCTGCCTCTGACATTACAACTATCAGCACCTGTCGCCTGCAGGAACCACAATCTGGGAGTGATAACAGAATCAATGAAAGGACTGCGCATGCTCCGAGGAGGCGGATCAGTTCCCAGAACATGCAAAATAGTTTGGAGAAAAATATGAATATGTATAACTGTTTATGAATATGCATTAGGCTGAAGAGTATGTAAAGGGTGTCTCTGTCCATACCAGGTGTGCTTTTTTGGCTGAATGCCAAAGCACCCAGCACTGACCTTTTGCTTTTATCTGTCCCCTATTGTCTTTTATTAAACCTTTTTAATCCTAACAGGAGAGTGAACCTTGTTTTTCACAATTGGGGGCTCGTCCGGGATCGACACCTCACCTCCGAGACCCTGTGAGACTCTGAGCGGGGGAGGGTACCCCCGCCGAGTTCGGTGGCCCTCTCTGTTTCTTCCAGCAGGAACCGGCAGGTAGCAGGTTGGAATCCCGTGAACAAGAAGGGACGAATAAAAGCAAAAGAAAGAGGGAAGGCTCCATAAAAAGCCGTGGTAGGGAAGCCCCACAAATTTTTTGTGCACGAAGATTCTGACAGAAAACACGGATTGTGAGTATTTTCTGGGAAGGGGCGGATACGGGGGATTGACTGTGTGTGTGTGTGTGAGACGCAAGCTGGCTACCAGACTTGCGAAGCAAGTGAGGGGGTCTCTGATACTGTGGTTCCGCTGTTTCGCGAGAAACACGGCCAGGAAGGAGACGAAGCATAAGGAAAAAGGAGTGAAAGATCCCCCGGGGGTAACTGGGACGGGGTCCCAGGGAAGGGGTTGGACCCCTAGGAAAAAAAGGAGCCAGGAATTTCCTAGTAAAAGTTTACTAGGAAGGTAACTGGGACAGGGTCCCAGGGAAGGGGTTGGACCCCTAGGAAAAAGGAACCCGGAGTTTCCTGGTAGAAGTCTACTGGGAGACAGGGGACGAGAGTAAAAGTCCCCAAATTCCAAGTAAGGGAAAAATTGCCAGATTGAGGGTAAAAACCACACAAAAGACTAGAGAAAAAAGTACTCTGGATGGGAAGTGTGGGATAGCAGACCCAAGAGAATCTGGGACTGAAGGACCATATTTGAGAGTTTACCATTTTATTTAAAACACAGAATCTGTGAGGAATCAGTTAAAAAGTAAAAATTGCTTTATTATTGTATTGTTGTTAGTGAAAATGAATGATATAAGAAAATAAAGGTGGGAGAATGTGAATGAATGGAAAAACGTGATTAATTTAAACTCTGGTATTTGAAAGGAGGTGGATATAATATACAGGAAAGGGGTTTTTTTTGTGCTACAAAGGAGGTAGAGGCGTGGGTAAGAACAAAGAAAGGGGCCAGGGAGGAAAAGGAAAAATGGGACAAAAAGGAAGTAAAATAGGTTCAGGAAAAAAGGGAGAAAGGAAAGATTGGGATCCCCCGGAGTCACCCCTGTAATAAATTACAATCAGTTTAGTTCACGAACTATTTGAAAAGGGTGATAGGCCTTAGGTTGCCTTTCCATTTATTTTTCTTTTTGCTGTTATGGAAACGATTCTTGCTTTAAACCAATATACTTGGGCAGGCTGGTGGCTCTGCGACCCCCACAGGATGCTTGCAAGCGGCATTCGCCCAACCCCCATGAGACAGATACAAAAGGAATTTGACTCAGGGGCCATAAAACCTCCCCCTACCAAGGGCCCTGTGCAACCCCCACGGTGAGACCATCCCAGGAGGCCCAGTAACAACCACTCAACGCAGAGCACGACAGCCTAGATGACTCAGCAGCCAATCAAGGATTCATGAAGGGACGCCAATCAAGGCATACAGAGGGAGTGGGATACGAAAGGGTTATAAAAGTTCGTCCTCTGTAAGCCAGGGCGCGGTGCATAGAGGTATGCTTGAACCTCTGCCCGTCCAGCGCTGTCTTGACTGATATCCGCTTGCTTTTTAATTAATAAATTCTTTAATTGGATCTACGTCTCTGATTGGATAATGAGGCTCAATCAATAACAATTTGGTGCCGTGACTCGGATAGGGAAATTCCCCTGGAGTTCCCCAAAGGGAGGCGCCCCGTCGTGATTTGACGGCCTGGAGGGGACACTCCACTGGCGCACCCCTACCCGACGGACCTAAATTTCGGATATCAGCCAAGGGTTCAAGGCCCCTGAAATTCCGTGCACAGAAGCCACAAGACGCCGGACAGCGGAGTGTGAGTATCGGTTGAGATACAGAGACACACACGGCGTGGGTGGTCGGGGTGGTTTTCCCGGAGTGCAGCGTGTGAGACGTCCATCTACGGACGAAGTGATTGGGACTCCCCAGTAGCGCAGTTCCTGTTCCCCGCGAGGGGTCAGGTCGCGACCGGGAGAAAGCGAGTGTTGTGTTGTTGGTGAGTGTGAGGGCACTCCGGAAGATGGGACAGGGGAAGAGCAGGCCTCCTGCCTCCATGAAAAGGAATGGGAGACTCCCAGGGATTCCCCCTGGCAGTCCATTAGGCATACAGCTGAAATATTGGGCTGATGACCCCCGGACCCAGGGGAAGAGTAAAAATAAAATGATTAACTATTGTGTGGCAATTTGGGGAGGAAAACAGATTAGGGCAGACTCTCTATATTGGCCGGCCTTTGGATCCGACGAGGAATCCCTATGTCAAGCTCTAAATCTCTGAGTTAACAGCAAAAGACCATTTAACCAAGAAGAGAGCGACTATGCAGCTCTTTGGCTCCCTTACGGGAGGGGGGCGGGAGTGTTTGTGCTCCAAGGAAAAGACAGACGAAAGAAGTCTATTGACGCACCCCCACCATACGCACCACCATCTCCTACAGCTCCACCACAGCGGGAGGCGGGAGGAACTCCCCCACCACAGCGGGAGGGGGGAGGTGCGGCTTTGTTACACCAGGAAGAAGGGGGTGTAGTTCCGTTAGCCCGAGGAGGGGGAGGTACCATGACTCTGGGGGGAGGTGCTGAGCCATCGTCTCCTGGGAAACGGGAAAGTCCCTTATCTGAGATTAACATTCCACAGGGTCCGATTACCCGGAGCAGAGCTCGTAATTTATATCCCCTGAGGGAAGTGGCTATGGGGATGGTAAACCAAGAGGGGGGTGGCCAAGTACCTGGCATAGGGTATGTGGAAGTTCCCCTGAATTCTATGGATGTCCGGGAATTTAAAAAGGAAATGGGACATCTTTTAGAAGATCCTTTCGGAGTAGCAGAGCGGGTGGATCAATTCCTGGGTCATAGTCTCTATACATGGGATGAGTTACAATCAATTTTGGGGATACTTTTCACCATGGAAGAGAGACGCATGATCCGTACGGCAGGCATGCGTATTTGGGAAAACCAACACCCACAAGGTCCCATGGGTGATATGAAATGGCCATTACAGCGGCCCAATTGGGACAATCAAAACTCACAAGATCGGGTTAACAGGCGGGACTTGAGAGCTATTATAATTCAAGGAATAAAGGAGGCTGTGCCTAGAGGGCAAAATATGCACAAAGCCTTTAATGAGAATCAAAAGAAAGATGAGGATCCAACCACCTGGTTGGAAAGGCTAAGGAAAAACTTGCAATTATACTATGGAATAGATCCTGATAATCCGGCAGGCCAAACCCTGTTAAAAGTGCAGTTTGTGTCGAAAGGATGGCCTGACACTCGGAGAAAATTGGAGAAGTTGGAAAACTGGCAAGAGAGAGGGTTGGATGAATTGTTAAGAGAGGCACAGAAAGTGTATGTGAGAAGGGAAGAGGAAAGTTATAAAAGGCAAGCGAAAGTGATGGCCGCGATGGTGTGGAGTGAACAGGGAGATGCAAGAAGGCAAGATAAGGAAAGTGAGCTTCTTCGGTCAGAGAGCTTACGAGCTAAGGGAGAGTTCCACCCCCCCCAGAAAAGGGAAGGAAGAGATATGAGTAAAGTTGTGTGTTTTTACTGCCAGAAACCGGGGCATGTGAAAAGAAATTGCAGGCAGAGGATCGCCGATGAGAAAATGTTTGCCGAGGAATAGGGCTGTCAGGGGCTGTATTTGCTGGGGTCACATAAGACCGCCGAGCCCTTGATAAAGATTCGGATAGGACCCCAGCGACAAGAATTTGAGTTCCTTGTGGACTCAGGAGCTGAAAGATCAACAATTCAATCCTTGCCATTGGGGTGTAAAATTTCCAGAGATACAGTACAAGTGATTGGGGCAAAAGGGGAGCCTTTTGGAGCATCTGTGATTAAGGATGTACTATTTGAAACACCATCTAAATTAGGGGTGGGGTCACTGCTACTATTACCAGAAGCAGAATTTAACTTCTTGGGACGGGATTTAATGGTTGAATTAGGCATTGGGTTACAAATAAAAGAGAGTGAATTGCAAGTTAAATTATATGCCTTGTCTACCCGAGATGAACAACAAATTGATCCACAAGTATGGTATACACCAGATACTGTGGGTAAACTTAATATTGAACCAATCACAGTTACTCTCAAAAACCCAGAAATACCAATTAAAATACAGCAATATCCAATATCTGAAGAAGGCAAGAGGGGTCTGCAATCAGAAATAAAATGATTATTAGAACAAGGTATCCTTGAACCATGCATGTCTCCCTATAATACTCCAATTCTGCCAGTTAAGAAACCAGATGGCAGTTACCGACTAGTCCATGATCTAAGGGAAATAAATAAAAAGACCATTGAGCGATTCCCAGTAGTGGCCAATCCGTACACTATCTTAAGCCAGCTGGGACCACATGATATATGGTACAGTGTCATAGATTTAAAGGATGCCTTTTGGACTTGCCCACTCGATGTAAGCTGCAGGGATTATTTTGCATTTGAGTGGGAAGACCCAGAAACACATATTAAACAGCAACTCCGATGGACTGTACTGCCTCAAGGATTCACAGAGTCCCCTAATTTATTTGGCCAAGCACTAAATCAAATCTTACAGAATTACCAATCAGGACCTGCTGTAAAATTAATTCAATATGTGGATGACCTCCTCATAGCCGGACAGCTCGAAGAAGATGTCCGACGAGAAAGTATTAAACTATTAAACTTTCTAGGTTCTCAAGGGCTGAAAGTGTCCAAATCCAAATTACAATTCACAGAACAAGAAGTAAAGTACCTGGGACACCGGTTAATAAATGGGACCAAGAAATTAGATCCTAGTCGGGTCCAGGGCATATTAGATATGCCCCCTCCGAGAACCAAAAAGGAAGTCAGACAACTACTAGGACTGTTTGGATATTGCAGGCAGTGGATTTTGAGCTACAGCCAAAGGGTAAAATTTCTATATGAAAAGCTAACTCATGATGGCTTGCTAAAATGGACAGAGCAAGATGATGAAGCTTTTCAAGTTTTAAAGCAAGAATTAATTAATGCTCCTGTGCTGAACCTCCCAGATTTAACAAGGCCTTTCTGTCTGTTTGTGAATGTAGATGAGGGCACGGCGTATGGGGTGCTGACTCAGGATTGGGCTGGGAGCAAAAAGCCTGTGGCTTATCTGTCTAAACTATTGGACCCAGTGAGTAAAGGGTGGCCCACTTGCTTACAGGCGGTAGCTGCAGCTGCTCTGATGGTGGGAGAGACAATAAAAATCACCTTTGGAAGTGAGATCCGGGTATTTTCACCACATGACATAAGGGGGATTCTAGCCCAAAAAGCAGACAAATGGATTACTGATGCCAGGTTGTTAAAATATGAAGGAATGTTAGTGGCATCACCTAAACTGACTTTAGAAACCACATCCCTCCAAAATCCGGCACAATTTCTATATGGAACCCCCTCCACAGAACCACTGGCATGTCGCTGTTGAGCAGCTAGCAGAGTAATGAATGCACCAGTTCTCAGTGGCAAGAAGGAATGACCTTTATTGTTTTGATTTCATCACATATATAGAGTTCTCAAAAGTCACCCAGATTGGTCAGTCAGAAGCCTTCCCCCAGGCCTGATTGGCCAGGCCTGCACTGCCCAAGTTCTGGGACACTGTTCCAACAACATCCAAACTTTATTTACAAAACACAAGAAAACTTCTCATAGGAAAAACCTGTGCTAGCCACACTGGCATATAATTGTCTTCGGGCTATAGAGGAACAAGCAAAAATCAGGCCTGACCTCGAGGAGGAAGCACTTGGGGAGGGCAGAGAACTCTGGGTCCGCCAGGGTGGTGGAAGGAAAGAGAAAATCACGCTATGCAGTAATTGGTGAAAGTTTTGAAGTACTTCAGTCAGGACCCTTAAGTCCTGCTTGGTCAGCGCAGGCTTGTGAGTTATATGCCTTGCTACAGGCACTAAAAATCCTGGGCTCCAGTAAGGGGACAATTTATACGGATTCCAAATATGCTTTTGGGGTAGTACACACATTTGGAAAAATATGGGAAGAAAGAGGCCTGATTACATCTCGGGGAAAAGAACTAATCCATGAACAGCTAATTAAAGAGATCTTAAAAACAGCCAGGAAACCAGAGCGATTGGCTGTGGTACATATAAAAGGACACCAAAAGGGGATTAGTAAAACTATCCGGGGTAATAACATAGCAGACCAGGAAGCCAAACGTGCAGCTTTACTGAATATAAGAATTGTGAGTAAGCCTGGTGACCCCTGGAGACATCCCCGGTTAAGCTGTGAGAGCTGCAGACAGGATCCCGAAGATGAACCCTGTTATTCCTGCCTAAAGGAATTAGGCTCAATGGATGCATTTGTGTGTAGCTGCTACAATCCTTACAGAAACTACTGCTATGCTTGTAATACAGATACTGAAGATCATGAGAAACTTGCCTACAACCCTTACTGTAGAGATATAGAATATATCGTGCCAAAGTTACTAACATTTACTGCAAAAGAAAAAGAGAAATTAACACAAACGGGAGCAGTTGAAAATCCAGAAGGGAAATGGATGCTGGCTGATGGGAGGGAGATCTTACCCAAGAGCATGGCACTTCGGTGTTGCGGTTTAGAGGATGTTGCAGCAGACTTTACCCTAGAGCTTCTCTACCCAGCCCGGTTCAGCGCCTCAGTGCTCCAAACCCTCTGTCCCAGGGCTGGACACTGCGCTCTCACCAGCCGGGGAGCCATATGGCTAGCTCTGGTTCGTCTGCTTCCACAACCGGCGGTGATAAAGGAGGCGAGGAGGGTCTATGCGTTGTGTCCATGGAAGATGTTTATTCGCATGGTGCAGCAGAGGCCAACGACCTCCCCGAGGCAGAGATGCCTCGAGGGCGAAAGCCTCACATGCACAGCCACATGTGGAGCATAAACACACGTGGAGCATAGACACACGTGGAGCATAGACAGCAAGATGGCGGAGGGTAAGGGGTTTTATAGGGAAACAGAGAGGGGCAGGGACAGCACACAGGCCCAGTGACCTCTGGGTACAGGGGAGGTACAGGGGCGGAGTTAGGAGTACAGGAACCAATAGGGAAAACTGGGGGCGTGGCTAGGACCCCGTGGAGTAGGGAAGGCAGGACAATAGGTGACAAGTACAGTCGTTAAGAAACGGGTGTGGGGAACTTGCAGCTATTATCACAATACTTCAGGTATTAAAGAAATTACATGAGAAAACACATTGGGGAACACAAGCCTTGGTGGACCACTTTGCCAACAAATATATGTGTCTAGGGGTGTACAACCTGGTTAAACAGATAACTATGGGGTGTATAACCTGTCAAAGAGTAAACAAACAGCATTTGAGAAAAGCAGTCCCAGGGGGAAGGGAGTTGACTCATCGCCCATTTTCACATGTGCAAGTAGATTTTACTGATTTGCCCCAAGTGGGACGATATAAGCACTTGCTTGTTATCATAGACCACCTAACCCACTTTGTGGAGGCCATTCCTACAACTAGAGCCACAGCACAAACTGTTACTAAAACTTTATTGGAACACATAATTCCCAGGTATGGGTTAATTGAAGTCATAGACTCAGACAGAGGACCACATTTTGTCTCTAAAGTATCTAAATTGGTTGCAGATGCATTGGGAATCCGTTGGGAACATCACACACCTTGGCACCCACAAAGTTCGGGGAGGGTGGAGCGTATGAATGGAGAAATAAAAAAACAATTAACTAAATTAATGCTTGAAACAAAAATGAGCTGGGTAAAGTGCTTACCGCTAGCTTTATTAAACATCAGGACACAACCACGCTCAGATATCGGGGTGTCACCGTTTGAGATGTTGTATGGAATGCCTTTTGATGCAGAAATCCCTGCAGATCATCCTAAAATCTCTGATGCTCATTTACAAGCTTATATTAATCAGTTGTTTAAACGGAGGGAAAAACTACGACAAAAGGGCTTGGTAGTTCAAAGGCCTCCCCTCTGGATACCAATACACAAACTTCAAGTGGGAGACGAGGTACTAATAAAATCATGGAAAGAATCCACACTAACCCCTCAATGGGAGGGACCTTATGTTGTCTTACTCACCACAGAGTCTGCCATACGAACTGCTGAGAAGGGGTGGACTCACGCCAGCCGTGTGAAGAAGTTCACCCGAGACCCGACGTGGCAGGTCATCCCATCACAACGGCCTGAGGACTTAAAGCTAAAGCTTAAGAAACAATAAGCTTCCTATAACTCACATAAATCCTGTTAACATTCATTTAAAGAAGCCTGCTTACAGTTATGGATCTGAATATGCTCTTGGCCTATATGCACAAGATTATGTGGTTAAATGTTATGATACTAATTGTGATTGTTATCCTTTTGTGTGCTTTGTTTGCAAGGTATGCAATGAAAAGTGGTGGATCTATTGCAGAAAGGGGAGACCCCCATCAGGGGTTTGCCTCCCTTGCTATAAAGCGGAAAGTGCTGAGACAATGCAAATGTTACAATTGGCACTTAACATGGGCAGATTGCAAAAGGGATCTAAAGAATGGTGGGAAATTTTTGCCCATGGCATTCACCCCGACTTGTACTGTTATCACTCCAATGAACCCAGACCCATGGTGGCCGAGCTCGTCGAGAGCGAATGCAGAGTCAAACTTGTGCACTTACCCTGCTCGGAAGGAGCAGTCAAACACACAAACTGGATTAGTTACCAGAACCACTGGAAGCAGCGGCACAGGTGCTTCACAGAGGTGTATCCTTGCTGCCGAGAAGATAGACACCCCTGTAGCTGGAAGCAACCCAGTTGACAGGCGAGGCAGAAGGAAACCAAATGTGAGAAAGCAACCTGGGAATAAGACTCTGAGCTCCTTTTTCACGAAACGGAGTGAACCGGGGTATTTGCCAATCAAATTGGAGAACAATCTGACATTGTTTAAAATATCAAAAGCAGTGAGATCCCCCACTCAAGCCTTGCAAATATATTATGTGTTACTGATAATAGCCTGTTCCATACCATGTAGCAATGCAACCTTGACACTCTCACACCACCCACACCAACCGTTTAAGTGGACACTAGGCAGGTTAGACAAATCTACCGTAATACAAACCCACATTATGGTAGGAGCCCCAGTTTTCACCATCACCTCGTGTGACATGGTCGATTACTCATCCTGTGAAAACCCAGAAACACGAGCAAAAGGATGGGTGGGACCAAGAGCCTTTTACATGTGCCCTAATCCAAATCCAGCGGACACTAAGAGGGGCCAGATTTGGTGTGTCAAACAAAATTCATACTGTGCAAATGACAGATGTGAAACTATAAACTCAGTTTATCCTCCAAGAGCAGGAAAAGATCAATTTATCACAGTCTGGTGGGGACCATACGGGCGCAAACCACCTAAATATAACCGGGGACCTTCTGCCTATAATCCATATGCCAGGAGAGGTTTAGTAGAAGAGAAGAATGGAGTTCCTTGTCAATTTGCAGATATACATGTGGAACAACCCGATGATCCAGGGTGGATAATTGGAAAAAAATGGGAATTTAGACTTTGGATTCCAAGCAACAGTCCCAATAACGAACCGGGAAATGGCCTCAGTCAAGATCCGAAAGGTCTCTTTTACATAAAAAAGGAAATAGTCCTTCCAGACCCACAACCTATAGGTCCAAACACAGCAATCAATCCACGGAATATGCTACCAGAAACTAACATCACAGATTCAGATAATCTATGGAAATTGGTAAGAAATAGCTACTATGCTTTAAATGCTACTAATCCTAACTTAACAGAACATTGCTGGCTTTGTTATAGCTCTAAACCGCCCTTTTATGAAGCTATTGCTATTAATGGAAGAGGGACTAAAACCAATGACAGCAATCCAACCCAGTGTAAATGGGGAAGTGACTTAAATATAAGAGCTGGAATCACCTTAGCACAAGTAACTGGAACTGGCACCTGCATCGGTCAAGTGCCACAAGAAAAACAAAGCCTGTGCAGTAAAATTGTGGAAAATCCTAACAATCAAAGACCAGCTAGATGGTTGTTACCCGTAAAAAATGCACATTGGGTTTGTGCTAGTGTTGGGGTCACCCCATGCATACCCTCAAATGCTTTTAAAACCACAGATCATTGCATTCAAGTCATGATTATTCCCCGACTTACTTACCACTCTAATAAATATGTGCTGGATCATCACATGATACCAGAACACCCTTTAATAAGAAGAGAGCCAATCACAGCTATAACTATTGCCACTTTATTAACATTAGGGGCTACTGGAACCAGCACTGGTATAGCTTCTCTCGTACAACAAGGAAAAGAGTTTTCCACACTAAGAACAGCAGTTGATGAAGACCTTGTAAAAATTGAAAGCTCTATTACTGCGTTAGAAAGTTCTCTAAGATGTCTGTCTGAAGTTGTATTACAACACGGAAGGGGTCTAGAGATTTTGTTCGCACATGAGGGTGGATTGTGTGTGGCTCTAAATGAAGAATGCTGTGTGTATGCTGACCATACTGGAGTAGCCCGAGATGCAATGGCAGAGCTACGAAAAGGACTAGAAAAGCGTAAACGAGAAAGAGAGGCCACACGAGCATGGTATGAAAATTGGTTCCAATCTTTTCCCTGGTTAACAACCTTACTATCCACCATTGCTGGACCCCTAATTATGTTAATCCTAGCCCTAACGTTTGGACCTTGCATTTTTAGTCGTCTAATTACACTTGTTAAAAACCGTTTAGAAGCAGCACATCTATTGCCTATTACAATACAGTATGAGGGCATTCCAGTTAATGAAGATTTGGCTCTCGAAGATGAAGATGACTTATAGACAAGTTGGTCACCACTGTCAGAGCTGGATTATCATCCAGACGAACTCGTGAACTAAATGAACATGAGAGAGGGGGGAATTTTAATAAATTACAATCAGTTTAGTTCACGAACTGTTTGAAAAGGGTGATAAGCCTTAAATTGCCTTTCCATTTATTTTTCTTTTTGCTGTTATGGAAACGATTCTTGCTTTAAACCAATATACTTGGGCAGGCTGGTGGCTCTGCGACCCCCACAGGATGCTTGCAAGCGGCATTCGCCCAACCCCCACGAGACAGATACAAAAGGAATTTGACTCAGGGGCCATAAAACCTCCCCCTACCAAGGGCCCTGTGCAACCCCCACGGTGAGACCATCCCAGGAGGCCCAGTAACAACCACTCAACGCAGAGCACGACAGCCTAGACGACTCAGCAGCCAATCAAGGATTCATGAAGGGACGCCAATCAAGGCATACGGAGGGAGTGGGATACAAAGGGTTATAAAAGTTCATCCTCTGTAAGCCAGGGCGCAGTGCATAGAGGTATGCTTGAACCTCTGCCCGTCCAGCGCTGTCTTGACTGATATCCGCTTGCTTTTTAATTAATAAATTCTTTAATTGGATCTACGTCTCTGATTGGATAATGAGGCTCAATCAATAACAACCCCCATCACTGTTTGTGCAGGGTGCGGCGGGCGCTGCTCTGCCTCCAGCAGCCAGAAATGCCGGAGTCCCGCCGGGCTTAAATGCCATGGCTCCCGGGCACGCGGCGACCCCGCTTCAGCCGGGTGCCCTACTCTATGCCCCCGATCCTACTGCATCCACGCTGGGGGCCCTCGTAATGGACCCGGGCCGGCCCAGCTCTAGCCGGCACTCCTGCCCACATGGCTACAAGAGGAGTAAAACTTACTTCCGCCCCTGCTGTAGTTCCGTTTCCGCCGGCTGCCCTAGCCAATTCCGGCCCCAACTCTATGACCCTGGAGGACTCAGCTGCCTCTTCCGCTTTTGCCCTGACTGGTAGCCCCGAATTTCGATAACGGGACATCGTATCAGAATACTAGAAGAAACTCAGTCAGGACTCAAAGGCAGCTTGATAATCCCTCCCCTGCCACTACTCCGAAACAAGGGAAAAGGGTCCCTCTCCTCTAAGGTTATGGGGATTGAAGAGCAGAAAGGGAGGGGTCACGAAATTAATTTATTCCCGTTACGAGAAGTGCCCATGGGCGGTGTACAAGGGGGCATAGGTTTCGTAGATGCCCCTCTGACCTCCTCCGAGGACAGAAATTTTAAGAAGGAAATTAAAGGTTTATTAAAGGATCCCATAGGTGTAGCTGAGACATTAGATCAATTTTTAAGCCCCAATATTTATACTTGGGAAGAGATATAATGAGTATTATATTTTCCCAAGAAGAGAGGCAGATGATTAGAGCTGCTGGAATGAGAATTTGGGAAAAGAGATAATATACAAGGTCCCCCAGGAGACCAGAAGATGCCAATAGCACCTCCTAACTGGAATCACAACGAGGAGGCAGGGAAGGGGCATATAATTGATTATCGTAATTTAATAATCAAAGGGATAAGTAAAGGCAACCAAAAGCTAAATCCTGAGAGGATTACAGGGATTTCATCCCTCCCCCCTCCTTCTTCAAAGAAGGAAATAAGAAGATTACTTGGATTATTGGGATACTGTAGATTATGGATTGAAGGATATACTCAAGCAGTAAAATTCAAGATCAGTCTGGGAAGTGGAGGCTTACTGATGGGAGGCAGTTGCTTAATAAGCCACTGACTAGAAAAACATTAGAAAATATGCATCAAAAGACTCATTGGGGTACTCAGGCATTGTGTGATCATTTTTTAAGGAATTATGGATGTATTGGGGTCTTTGGAGTGGCAAAACAAGTAACTGAAAAATGCATAACTTGCCAGAAAGTAAATAAAAAAGTAATGAGAAAATGACCCCAGGGGGTCGTGAATTAGCTCTGAGACCATTCCAGAGTATCCAAGTGGACTTTACTGAACTTCCCCAAGTACAGAGGTGGAAGTTTCTATTGGTAATAATAGACCATTTGACTCATTGGGTAGAAGCAGTCCCTACTGTCAGAGCTACAGCTAATGTAGTATGTAAAACCCTTATGGAACAAATTATTCCCAGGTATGGAATGGTTAATAGAATAGACTCAGATAGGGGGACACATTTTACATCAAGAGTATTACAGCAGATAACTCAAGCCTTGGGAATAAAATGGGAATTACATACCCCGTGGCACCCACAAAGTTTGGGTAGGGTAGAGAGAATGAACCAGACGTAAAAAAAAAAAAAGAAAAAACACTTTAACAGAATTGATGATTGAAACACAAATGTCCTGGGTAAAATGTTTACCATTGGCTCTGTTGAGAATCCGAACACAACCCAGGTCAGACCTGGGAGTGTCACCTTATGAGATGATGTTCAGGCTACCCTTTCTGACCACCCAACATGAAACTGCTACTTATGAAATGGGAGAAATGAGTGTTAGAAAATATGTCATCACAATTGCAAAAACACTTGAAAATTTGAGGTTGAAAGGGATAATCCCTCAAACCACACCCTTAGAATTTAAAATCCATAATATCCTGTCGCTGTTGAGCAGCTAGCAGAGTAATGAAAACACCAGTTCTCAGTGGCAAGAAGGAATGACCTTTATTGTTTTGATTTCATCACATATATAGAGTTCTCAATAGTCACCCAGATTGGTCAGTCAGAAGCCTTCCCCCAGGCCTGATTGGCCAGGCCTGCACTGTCCAAGTTCTGGGACACTGTTCCAATAACATCCAAACTTTATCTTTATTTATAAAACACAAGAAGAATTCTCGTGGGAAAAACCTGTGCTAGCCACAATATCCATCCAGGGGAATGGGTGCTGGTGAAAACATGGAAAAAGCAACCTTTAACTCCACAATCGGAAGGTCCTTTTCGGGTATTACTGAGAGAAAAGAGGGTGGATCCACACCAGCAGGATCAAAGGACCTGTGGAGGAACCTAAGGAGTGGACTATAACCTCTAAGCCGGGTGATACCAAGTTGACTCTTAAGCAAAGACTGGGTGGTAATGAACTGGGAAGACCCAAATGATCCAAAGAATGTACTGAGGATCACACCTAACTGGGAAGTGAGATCAAGTTTATATCAGTGGTTCCAAGTGCCACCTGGACAAGTTTTGAGGAGCCTCCGATACCCCCCTTGGGAGGAATACTTCCACCCCAAACCGGAAGTTCAGGACTGTTTCGGGCAGAGGGTCCTCATGTTTTAGCTTTAGCCTGTGACTTGTATAAAGAAGAGATATTACAACCTCCATCAGTACCGTACCACATACCTTGTCTGGTTCATCCCAATATTGGACATGCTAGCTGGGTTAAATGTAAATGCGTACGTTGTGGGAAAAACTGGTGTTGTAGTTCACAAAAACAGCGAGCTCATTGCATGAAGTGTCGAGAGCAAAATTCACTCCCTATCCAGACAGAACTAGGGTTAACTCAAATAATAACTTTGCTCTGTGGGAGGGAATTACGAGTACCTGCTGAATGGGAAGTACCTGAGGAACAATGGGAAACCACAGTTAAAAAGTGTCAGAGGCGATTTGCTTAGAAACTAATAAGGAGGAAGTGACAAGGAAATAGAGGGCAAGACTGGATTGACCACTGTACTCGCCACCGAGAAGATTATATACCCCTGCCATGGGCAGCAACCCCATAGGCATGGGAGGTGGGGGTATAAGCCATACCAGACCTCTATTATTCCTCCTTGTGTCACTCATTCTTTGCCTTTTCCCTTATGGGATACAAGCAAAATCGTGTCGCAAATGCTACCGGACACTTTACTGGGAAAGAACCCGAGGTTCCTTTCTTATTACCCATACTCATGTTAGCAACCAATGCTGTGATCCATCCAAATTAGGTACTTGCACACAAAAAGGGAAAAGATATTGGATTGCGGAAAATTTAGGAACAAGTGGTAGTAGGTTAAGAGAAAAATGTCCAAAAGGGGAAAAATGGGTTTGCTTCACTTTTGCCCTTAGTAACCGGGTCCAGGATTTGGTAAAGGAACAAATAGTAAACAAAAAAGGGAAACCAACCCAGCAATCCCAATCTGTATCAACCCAATGCCAGGATTTGTATACAAAACTCAAACAACAATTAGAAAAAGAAATGGAAATCTCAGGAGTAGGGAAAAACCTGTTTGTGGAATTAGGGGAAAGAATAAGTAAGGAATTAAACATTACCAACTGTTGGGTATGTGGTGGGGCTTTAATGACAGAGAAATGGCCCTGGAAGGGCAGTAGCCTAGGCCCTGTAGAACTTCTTAAATGGAACCGAACAAATATGAAAGGAGAAAACCGGCCAGAAGGGTGGATTTTAAGTTCAACAGTAATAGGGGAAGAGTGCCTATGGCGTACTGGGGAAAACTTCCTTAGCGAGGTAGGAAATACTCCCTGCAAAAGATATAAAATTAGTAATGGAAGTTCTATAGGGTGGGTCCCAGAAGAACCAATTCTGTATTGGGCTCAGAAAGGAACCAAAGAAAAAAACTGCAAGTTTAATAACGAAATAAAGCTTTTTCAATGTAATGCCACAGGTAAAAATCCCTATTTTGGAATCCCAGAAATATCCAAATTTTGGAATAATATAAACCAACAGGCTAAGGATTACTGGAAAGCACCAGATGGTCTATTTTGGATATGTGGAAAAAGAGCATACCCAAAACTCCCCCCCCCCGGTGGAAAGGAAGTTGCACTCTGGGGATCATACAGCCAGGATTTTTCTTTTTACCAGGACCAGATGGAGATCAATTAGGAGTACCAATTTACGAGGACCTAAAAAGAAACAAAAGGGAATTGATTGAGGGTTTTCAAAAATGGGGAGAGGAGGAATGGCCTCCTGAACGCATACTGGAAACATATGGGCCAGCTACCTGGGCACAAGATGGGAGGTGGGGATATTGAACCCCAGTCTATATGCTGAATTGTATCATAAGACTCCAAGCAGTTGTAGAAATAATAACGAACAAAACTGCTCGGGCATTGGAGTTGATATTAGATCAACAAAGGCAAACGAGAGCTGCAGTTTATCAGAATAGGTTGGCTTTAGACTATTTATTAGCTGAAGAAGGGGGTGTCTGTGGAAAATTTAATACATCATATTGTTGTTTAAAAATAGATGATCATGGAGATGCCATCCTAGATATAGCCAAGGATATCAGAAAAATAGCCCACATACCAGTCCAAAAATGGGAATCAATGCTAAAGAATAACTGATGGGATAATTTACTGGGAATAAAATGGTGTAAAAAGCTAGGCTTCTTCCTTTTATGTGCAACAGCTGGTTTGATATTTCTTCCTTGCCTGATCCCCTGTTTTATTCAGCTAATCACCAGTGTAGTCCAAGGTATGCAATTAGTTACTATGCCTGTGGACCCAAAATTGGCTACATCCAGAATGGCACAAAAGATCATGGTGTTAAAGAAACAAAATAATAAAAAGGACCCCTTTGAGGAAGCAGGGTTGATTTGTGAAAGAAATGAGTGAATGGTGGAGATAAAAATCAAGAATTACTGCTCAAGCCAAATGATTTGTAAAAAGAAAAAGAGGAGGAATTGTGATAAATACATGTCATAATGTTGGCTTTTCGCAAATATTACAATGGATACTGTGATAAAAAGTCGCAGAATCGCACGAGAGAGGAAAGGGGCCTCAACACATCCTGTCAAGGCATCCTGTTTGCCCACAGAACCGAATAGAAAGGGGAGGGAGACCCCCACCCTGCACATCCTGTATCCTGTATTTGTTGGGAGTGGGCTGATTATAGAATCATTGCTTGGGGGGGCACTGCGAACGAACAAGAACTTGTTTCCCACGACCACCGAAGAGCAGAATAAGACCATCTAGCAAACAACACGATGCAAGGGGCTGTACCAACTCTGGAAGATATACGTGGTCAGAAAATAGAGACTGCATAAAAGAGGGGAGTTCGGACTATTTTGGCGCAGTTATCTGCCCAGCGCTGCCTCGCTGATACCCGCTTGCTCTAAATAAATCAAATTATACTTAATTGGACATTGTCTCTGACTGATTATTGAGACCTAATTTATAACAGATACTATGTGTATTGTTTTAATTCTTTTCTTATAGAGGTAGCCTGGTTGTGAAAAATTGCTGTGTAATGATGACTAAGGTCTTTCTTTCTAGTACTAGCTGAGTTTAATAGTAGTAAAATGGCTGTTATAGTTTTATTAGAATGCTTGAACTGTCTGCTTGAACTGTCTGCTTGAACTGGATAACATCCCACAAACGGACCCTGCCTCTGACATTCCAACTATCAGCACCTGTCGCCTGCAGGAACCACAATCTGGGAGTGATAACAGAATCAATGAAAGATGACTGCGCATGCTCCGAGGAGGCGGATCAGTTCCCAGAACATGCAAAATAGTTTGGAGGAAAATATGAATATGTATAACTGTTTATGAATATGCATTAGGCTGAAGAGTATGTAAAGGGTGTCTCTGTCCATACCAGGTGTGCTTTTTTGGCTGAATGCCAAAGCACCCAGCACTGACCTTTTGCTTTTATCTGTCCCCTATTGTCTTTTATTAAACCTTTTTAATCCTAACAGGAGAGTGAACCTTGTTTTTCACAACAGTTTAATAAAAAAACCAAAATAGCAACAGGCTGTCGTTAAAATTTGGAATTCACGGCGAGAGAGAGCAAGCGGCAGTCTCAATGTGAGATATAAAGCAAGCTCCATTTATTTTACTGCGTGTGCTGTTTATATACTTTTACAGTGCTTATATTATTGATTACTAATCTACTCGTTAATCACACAAGTTACAGTTTACATTTTATTGCATTCCATTCTCATACTTTAAGGGTTCCTCCTCAGTTCCTCCTCATCTTTCTCATGACATTCTCTCACAGTCCAGAGGCACAGCTGTGCCTCTTTAGGTATCTTTCTCATGGCACTTTCCCAGGGCTGTACTGCGGCCTGTTAGCTAACACAGGCCTTGCTTGCCTTGGCACAAGCCCTATTTTGCATCAACAGGCAAAAAATAACGGTAATAATCACTAGTTACAAAGTTGCTGAAATCTCATGGACTCCCCGGAAACAAAGAGAAACTCAAAATGGCAGAGGGACCCCTTCCTCAAGATGGCGCCTGCCATGGGTGACCACGAGTAGGGAGACAAAGGGAAAATGGTGTCAGCCCTCTCCCCAAGATGGCACGCTCTGCAGATGACTTTGTAGTCTGGGAGACAAAAGGGAGATGGCAGAATAACCCTGCTCAGCTCAACCTTTCCCACGGAACAAAAAACTGGGAAGGTAGGAACTTACGAAGCAGTGCTAATGGCAGATGGGAATTGCTGGCGTGTGTGAGGTCAGTGCTGCCGCTTGCTGCAGCCTCCTGCCACCCACTGGATTGTGCCGGTGTTGGTGCTGCTGTCTTGGATCCCTGTTCTGATGGGGAGGAAGGAAAGAGATTCTCAAGCACTGATGAGCAGTGGCCCGACCCCGGACCAGCTCTGGCTCTGCGCTCCCAATAGGTGTTGCAAATTTCACTCTGAAACAGTTTTTGATTGTGAAATGCAGCTTCTCAGGTTGCTACTGTTGCAAGTAGAGCCAGGAGGCAAAAGAGGCAAGCAAAACGGCAAGGGAGGGAGCTCTCACTGCGTGCTCCGACTTTAAAAAGCCTCGGGCACCCCCCAGCCCCTGCCCTGCCATTCCATTTTCTGGCTGCCGGGTTTTAAAGAGACAGTAACAATTTGAGGCACAGATAAATATGGCATACAATAACATTTTGGGTTACCCAGTACAAATATGTTATGCATTACTTATTTATCAAAATTAATTAAAATAATTGTAGGGCAAAGTATAAATTTATTTTCAAATAGTCCTTTTTGGTTTTTTTTTTTGCACCAGGTAGAAAAATGTTTCAGATGTGTAAAAAAAGCCCCAAATAACCCCCCCCCCCCCAAAAAAAAACCCCAAATATCCAATTTTCCTTCATTAAATGCAATATTTTTGTTTGGAGTAACAATGTTTTTACAGTGATGCCATTCTTATTGTGACCATGCTATAAATTAAAATATATGTCAATTGATATGTGTATATAATTTCTATTAGCAGGAATAAAAGAATGGAACAATTAATGTGGGTGGAAGGTGAGTGTATATAACAACTAGCATGCCTAAACTTGCTCTGAGAAATAGTGAGGGGCTGGCAAGATTTTGGTGGCTATAGATTAGCAGTGAGAGTCAGAGATACATAAAACATGGAAACATTAAAATCATGGGCTATGTGTATTTTAAACCTAGCATTCAATACTACATGTGAAAAGTCTCCGTGAACTGCCTGGTTGTTATTAGCAGTACAAGACTGCTTTCAGGGATGCCATTTAACTGTACTTCATTGAAGCATAGAAAAGTTTGAGCTGAAAGGGACCTTTAAAAGTTATCTACTCTGACCCCCCTGCAATGATCAAGGACATCTTTAACTAGATCAGGTTGCTCAGAGCCCTGTCCAACCTGACATAGAATGTTTCCAGGGATGGGGCATCTACCACCTCTCTGGGCAACCTGTGCCAGTGTTTCACCACCCTCATTGTAAAAAATTTCTTCCTTACATCTAGTTTGAATCTACCCTCTTTTAGTTTAAAACCATTACCCCTTGTCATATTGCTACAGGTCCTATTAAAAAGTCTGTCCCCATCTTTCTGCCTCCTTTAAGTATTAAAAGGCTGCAATCAGGTCTCCCAGGAGACTTCTACAGGCTAAACAACCCCAGCTCTCTCAGCCTTGCCAAGGAACTTTAATCTTTTGCAACTTCTAATTCTTGACTGGGTTCTAATCATCATGTAGACATCAGAAATATCATAAGTTTGCAGTGTATACACAATAGTTCTTCCTTTTCACAACAGACCTTTATCTAGTTGTTAATGAAATAGAGGATATTGATTGCAGAAAACCTGCAAGGGCATATTTACTGTACCATATATAGTAAGCCCCATACGATGCATTAGCATTTAGACATTTTATGCAAATTTAGTGAGAAAATTACTCATTTATATGATTTAATATCAGCAGTAATTAATAAAATCCTTATAAGAGGAAAGAAATTAAAAATTCATTAGAAACCTAGAATAGGATTGCTACATGAGTAAAACATTATTAAAGTATTTTTCAGTGTTTTGCTAAGACTAGTTTTCTCATCATGGCGCCACCATTTCATTACAAAGATCACAAAGGAGAAAACGTTCAACTTATAATGTCTGCTGGCATACATTGCTGAATTTCTATGTCGCTAAACAATGGTTGATCATAGACTTGAATAATGACTATTTAATTAGCACTTTAACCTTTCATACGTAGAAAATAGGTAATTTACATGCACCATGCTTAGCAATTTTTCCCATAAAAAGCAACCAATATTTTGTCTAAAGTATGTAGCATTCTAGTATGCCATCATAAAAAAATCAAAACATATGTGGTTATTTTTAAAACCTTGACACTGCAAAATTTATAACATGTAAAGTCTTTATATTTCTCTTGGAAGTTTATTTTAATTATGTAGTTTAACCTTAAACCTGCCATTGTTGGAATCTAGCTCGCAGAACGAAGCCATATGAATATGTTTCTTAAGCTTAATTCAACCGTGTGACTAACTCTAAAGTGCCTTTCCCAGGAGATAACAGAATGTAAAGAGCCAGAAACGTGAGCATCATAAAAGAATGTAAACAAGATAAAGCAGTTACCTAGACAGAATCTTAGCTAATACTTAGCGTGGTAAAAAGCCTCAGCCAATTAAGAGAGTAGATTAGACACGTGAACAGTGCTTTTTGTATATAAGAATGCTTGCTTCCTAAAAATAAAGTGACATGACACCGATACTTCTATGAAGATGCGTGAATCATAGTTGGGCGACCCCCAACTTTTGGCGCCCGAACTGGGACTCCGGACATTGTGTTTCGAAAACGTCTGTACTCAGAGTACGAATATTGCGGAGCCGCCAGAATATCGCATCGGTACGGCGGTGAAAGCAGGGGGGTTGCAGCGGAGAACGCCGGCTGGAGATGGGAAGTCACAGCCAAGGTGAGGAGGGTCGCGCCCTCACTCCACACCGCGATGCATGGTCATAGGGCTTGCAGCGGCACAGAAAAATTTGCTCCTTAATATTCTTGCCGAGCAAGAGGAGGGAGTAAAGAAAAAAGAACTAGATAAGGTTATTTCCTATATTAGGAAGCACAGTTTCCCTGACCGAATGGCGTGGGGTCGGTAGGTGCCACAGAGTCACCAGCGCCGCCCGCTGCAAGCTGAGGAAGCTCATGGCGGCCGGTCCGCCCGTGCCGCTCCACTCCGCTCGGCTCCGCTCCACTAGCCCCTTAAAGCCACAGCAAATACCGCAACTAATACAGCAGCTGCAACAGTCCCAGCAAGAAACAGCAGTGCAGCGCTGAAACGAAACATCTCCGGGGAGCGGCGAAAGCCCAGAGCTCCCCCCTGAGCATCCAGTGCCGGCGCTCACAGCCCTCAGACAAAGGAAGCCCTGGTCCTGGCCGGTCCAGTCCAGCTCCCCTGCATCAGCCTGTAACGACTGCTCCCCGAGAAAGCAGAAGAAACTGCCCAGAAGAAGCAGCGCCGGGAGCGGCGGCGCCGTTCCCCCCGCTCTCTCCCCCCCCGCCCCCGGCCCCCGCGTAAGCCCGGCGGGGTGGGGAGAAGTCAGTAGTAAGAGCACAGCCAGACGAAACGTGAGAAAAGAGAAAAAATGCCAGCTTCTCTAAGAAAACTGCAGCAAATAGCTGTTTTTATAGCGCTGTTCAGTGACGGAGAACGCTTTGTGATGTATAATCTTATGCAAAAAGGTTTTGCCAAGACCCAGTATTACCCGAAAACTTTAAAGCTGCTTAGCTCGGCGGAGCCCAGCTCAGCACAGAGCCGGCCGAGGCCAAGCCTGTGCCGTGCAGCCGGGCGGCGCTAGGACCCAGAGAACAAAAAGTTCTGCGCGGAACCGAGCAAAGGCTCGGGGTAGCTCCAGTGCCTTTTTTCCTACTCGCTTTCCCCTGTTCCGTTCCCTCCCCCACCCCGGGTGACGCAGGCAAGCGCCGGCTGCGCCACGAGAAGTCCTTTTCAAAGCTCCAAAAATCAATTTGTGAATGTATTTTCAAAGTACCCTGTTAATTAGTGAAACTAAGTTATATTTTAAACTTGTTTCCAGCTTTTCACAAATGAAAAAGCATTGCAGCAAAATAAATAAGCTAATAGTAATGATAACAACTTAATTAATGAAAAGATTAAGCTAAAACCCAAAATTTGTTGCTGAGTTGTTTTAAAAGTATTTATCTTAAATATACCTCTGATGTTCATAGAATCTTAGACAAATGTAAATTGTTCAAGTCAGTTTAACTTTTCCCAATACAGTTTATCTCAGCTCTACAAAATTAGTGTATGAATTACCCTGCTGTATCTGAAACTTTTAAAATAATACTCTCAAATTTAAATCTAGCTTTTGTAAATTTAAAGTTCCAAAGATGCAAAGGCATCCAAAGTAACTACCTCACTAAATTAAAAAAAAAAAGTTTTTGTTTACAAGTATAACTTAAAACAATATATGTGTGTATGTAAGTGTGACAGTACTGCAGCAAACGTTAAAAATACTGTTCTAACTTCCTGAGTATCTTAAATTTGTAAATTAAGCCTGTAAGTGAAGCTATACTATGTTATAGTAAATTTTATATAAATCAGCTACTAAATAGTTTAAACTACCTGTTAAGTGCCATTGAAGTTAAGTTCAAATCATACCTTAATGAGCTTACCTAAGACAAAAGCTAGACAAAGTTAAGAAAATAAAAAGCATTTAAATTTATTGAAGAGCCTTCAAAGTGCATTTAAGGCAGACAAATCCTGAGTAAAAAACTACACCCAAAATAGATGATAGCTCCCGAGTTTTTCATATTTTATAAGTTCTATTAATTTAGATATTGAGTTTTAATCCTACAATTACAGCTTCAAGCAATGACTGCAAGTTTGCTCCCTACAGTTAACTGTTGTTTACGTATCTTGTAGCCTGAGTCAGTAAGCTGTCCTTGAAGTTCAAGTTTAAAAGAATTGTTTTATCTAAAAATGCTGAGAACAAGAGCTCTAACATCCTATATATTGTCCAAAGTTATACTCAAAAATCACAAGTACTGTTGCCCGAACCGAGGAAACACAAACAACCGAAGTTATTTATGCGGTGCTTTATTGAGGGCCCTGGGGACCTGAGGACTCGTGTCCAAAGTCAGAGCCCCCCCCGCTACAAAATCACTGAGTATATATATGTTTTCTTTCCAAATTGCTTCATCTCAACGAATTTGATTTCTAGACACATCTACCTGATTTATGATTACATTGTGACTTTGTTTTTCATTAACTGAACATTCTTTATCATCATTAATCTACTACACCCTATTAGATAAGTCACACACTTCACTTAGCAGATTACTTAAATAAACAAACTGTTATATAGCTACATTCCTTAGACAAGTCTTTCTACCCTCCTCAGTATGCTCTATTGATCCTTTTGATCGCTACTGGCAACTTCGCTACACAACACTGTTTACACTCAGGCCTACTGATCCCTCCAAGCCTTAGCATGACTACTACTAAAGTCTTTATTCATGGTTTTGCAACAAGTTCCCCCTTTTGAGCATTCTTCAATTTCCAAGTTGCAAGGATGCTCAAATCTCAAAGTCTTTCTTCTCTATATGCTGGAGGAGGTGTGGAAGACGTTGCATTCCTGGTCATTGCATTGATCAGCCTTCGGGTATGTAGGCGCTCCCTTCCAATGGTTCCTAAAATACATTTATAGACTCCAAAGATAATCAGAATCAAAATCAAAAACATTATCGCATACTGAATCACCGATGATATCCATCCAGATACCTGGAGTCCTAAAGAGCTAAACACTTCTCCAATCCAATTATGTTCTGCTTCCCTTTCGAGATCTTTTGTTTTGTCTTCTATTTGTTCTAATTGTGAAATGTCCTTTTCCACATCAATAGTTACATTTGGGATATGGATGCAACAATGATCAATTTTCTGGCTCAAATATCCACACACTCCATGTTCCTTCAATAGGAGCATGTCAAGAGCCATTCTATTTTGTAATGTCATTCTTGTGGTAGCCTGTAACTGAATATTGAAATCTTTAAATCCTTTCTTAGTGGCTGCTGCCAATCTTTCAGTCTGCCCCATTAGTTTGTAGAGCGTATCCCTGTTCCGATATGAAGCTATAGGTGCAAACAAGGATTCCAAAGCCCACCCGAATTTAACTCCACTGGTTGGCTCATGCCATTCGTTTTCATCATCCAAGTCTCGTTTAGTCCTAGCTGATTGTCGGGTCAAATTAGACTGTTTCCAAAACGGACATAAGGTCGGAATTCCTAAAGTAATTTGTGTGACAGGCCCATCTATTGGCATATGGGTGGTCCACTTTCCATGCCCCATAACCCAAACTAGGTTTCCTGGACTTCTGATAGTAGTAGATTTACAACTGATGATTCTCTTCCCATTTTTATCTCCTTGAATTTGGTCTGTAATTGTATGGTTGTATCCTCGACATTCACATCCCCATTTTAGCAAGACTCTTACTGGTACGAGCCCTATTTTATCTTTTGGTGTGTCACATGTGATTACTTGGGTACAATTCCAGATGTCTTTTTGGTCCCTCTTCTCCCGTCTGGTAGTCTGGAGGTTCATTACCTCAGTGTAAGTCTGGTTTTTACTTCCTGTCCATTGTATGCACCAATTAACTTGTCCTAAGTAGCTATATGTTTCTAAAAGGCTTGGTCCCCAAATTGTTCCCCATTCGTCTTCTAAAGACTGGGTCTGGGTAACATTTTGACAGACTTCTTCCTCTCTAACCTTTTGTTCCTTGAGAGTCACTTTGTTACACGGTTCTGAAACAGGCCCTGAAACAACACACTTATTACCTCTTGATGTTGTCAGCCATGCATAATATCCTGGCATCTGCCTGCATTGGTGTTCAGTAACCCTCTGGACCAACATACAACCCTCTTTCCAGTCATAGTACTCATTAGGAACCAATCTACAGCTCCAAGTTACATTTACATATGCCTCAGGCAAATCAGTGACGGGAACTATTCCCCATGGAATTGGTTCTCCGCTGCTCGAGGCAGAGGTAAACAAGCAGTGATTTTAGAAACATTCTGCATTTCTCCAAAGTCTCGAATTAAACCTACAATTAAGTTTTCTTGTTCTGGGTTATGGTGAAAAACCCAGGTTTTATTTCCAATTTCAACATCTCTAATTCTTCTTTTATTTATTCGTGCCCTAGTAAGGGATACCAAAGTCACAGCGTGTGTCCACCATGCATCTTGGGCAATCCAACACCAATATGTCCCTTCATCCTCTGGTTGAACATCCTGTATCACTAGAGTTAACATGCCTCCTAATCGCTTCTCTAATTGGTATTTCCCCCCTTCCTGGACATTTCCTTTCTTAAACCACCATCCAAACTCAGAGAAAACAATTCCACGCTCTGGTTGGCAAACTAAAATTACAGAAGTACCACGGACCGCCTGGTAAATCCCATGGGTAGGTCTTAACCCATCCATTAGATGACTTTTTCCTTGTACTTCTCTCTTCCCGTACCCCATCATAGAACCACAGCTTATCACACAGAGATATAATCCCTCATTTTTCCCTACACGTGCCTGAGTATCATTTAACCATCCAATTCCACTATCGCTTCCTGCCTGCAGGTCACTCTTTCCTTCCGGCCTTTCCCACATTATCTGTCTAGCTAATTTCCACCAAGTAACTGTGAACATGCTGCTACATTCATGTTGGGCTGTGAATGAGCAATTTATTTTTGAGGGTGGACCATCCCACATGTCAACTGATGCTTGGTAAGGTGAGACTTTTATTGCCGAGTTGCTTTGCCATGTCATAACCCCTAGTGCGATTCGTTTATAATCAAAACTCCACCTAATTTTTACCAGACATGTATATATCCCAGCACTTTCCATGCTAACATTGGTAAGTTGTAATGTGGTATTGCCTCTTTGTGTATCCTTATCCCAAAATGTACTATTGATAACATTAGTGAGTGTTTGCTCTTTTCTCCAATATGTACTTATCTCATCGACTCCAGCTCCCTGGTCATCAGTGATTTCACAAGTCAAGTTTACAGTCATTCCTTCCATTGCTCCAATTACAGGATCTGAAACAGTGACAAGTACATGTTCATCAACAGGTAATATTTTTAGCATAACCAGAAATACAGCAATTACAATTTTCATTTTGCTCGTAAAATCAATCGCGTGGGGGACACGACTTGGGATTCCCACTGAGTTGGCATCTTCTTGACTCGCGTGTAATGTATCCAGGAGTCGATTCCGGCCACTTTGATTGCTGTGAATGTTGTTAGTATCACCTGATATGGGCCGTCCCATGATTCTCTCAGTGGGTCTGTGAACCAGTTCTTCACATATACTTGGTCTCCTGGTTGAACATCATGCACAGGGTTTTCCAGTGGAAGAGGTCTGTTCCACTGCAGGGCTCCACGCAAGGCACTGAGAACTCTATGCAGAGAAACAACATAATTATATAATGCCTGATCCCCTACCACATGCGGGTCTCCTTTTAAAGTAGTTGCATGGTAAGGTTTTCCATATAGTATCTCATAGGGGCTCACGCCTAATCTTTCCCTTGGCTTGATTCTAATTCGGAGGAGAGCAAGTGGCAAAGCCTGAGGCCATTGTAATTTGGCTTCTTGACAGATTTTCTTAATTTGGCCCTTTAAAGTTTGATTCATTCTTTCTACTTGCCCACTAGATTGCGGTCTCCAAGGAGTATGGAGATTCCAAGCAATATCTAACATCCGTGCTACATCCTGCACAATATTAGCAATGAAGTGAGGACCCCTATCTGATGACAACCCCAAAGGTACTCCAAATCTAGGTATTATCTCTTTTAAGAGAGTTTTCACTACTTCTTTTGCCTGATTAGTCCTACACGGAAAGGCCTCTGGTCACCCTGAAAAGGTACACACATACACCAGGATATATTTATACCCTTGTGCTTTGGGTAATTCTGAAAAATCCACCTGCCAATAATCTCCCGGTTCTGGTCCTACTTGTAATTTTCCCATCTGAATCTGTTTCCTGACAATAGGATTATTCTTTAAACAAACTGGGCACATTGCATTCACCCGTTTTGCCAACGTTAACATCTGATTGGAAATTATTTCATTCTTCAAAAATTGTACCAATGCTTCTGCTCCCCAATGACTTTTGTTATGTTCAGCTATGAGGATGGCCTTCATTATCTGTATGGGAACAACTACTTGTCCTGTATTGGTTATGTACCATCCTGTTGCTCCTTTCCGAGCTTTCAATAACATGGCTAGTTTTTCATCATCCTGTGAATACTTTGGAGCTTGTTGCATATAAGGTGTAACGGGGTTTACCTTAGTTGGTATGAGAGCCATCTGAGTCCATACTTGACGAGCTGCCTGCTTTGCAGTTACATCTGCTAAATGATTACCTTGGTAGATTTTTCCTTCTTCATTCTGATGTCCCCGGACATGCATAACGGCCACTCGCTCTGGTCGGTGTACAGCATCCAACAATGCTAACACTTCTGTGCGATGTTTTATTACAGCCCCTTGGGAATTAAGAAGTCCTCTTTCTTTCCATAGTGCTCCGTGAACATGCACCACACCAAAGGCATACTTGGAATCAGTCCAAATATTTACCGTTTTCCCAGTGCTCAATATCAAGGCTCGAGTGAGTCCAATGATCTCAGCCTTTTGGGCTGACGTACCTGGTGGCAAGGCTTGTGCCTCCACAACTCGAGTAACTGTAACCACTGAATATCCCGCATACCTGGTACCGTTTTCTATAAAACTGGAACCATCGGTAAATAATTCCCAGTCTGGAGCATCCAGGGGTTCATCCTTCAAATCCGGTCAGCTCGAATAAACTTGTTCAATCACTTCCACACAGTCATGGGAGAGCTCATGTTCTTCCATCTCACTGTGGAGGAACTCTGCTGGATTAATATGATTAGTCGTTTGGAGTTCTATGTCATCTTGTCCTCTTAGAATAGCTTGATACTGCAGCATTCTACTGGAAGATAGCCAATGACCCCCCTTTTGCTCCAAGACAGCTAGTACCATGTGGGGAACATATACCGTCATTCTTTTTCCCATGGTAAGTTTCCTGGCTTCCTGAATGAGAAGTACCGTAGCCGCAACGGCCCGCAAGCATGACGGCCAACCGGTACTTACAGTGTCCAGTTGTTTGGAGAAATATCCCACAGGCCTCTTCCAGGATCTCAACTTCTGGGTTAGAACTCCCAATGCTAGTTTCTGCCTTTCATTCACATATAATTGAAAGTCTTTGTTTAAATCTGGCAACCCCAAGGCCGGGGCTTCTTTTAATGCTTGTTTCAAATCCTGGAACGCCTTTTCCCTGTTTGTATTCCATTTCAATTGGGATTCTTTTAGAGCCTCATATAGGGGTTTTGCTATCAGGCCGAAATTCGGAATCCATAGCCTGCACCATCCAACCATTCCCAGAAAGGATCTTAACTCCTGGTGATTTCTAGGGAGTGGAATGGAGCATATAGCTTCAATTCTATTAACCCCCAAACGTCTGAGGCCTTGTGTTAGCTCACATCCTAGGTACAGGACGCTTTCTCTGACCAGTTGTACTTTTTCCTTGGATACCTTGCATCCTGCTTGCCCCAACATATTCAATAATGCAACAGTTAATCGGAGGCATACCTTCTTGTCTTCTGTGGCCAAAAGAATATCATCTACATACTGCAATACTACATAAGAATATGGAGATTCTCTCACCTGAGTCGTTTTCCATTCTTCTAATTCCTTTGCCAATTGATTACCAAAGATGGTAGGGCTGATTTTGAATCCTTGAGGCAGTCTGGTCCAGGTGAGCTGTTTCTTCCTTCCTGTCATTGGTTCTTCCCATTCAAAGGCAAAATACTTCATGCTCTCTATTGCCAGTGGGATGCAGAAGAAGGCATCCTTTAAATCAATCACAGTGAACAATTTAAATCGTTCCGATACAGATGTTAACAATGTGTAAGGGTTGGCAACCACCGGGTGAATGTCTTTAACTATCTCGTTTATAGCCCTTAAATCTTGAACTAATCTATACTTACCATTTGGTTTCTTCACCGGGAATATAGGAGTATTATACTCTGATTCACATTCCTTTAATAATCCTTGCACTGTAAACTGCGCTATCAGCGGAGCTACTCCCTGCCGAGCCTCTGCTTTAATGGGATACTGTTTTATCCTAACCGGTTTAGCTCCTTCTTTTAGCTCAACTACCACCGGCTGGGCAACCTTTGATTTTCCCGGAGTTCCCACCTCCCAAACCCAGGGTACCACTGCATGTTCAATCTCTGTTGGGATCGGTGCCGGGTCCATTTCCTTTATTGCAAATATTTTCCCGATTTCTTCATCCGGAATTTCCAATTTAACTCGACCCTGTTCAAATATAATTTTAGCATTTAATAGAGACAGCAAATCCCGTCCAAACAGAGGCTGAGGGCAGTTTGGCATATACAAAAACTGATGATCCAGTTCCTTTCCTCCGAATTTTAAATTAAGGGGTTGTAGAAAAGGCCTTTCCTCCAATTGTCCTGTAGCTCCTATTACCTGTATAGTTGTGTCACTTATGGGTCCCAACCGTTTATTTAAAACTGAGTGAGTAGCCCCTGTATCAACCATAAATTCCTGCTCCTGTCCGCCTATTTCTATTCTCACCTTCAGATCCCGGTCTAGTCTGCTTTGGTCCCTATAGTTTCCTAACATCATTGCCTGTGCTTGTGTCTGGGCGCCATCTACCGGCGGTACGGGGAAACCTCCCATCAACCCTACATTACTCATCCCAATCCCGTTTCTTACAGGACACTCATTCTACCAGTGTCCGAATTGACGACAAAATGCACACTGATTAGGACCCAACTGTTCCTGTCCACCCTGGCTCATCCCTGCGACTAAAAATCCTCCTCTCCCCCGAGCGAATCCTCCCCTTCCCTGTCCAATTCCCCTTCCTCCCCTTCCCCGGCCCCTTAACCCCCCCCGAACCGCAGACTGCTGAATTACTGCAAGAATTCCGGCTTGTTGTCGTTTAGCCGTTTCCTTTTCTCTATTATTATAAACTTCCAAGCTACCTCCAACAGCTTATCTACGCGCCGTGTGTCTTCCCCTTCTAATTTCTGCAACTTTTTCCTAATATCCTCTTGTGACTGACCCATAAACAACAATGCCAATTGTAACTGACCTTCTTCCCTCTCCACATCCAAACTAGTGAAACGCCGTGCTGCCTCTTTAAGTCTCTCTAAAAATGCTGAAGGGGATTCATTCTTTTCTTGTCTTATTGAGTACAGTTTAGACCAATTTAAGGTTTTGGGCATCCCAGTCCGGACGCCTTCAATCAACAATTCCTGGTACCTTTTTAACCTCTGTAAGCCTTCTAACTCATTCGGATCCCACCCCAGATCATCCCCGGGGACCATCTGATCTATCGTTTCCCCTATCATCAATCGTAACCAGAGCTGTTCCCTAGCCCGTTCTCTGGTTGCCCGTAAAACCATCTCTTTTTCTGTAGAATCCATTAATGTATCTAATAATACTTGTAAATCATTCCAATCTGGATTCTGAGTTTTAATTATCATCTTCACCACGCGGGCCACCCGCTCAGGATCCTCCCGATAACTCCCAGCTGATTGTTTCCAAATCACCAAATCTCCTGGAGAAAAAGGTACTTTGATAATAACTTTATCACCACGGGGGCCCATGGCTTCCCTTAAGGGGGCTATCATTCGGGGTTCCTCTTGATTCCGCCTTCCCTGTCTAGTCCGTGCCGCTATGGGGGTTCTTTGTATGCTTCGGGAGCTTGGGGAAGGAGTTTGGGGACGGAGGGTGACTGAGGTATGACTTACTCCAAGTCCTTCCGGGGATTGTATATTAATTTCCTCATTAGTCTCATCCTCATCAGTATCAGTATCATCTATGTCTCCCTCCCCACTTCTGCACGGCGGAGCAGAGGGAACAGGGCAAGAGGGGGCAACCATTAAAGATAAATCCTCACCTTGACTAGAAAACCGTACTGCACATTTCACACAGGTTTCACGTGCTTTGCACCCAATACATTCATTTTCATCAGTCCCCGCTTGCAACAATAGCATACCACACTCCTTTTGCCATTCTGTTTTAGACCCCAAATAACAGAACAAATCCAAATAAGGTACCTCATCCCATTTCTCATTATCCCTTAGATAATACATCAATGAATTAATTATGTTCTCATCAACAGTACCATTGACAGGCCATTCCGGTCCACCCTCAGAAGCATAGAGAGGCCACACATGATTACAAAAATCTATCATTTTTCCTTTGCTTAAGTCTTGGTAAAACCTAGCACTTTTCCATCTTCCCAGCAAGCATCCTAATGGGGTGTTCCCCGGTACTTTACCATTAGCTTGTACCAATGCTTTAAAGGTTTTAAAAGGCATCATAGCAAAACAGAAAGTAACATGCAGAGAATAACAGGTAACATGCAGAGAATACAGATATCAACAGCACCAAGTATAGAAAGAGGACAGCAACCAAACCAACCAACTTGCCACTTCTCGTCGCCGCGAGGGGCAAGTGCCGAACCAGCGTAGCTCTCGCTTCGTCTTATGGTCGGCGCCCAGGCATTCCCCAAGACGTCTATAACCCAACCCTGCGAGGTTCGCCGCCTCGTCTTATGGGCAGGTACCCAGTATTAAACTAATAAAGCACCTTACGGGCTTACCTCCTGCAGTTGTCCGACAGGCGCGGGGGTCGGGCACGAACCGATGACTCCCCGAGAATCACCCGGTGCCGGCGTGGAGTAGATCAGGACGTGAGCCGCCCCAGCCACCTTCGGAGTCCTGCCGCGGTCGCCAGAAAACTGTTGCCCGAACCGAGGAAACACAAACAACCGAAGTTATTTATGCGGTGCTTTATTGAGGGCCCTGGGGACCTGAGGACTCGCGTCCAAAGTCAGAGCCCCCCCCTGCTACAAAATCACTGAGTATATATATGTTTTCTTTCCAAATTGCTTCATCTCAACGAATTTGATTTCTAGACACATCTACCTGATTTATGATTACATTGTGACTTTGTTTTTCGTTAACTGAACATTCTTTATCATCATTAATCTACTACACCCTATTAGATAAGTCACACACTCCACTTAGCAGATTACTTAAATAAACAAACTGTTCTATAGCTACATTCCTTAGACAAGTCTTTCTACCCTCCTCAGTATGCTCTATTGATCCTTTTGATCGCTACTGGCAACTTCGCTACACAACACTGTTTACACTCAGGCCTACTGATCCCTCCAAGCCTTAGCATGACTACTACTAAAGTCTTTATTCATGGTTTTGCAACAGTACAACAAAAAACATAAAAGCTAAAAGTCCCAAAGCATCACAAATGATGTTAATTTTAAATTCTGTTAAGTTTAAATTCTATTAGAATTAAGTTCTGTTAAAGTTAAATGAGTTTAAGTTTTATTACAAGTACATTATGTTAAATTTAAGTCAAGTTTAAGCAATTGTTATTTTAAATTCCATTAAGTTTCAGTTCAATTAAGACTAAGTCTGTTCAATTTAAGTGTTGCTCAGTTTAATGTTTATTATTTTTTAAGTTCTGTTAATTTTATCTTCTGTTAAATTCTATTAAGATTGAATCCTGTTCATTTGTAGTGATGTTAACTTTAGGTTTTATCCAGTTTACATTTTGTTATGTTGTGCTCATTTATTTAAGGAACACAGTTCTGCAGCTGTAAAAATAAGATGAAAATTTACAACAGAAACCTTCCTAATTTAACCATGTGAACACACAGTCTGTAAAATGCTTACTGTCGTCAAAACTTCTAAATATCCAATTGTTTTAAATTTGTTAGTTAATATTATTATTCACAGAAACCTTTGCAGTTTTATCTTCCACAAGTGAAACAGAAAAATAAGTGAGAGTTCCAAACAATACTGCACGTGCACAATTCAGTTATTTAAAATTTATCTATAGTACCATTGATTGTTTAGTTAAAGATAAATAATAATGCCCACTGCTTTCAAATATTTCACATTACTTTGTGTAGTTATCTGCAAAAACTGTATCATTTTAAGACACTTTCCTAATTAATATTAATAAAAGCTTGTTTGTAAAATGTTCTAGAGAAACCCTCCCAGTTAAGGCCTGGGCTCTGGCCAAGCCCTGGTCCTAACTAGTTGGGAAATATGCCATTAATCCCAGGTGTTTCTGCACAAAAAATGTGATCGAGTCACTTTGACTTACTAAATTAAGCTTATAAAAGCTGGACTCTCTTCTAGGTAAACTTGGAATCCTTGCCCGGGAAAGGTTCTCCAAGCCCTACCTATGAAATGAAGTTCTCTAGCAATTGCAGTCCCTAAGTGATAGCAAAGTAGTTAAGCAATTAATGATGTATTTTCTTAAGTAAGCTTATTGTTTCATTCCATGTATTGTTATACCTTTGTGTCATTCTCACCTTCTTATAATAAGAAACACATCTTGCCAAAAACAAAAAGAGGGGGGGTAAAACCTCTCGCAACTAGACAATGCAATATTTGCGCAAAAATTTTTTTTTTGTGTGTAAAAATGTAATTTCGCTTTTTAGAACAGTTATTGTATTGACAATTCTAAATATGTTAATAGAACCGCAATAGATTTTCTCTTATTAGCCCAAAGACATAACTACGAATAATTTGAAGAAATGTGCTATATGAACCTTTCTGACCACTCAAAGTCCATTTCACCAACTTACTGCAGCGCCTGTCAAGATAGCTACAAGTAGCCAATAGCCTTAGACTTGCTGAGTAGTTGAAAAATTTAAGAATTACTAAGTAGTCCAAAAACCTAATCCAAGCAACTGTATTCATTTTAATTGTAGTTTGCTATTTTTAACAATTTTGCCATGCACAGTGCAATGCTTAGAGTGTATACTAGTAAAGACAGTCAACCAAACCTAACTTATGCAAAAAAGAAAAATAGGGGAATTGTTAGAATCTAGCTCGCAGAACGAAGCCATATGAATATGTTTCTTAAGCTTAATTCAACTGTGTGACTAACTCTAAAGTGCCTTTCCCAGGAGATAACAGAATGTAAAGAGCCAGAAATGTGAGCATCATAAAATAATGTAAACAAGATAAAGCAGTTATCCTAGACAGAATCTTAGCTGATACTTAGCGTGATAAAAAGCCTCAGCCAATTAAGAGAGTAGATTAGACACGTGAACAGTGCTTTTTGTATATAAGAATGCTTGCTTCCTAAAAATAAAGTGACATGACACCGATACTTCTATGAAGATGCGTGAATCATAGTCGGGCGACCCCCAACTTGCCATAAAAGGCTGGATAAAACTAATAATTAAGAACTTCAAAGGGCAACAGAAACCCTCTGACAGTCCCCAGTTTAATTAAAGGCTATTTTTACAAACCTCTTGAACTTACAGTTACATTTAACGACAAATGGTAACTTGTAAATGCTGCATTTGAAAAACACTGCTCTTATTCTAAACACTGTTGATAGGTGATGCTGAAACAAAAATTCCCCATGTGAAATAGTCTATTGTGAACATAAATGGGATATATTTGTGAAGCATTTTGCTTAGAAATATTCATTAGTTTTTTCCGTGCCTCTTAGTAGCTGTACAACAAATAGAATATCATATAAGGAAAAAAGGCTTGCCAGTTAATGTAAATGAAAATCAGTCACTTGAGCACATTTTGCTAATTATGTACAGTATACAAACACACAAGCTGTACGCATTATAAACATAAGATACTATATTTAACACAAATGTTTAATTTGCTACATTTAGCTTATAATATTTTTCCATGCTGATCTGGGAAAATTAGGTTTTGGTGTATTTAACCCGTGTTTTTGCAAACAATATATACCTAAGTATCTGTAGGAATATAGGTCAAAGCACTGGCCAAATTAAAAGACATTATGCAAACTATTACTTATGTATAGAGCCCAATCCTGTAAGCTCCCAGCTATTCAGGTAGTCATTACTTACATAGGGTGTTTCCCTGGTTTAAATGAGGCAGCTCCTATAAATAAAAACTAGATTAGGTCTATCATATAGCAAATAAAAATTGTTCATTTATAAATACAAGTTTATGTGTGCTGAGTTTTAAAACTGATTTTGACCTGTTTTTTCAGTGCTTTCATCCCTGTGGTTAATCTACCTGGAATCAAGCACAAGCCTGTATTTGATGAGCCATTAATTAAACAGAATGTTAAAGACCAGAAGATATTTGAAGTCAAGAGTAATACGACCAGTTCACCTAAAAATTAACAAAGGAACTTGTAATTGTAATGTTCTAATAAATTTACAAACAAAGAATATATATTTTTTAATGCTTATATAATTGGATTCATAATTATAAAATGGTTTGGGTTGGAAGAGACCTTTAAAGGTCATCTCGTCCAAATCCCCTGCAATGATCGGGGACATCATTAACTAGATCAGGTTGGTCAGAGCCCTGACCTTGAATCTTTCCAGAGATGGGGCATCTACCACCTCTCTGGGCAACCTGTGCCAGTGTTTCACCACCCTCATTGTAAAAAGTTTCTTCCTTACTGTCTTGGAGTGATGTTATGATAATCCAGTATTCCCCATCGTTAGTTTATATGCTCAAAAAAACCATGGTCCTGTGACTTTAACTATACCCAACCGCAGAGAGAAGAGCGGGTTGTTTTGAAAACTTTTCCCCCAAGCCTCGCTGCGGGGGAAGAAGGGGGGAGGACTCTCTCACTGGGGAGTCGGCGCGCTGCGACAGCTGTCGGAGTAGCCTGTCGCTGTTGAGCCGCTAGCAGAGAAAAGAACCCAGTTCTCAGTGGCAAGAAGGACAAGATCTTTATTGTTTTGATTTCATCATATATATAGAGTTTTCAAAGGTCACCCAGATTGGTCAGTCAGAAACCTCCCCCTAGGCCTGATTGGCCAGGCCTGCACCGTCCAAATCTTGGGACACTGTTTTTAATAACATTCAAACTTTATTTATAAAACACAAAAGGAATTCTCATGGGAAAGACCTGTGCTAGCCACAGTAGCCAGCTCTGTTTCTGGTTTTTTTCATCATTTTTTCTTCATTTGGACCCTTTTCTTCAATCTGCTTCGTCGCCCCCAAAACCCAAAAGGGCTTGGAGGACAGGAGAGCTTCTGGGCAACTCTGCCCAGCCCCCAAGGGGGGGCCCGAGGAGGAGAAAGTACATCTGAAGGAAAAGGACACTAAGATTACCAGCTTTGTATTCAAGTTTAATAACTCCTTTTACCCTGTTCTCCCCTTCCCCCTGTGCTTTGCAGGGCACTCTGCATGGTTTTGTTAAATAAATAGTTTTTTTCTTCACGTCCATCTAAGAAATTCTGTTGTGGGTGGGGGAGGGGGGTGTTTGTTCAGAGCTCTCCCTACCTAGAGAATTTTATCACTAAACCGAGACAATATTTGGCGCCCAACCTAGTGGGGCTTGAGTATTTGTTTTACACCTTTTGTGAAGTTAGAGAAAGTGAAGAAAAAACCCCTAATAACTACATTCTGGTTTTAAACGCTTTGTATTGAATTGCAGCCATCAGTAGTCACTATGTTGTTTGATGGCAGGTTGTTTGATGTGATACTGTCTGTTTAGCACATAGGTTTGTTTCCCTTCCAAAAGGTAGGGGCAATCTTGTCCCTAATGTATAATTTTCACCAATGAGGGACACGACTCCGGCTTGTTATAGTAATGTGCGTGATACTGACGATCTGTAAGAAGGTATAGGAAACAGTTAAAGATGTACATGCTCTGTTACTTTCCTCCTCTAGTTTTGGTAACCTGTTTTGGAGTTTTGTTAGTAATATTACCCAGCCTGCTAGAGAAGTAGAGGGTGAAGCTTCCTGGCTCCTCACCCATCTCTTCCCCTTTAAATCTGGTATATCATCTTTTGAGAATATTCAGTTTCCCCTGGATGTTAAAGAGACCTTTAACTTGGTAGTACAGGTGCTTTACCTGGTAGGTTCCATGTATATGATGTTCAGCTTTACCAGAATGAGGGCTGAGAAGTCCAGAGGGGCTGAGCAGGAGCAAGCACCTAACCCAGATGTGAGGAAATTTGAATGGTGTGGAGTATGGGAGGAAATAGGTAAAACTTTAAAGAAATTCTCTGACCCAATAGATTGGGAATTTCCCCCTGGACAAATCCTGAGACCAGCTGAGGTGGGGAAGTATCTGAAAGAGAAGTGCAGAGACAACTGCAGTGCAATATGTTGGGCCCTGGCATATGCTTATCGTACACTGTCAGATATTATAGAATAGGAAGTAAGGGAGCCTAAGCCAGTGGCAGTTGCTCCTGTTACGAGAAGCAGGAAAGCCCAAGTCAAGACTGATCGCTCAGATGACAGTGGGGAGGGATCCTCAAGGTCAGCAACTGAGTCAGAGGTCATTGTTGAATCCATGAATGTGAGGGACCTTCACAGCCTAAGAAAAGATTATGTCCAACAAGATGATGAATCTGTAATTAGTTGGTTAGTCCGTCTTTGGGATGCCGCAGGCCATGTTACACTTCTAGATCCTACTGAGGCAAGGCATTTAGGGACTGTGTCACGTGACCCAGATATCAACCAAACTATACGAGATGGGCCTGACTGTTGCAGCCTCTGGAGACGAGCTATCAGAGCTGCGAGGGGAAGATACCTACATCTCGATGATCTCTATTTGCAACAAACCCCATGGAGAACCATAGAACAAGGGATTCAACGCTTGAGAGAAATGGCGGTGGTAGAAATTGTCTTCTCAGAGGACATAGCAAACCCAGATCCGATTATGGACCCAGATAGGATAGAATGTACACCTGTGATGCGGCGGAAACTCCTAAAGCTTGGGCCATCAAAGTATGCTTCTGCTTTAGCAATTATGAAGCGAGATGACGGGCATGAGACCGTGCGTGATATGACAAGGAAGCTCTGAGCGTATGCAGATGTCGTGCATAGCCCAATGAATGCAAGAATCTCAGCTGTGGAAACAAATCTGCAGAAACTAGAAAATAAGATAGAGGAGAATCATGAGAAACTCAATAAAGAGATTAAAGACAGCCTTCTCTAAATTTCGGCAGTACAGATCAGAGGTTCTGTTACCCCACGCAGACGCTCCTCAGCTAGGAGAATTGGATATATCCCTCGACGTGAGTTGTGGTATTTCCTGTGTGACAGTGGAGAAAACATAAACAGGTGGGATGGACAACCCACTACTGTCCTGGCACGAGGAGTGCGTGAATTGAAAGAAGGCAAGACTCAGAGAGGGAACTCCACCAGAAGGGAAGTAGCTCCAGTCAACATGTCTGATCCCCTTGAAGGAACCTCTAATACGCATGCCCACCATGGTTAGAGGGGCCCTGCCTCTAGCCAGGTAGAGGCCAGAGAAAACCGTATTTTTTAGACAGTGTATATTCGGTAGCCTGGCACATCAGAGCCACAAGAATACGAAGCTTTAGTTGACACTAGTGCACAATGCACGATAATCCTATCGTGACATGTGGGGACAGAACCTGTTTCTATTCCCAGCGTGACAGGTAGATCACAAGACTTGACCCTGGTAAAAGCTGAGGGGAGCCTGACTGGAAGAGAGTGGAAAGAACATTCCATTGTGACTGGCCCAGAGGCTCCATGTATTTTGGGTATAGACTTCCTCCGAAATGGATATTTCAAAGACCCAAAGGGACTCAAGTGGGCATTTGAGATAGCTGCTGTAGAGACAGAGGGCATTAAGCAATTGAACACCTTGCCTAGACTGTCAGAGAACCCATCTGCAGTAGGACTCCTGTCGGGGGTTGAGAATTTCTTCCCATTCCTGTTACTAAGCAACAAACGGTCCGATGTTCGGAGCGATCAAGCCTTTTGTAAAAGACAAAGGCTAGGTTTTTGGGCAGGGCAAGGTAAGGGAGAGCCGGCCCTGGGAACTCGCTCTGGTGGTTCGGACGCTGAGGGTAGAAGCTGCTGGCTCTTTGCTTTCCAGCTGCTACCAGAGGAAATCCAACTGTGCCCTGTTTCTCTTCCCTCCTGGCTGGCCGGAGAGAGAGAGCGCCCGCTCCTGCTGCCCTGTTCCCGCACTGCCCTGAGCTGTTTTCCTGCTGCGCTGCGTGTTTCTCAGCCCATACGCCATTGCAGCTGCCGAACGGTGACCTGACCCTGCGCCACAGCACCACCTGCAGCTGCTCGGCAGTCATCACACCTGCCCTGGCTGGCCGGGAGCTCAACAGCGCCCCTGCTGCTTGCAACCGTGATTACACCACACGGGAAAAGGTTCAGCAGCTCACGTTATCTACTGTTTGGTTTTCTGGTTCTAGTTGTAGTTTGCTATTATTGTTATTGTTTGTTTATAGATACTAGTAAAGAACTGATACTCCTTTTTTTCCCATACCTTTGCCTGAAAGCCCTTGATTTACAAAATTAAATAATTCGGAGGGAGGAGGGGAAGGAAAATCACATCCTCTGCTCTAGGGGAGGGTTCAGCCTCTCTTGGCAGACACCTGTCTTTCAAACCAAGACAACTCCTGAAAGGAGAAGAGCAACAAGTACCGATTGCAACCTCGATTGTGCACCGCCGACAGTACCGGACAACTCGTGATGCCGTGATTCCCATTCACAAACTAATCCGTGAGCTGGAGAGCCAAGGGGTGGTCAGCAGGACCCATTCATCCTTTAACAGCCCCATCTGGCCTGTGCGAAAATCTGGAGGAAAATGGAGACTGACTGTGAACTATCGTGCCTTGAATGAGGTGACTCCACCTCTGAGTACTGCCGTGCCAGACATGCTGGAGCTCCAGTATGAGCTAGAGTCCAAAGCAGCAAAGTGGTATGCCACTACTGACATTGCAAATGCATTTTTCTCCATTCCTCTGGCAGCAGAGTGCAGATCTCAGTTTGCTTTCACCTGGAGGGGTGTGCAGTACACATGGAACCGATTGCCCCAGGGGTGGAAACACAGTCCCACCATTTGTCATGGACTGATCCAGGCTGCATTGGAAAAGGGTAGAGCTCCAGAACATTTGCAATACATTGACGACATCATTGTGTGGGGGGACACAGCAGAAGAAGTATTTGAGAAAGGAAAGGAAATCATCCAGATTCTCCTGGAAGCCGGTTTCGCCATAAAAAAGAGCAAAGTCAAGAGGCCTGCCAAAGAGATCCAGTTCCTAGGAGTGAAGTGGCAAGATGGACAGCGTCAGATTTCTACTGAGGTTATCAATAAAATCATCACAATGTCCCCCCCAACCAACAAGAAAGAGACGCAAGCTTTCCTGAGAGCTATAGGCTTTTGGAGCATGCACATTCCTGAGTATAGCCAAATTGTGAGCCCTCTCTACCTGGTTACCCGTAAGAAAAATGATTTCCACTGGGGCCCTGAACAACCCAGATCAAGCAAGAGATTGCTCATGCAGTAGCCCTTGGCCCAGTCAGGACAGGACCAGAAGTAAAGAATGTGCTTTACTCTGCCACTGGGAGCCATGGTCTGTCCTGGAGCCTTTGGCAGAAGGTGCCTGGTGAGACTCGGGGTCGTCCACTGGGATTCTGGAGCCAGAGTTACAGAGGGTCTGAAGCCAACTACACCCCAACAGAGAAAGAAATCTTGGCAGCATACGAAGGAGTCCAAGCTGCCTCAGGGTTAATTGGCACAGAAGCACAACTCCTCCTGGCACCTCGACTACCGGTGCTGGGGTGGATGTTTAAAGCAGAGGTTCCCTCTACTCATCATGCCACCAATGGCACATAGAGCAAATGGATTGCCCTTATCACACAGCGCGCCCGTATGGGAAATCTGAATCGCCCTGGGATTTTGGAAATAATTACAAATTGGCCTGAAGGTGAAGATTTTAGTCTGATTGAGGAAGAGGAGCTGGAACAGGTGACTCATGCGGAGGAAGATCCACCATACAACCAACTGCCAGCAGACGAAACACGCTATGCTCTTTTCACTGATGGTTCCTGTCATCTTGTAGAGACGAAACGAAAATGGAAAGCAGCTGTGTGGAACCCCACACGACGGGTTGCAGAAGCTAAAGAAGAAGAGGGGGGATCGAGTCAATTCGCTGAGCTCAAAGCCATTCAGTTAGCCCTGAACATTGCTGAAAGAGAAGAATGGCCAAAGCTCTACCTCTATACTGATTCATGGATGGTAGCTAATGCTTGTAGTGGTGGATGATACCACCTTAGGAACTGCTGGGGAGCCAAGTGGTCCCAGTACAGCAGGATTTCGCTGGTGGGAGACATCCTAGTCTGAGTACACCCTGTTGAGAACACAATGGTCCCTCCCCAGATTATGTCAATCCCTCTGGCTGTAACCTAACCCCTAACTCCATCCTCCCTTATCCCCATTGGTTGTGGTGTTCCCCCACCTCCTCTCCCCTGACCTCAGGTGATCCCTATATCTAGAGACACCTAGGGTCTCCTTTTCCTCTTTCACCCTGGAACCCTTCAGAATAAACCTCTGGAACATCCAGCTGAATGAGCGCTCTGAGTTCTTTGTCTCTGGTAATGCACAAGCTATCCAGCTCCCTGGGTGAGTGAGAATCTGTGCCTTACACTGGCTCGGGTGTGAGAAGGGTCTTTCTGTACAGCACCAGAGCAGTGCTGACTGGAGTAATCTCTCAATAGCCTCAGAGACACTTTCGGTAAACGCAGAGGCCTGTTCCACCCCTCTTTTACCCACTGCGTTAAATGCTCCATGGGGTTAGCTGGAAAAGTGGAAGAAGGCTGGTTGGCAGCATAGGGAAAAACCAATTTGAGCAGCTGAAGAGTGGAAAGACATCGCTAGCCAGGCAGAGAAACTATCTGTGAAGGTCCGCCATGTAGACGCCCATGTCCCCAAGAGCTGAGCCAATGAGGAGCACCGAAACAACGAACAAGTAGATCAAGCTTGCAAAGATAAAGGTGTCCCAGGTAGACTTGGATTGGCAGCATAAGGGAGATTTATTCCTAGCTCGATGAGCCCATGATGCCTCAGGCCATCAGGGCAGAGATGCCACCTATAAGTGGGCACGAGACCGAGGGGTGGATCTAACCATGGACTGCATTTCTCAAGTTATCCATGATTGTGAAACGTGTGCTGCCATCAAGCAAGCCAAGCGGGTGAAACCCCTGTGGTATGGTGGAAGGTAATCAAAATACAAGTATGGTGAGGCCTGGCAGATTGATTACATCACACTGCCTCAAACCCACCACGGTAAGCGCTATGTGCTCACAATGGTAGAAGCCACCACTGGGTGGCTGGAAACTTACCCTGTGCCTCATGCCACTGCCCGTAACACCATCCTGGGCCTTGAAAACCAAGTCCTGTGGAGGCATGGTACCCCTGAGAGAATTGAGTCAGATAATGGAACTCTTTTTAAAAATAGCCTCATAAACAACTGGGCTAGAGACCATGGCATTGAGTGGGTGTACCACATTCCTTATCATGCACCAGCCGCTGGCAAAGTGGAACAGTATAATAGACTGTTAAAAACCATCCTAAAAGCACTGGGTGGGAGAACTTATAAAAATTGGGAGCGACATTTAGCAGAGGCCACCTGGTTAGTCAATACCCGAGGCTCCATCAACCGAGCAGGTCCTGCCCAATCTGAGCCTCTGCATACAGTGGATGGAGACAAGGTCCCAGCAGTACATGCCAGAGGCTTGTTAGAGAAAACTGTCTAGATTAATTCTGCCTCACATAAAGACAAACCCATTCATGGGGTTGTCTGCTCAAGGACCAAGGCGTACTCAGTGGATAGTGCAGGAAGATGGAGAAACACGATGTGTCCCTCAAGGAGATTTTATTTTAGGTGAGGGCCACATGTAATGTTGGGATGGCAACATCTCACTGTTTACTAAATAACATTATTTGTACATAGTTATGTGTATATATGTATATATGTATATATGTATATATGTATATATGTATATATGTATATATGTGTATATGTGTATATGTGTATATGTGTATATGTGTATATGTGTATATATGTATATATGTATATATGTATATATATGTGTGTATTTAAAGTTAAAAAATGTTAGAGTGAGCTTTAAGCCAACGATATGGAATAAGGGGTGGAATGTCTTGGAGTGATGTTATGATAATCCAGTATTCCCCATCGTTAGCTTATATGCTCAAAAAAAATGTAGTCCTGTGACTTTAACTATACCCAACTGCAGAGAGAAGAGCGGGTTGTTTTGAAAACTTTTTCCCCAAGCCTCGCTGCGGGGGAAGAAGGGGGGAGGACTCTCTCTCTGGGGAGACAGCATGCTGCGACAGCTGTCAGAGTAGCCAGCTCTGTTTCTGGTTTTTTTCATCATTTTTTCTTCATTTGGACCCTTTTCTTCAATCTGCTTCGTTGCCCCCAAAACCCAAAAGGGCTTGGAGGACAGCAGAGCTTCTGGGCAACTCTGCCCAGCCCCCAAGGGGGGGCCCGAGGAGGAGAAAGTACATCTGAAGGAAAAGGACACTAAGATTACCAGCTTTGTATTCAAGTTTAATAACTCCTTTTACCCTGTTCTCCCCTTCCCCCTGTGCTTTGCAGGGTACTCTGCATGGTTTTGTTAAATAAATAGTTTTTTTCTTCACGTCCATCTAAGAAATTCTGTTGTGGGTGGGGGAGGGGGGTGTTTGTTCAGAGCTCTCCTTACCTAGAGAATTTTATCACTAAAGCGAGACACATCTAGTTTGAATCTACCCTCTTTTAGTTTAAAACCATTACCCCTTGTCATATTGCTACAGGCCCTATGAAAAAGTCTGTCCCCCTCTTTTTTATAGGCCTCCTTTAAGTACTGAAAGGCCTCAATCAAGTCTCCCTGAAGCCTTTTCTTCTCCAGGCTAAACAACCCCATCTTGTTGCGGTTTTGGGTTGGCTTTTGCAGTGTTATTGCAAGCCGCAGGCCTTACTGGAGAGCGTCTCTGCCCAGCCCAGGTCAGTGCCCCAAACCTTCCTTCTAAAGGCTGGTCACTGCGCTTACACTGGCCGGGGAGCCAATGGCTAGCTCTGGTTTTGTCTGCTCTTCACAACATGGCAGCAGTAAAGGAGGCGAGAAGGATCTCTGCATGCTGACCACAGATGATGTTTATTCACATGATCACCAGAGGCCAAAGGCCTCCCTGAGGCAAAGACACCCCAGATGCAAAGACACATCATGGCGAAGGGTCTGGGGTTTTCTATAGAGATGGGGGGGCAGGGCAAGCACATCAGCCAGTGGTTTCAGAGCACAGGGACAGTACATGGGCGGAGTTGGGGTACAGGAACCAATAGGGAAAACCCGAGGGAGTGGCCAGGACCATGTGGGAAGAAAGGACATATGAGGAAGAAAAGGGGTGGGAAAACTGCAGCTTGTATCACAACACCATCTCTCAGCCTTTCCTCATAGGAGAGATGTCCTATCTCTCTTGATGCCTAAAATGCTGGTAAAAATTTGAGACGCAGACACACAGTATAGGAAAAGGGTATTACCTTGGTTTAATAGGATCCCAGGTGTACCACGACGACTAAGAGCGCGACGAAAGCACCCATATACAATTTATGGACTTCATAGATTAGCATACTTATCTAAAATTCCCCAATGAGAAGTCTAACAAATGAAGTAATTGCCCCTTTATTCAAATTACCTCCCCCCAAAAAGGTTACAACTTAGTTTACAAAAACATGTCCCAGTGATGGGGCTCTTTCAAGGTTGGTGCTTCATGCTCTTGAGATTGTGGAGATTGTTTCGTCTTCTCCAAAGAATTTTGAGCAGGGCAAGAGTGCAAGAGTTATAAACATGTGGGGCTAGATACAGGGAGTAAAAAGTACAGGAATGGGAAAGGGTAAAAAGGATATAAAAAGAGTATAAAAGTATAATGAAAAAGGACAAAAAACCCATCAGGCATCACTCTGATCATTTTTGTGGCCCTTTTCTGGATCTACTCCAACCAGGACCATGTCTTTCTTGTACTGAGGACCCAGGAGCTCTATGCAGTACTTCTGGTGGAGTCTCACTAGAGTATAGTAGAGGGGGAGAATCACTTACCTCGACCTGCTGGCCACGCTTCTTTTTACGCATCTCAGGATATGGTTGGCTTTCTGGGATGCAAGCGCACATTGCTGGCTCATGTCCAATTTTTTTATCCACCAGCACCCCCAAGTCCCTCTCAGTCCCTTCATCCCCCAGCCTGGATTGATACCGGGGGTTGCCCAGACCCAGGGGCAGCACCTTGCATATGGGCTTGGTGAACCTTGTGAGGTTCACATGGGCCCACTCCTTGAACTCATCAAGGTCCCTCTGGATGGCATCCCTGTCCCTCAGGTGTATCAACTGCACCACTCACTTGGTGTCGTCTGCAAACTTGCTGAGCGTGCACTCGATCCCATTGTCTGCGTCACTGATGAAGATATTAAACAGTACTGGTCCCAATATGGACCTCTGAGGGATGCCATTCATCACTGATTTCCATCCGGACATTGAGCCATTGACCACTAGTCTCTGGATGTGACCATCCAGTCAATTCCTTATCCATGGAATAGTCCATCCATCTAATCCATATCTCTCCAATTTGGAGATAAGAATGTTGCTAAAAGATTTTGGGGAAATTTATTACCTATTTCTATGAATGCTGAATGTATAATCACAGAATCATAGAATCACAGAATTGTTAGGTTTGGAAGGGACCTCTGGAGATCATCCAGTCCAACCCCCCTGCCAAGGCAGGGTCACCTTAAGCAAGTTACACAGGTCCAGATGGGTTTTGAATGTCTCCAGAGAGGGACACTCCTCGACCTCCCTGAGCAGCCTGTTCCAGGGCTCTGTCATCCTCAATGGAAAGAAGTTCTTCCTTGTGTTGAGGTGTAACTTCTTGTGTTTTAGTTTATTGCCGTTGCTCCTTGTCTTGTTGCTGGTGTATTGGTTTGAAAACAAACCAGTGGGAGATCACAAGTCAAGATTGAAATTTAAAAAAATAAGTGAAATAATACAAGGAAAAGCACTGACAAAGTCAGATACAACCTAACACCCTGTTAGGGTGGTAGTAGCAGTCCAACTGAAGTAGTCCAGCTGAAGCGGTGATCCTGTGAAGGTCTAGTCTCCAGCTGAAGATCCAGTAGTAGCTCTGGTCCTCTGGGAACCCAGTAGACAGGGCTAGCTCAGGCAGTTCCAAGGCCAGGTTATATCCAGGTGGGAACACCTGGCTCCTCCCTCTTCGGCAGAGCATCTCACAATGGGATGAGATAAGTCCATGAGTCACACGGTGGGTCCCTGATTGTTGCCCGAACCGAGGAAACACAAAACAACCGAAGTTATTTTATGCGGTGCTTTATTGAGGGCCCTGGGGACCTGAGGACTAATGTCCAAAGTCAGAGCCCCAAACCTGCTACAAAATCACTGAGTATATATATGTTTTCTTTCCAAATTGCTTCATCTTAACGAATTTGATTTCTAGACACATCAACCTGATTTATGATTACATTGTGACTTTGTTTTTCGTTAACTGAACATTCTTTATCATCATTAATCTACTACACCCTATTAGATAATTCACACACTCCACTTAGCAGATTACTTAAATAAACAAACTGTTCTATAGCTACATTCCTTAGACAAGTCTTTCTCCCCTCATCAGTATGCTCTATTGATCCTTTTGATCGCTACTGGCAACTTCACTACACAACAGTGTTTACACTCAGGCCTACTGATCCCTCCAAGCCTTAGCATGACTACTACTAAAGTTTTTATTCATGGTTTTGCAACATGATGGCCCATTGCCTGTCATGCGGGGTGGGTCATTAGCAAGTGATAATAGCTAACGGATGGCCCATTGCCTGTCATCCGGAGTGGGTGATAGCAGCTAATGGCCCACAGCTGGTGGTAATAGAATACTTAACTACATCAATATTGCAACCTAGGACATTATCCACCCCTTATTCTATTACCATCTACACAGATCTCACTTAAGATAAGGTCTCCTTGTGGTACACAACAGGTTTCCCCATCTGCCTTCATCACCCACCAAGTATAACCAGGTCCTTGGGCAAAAACCACTCCACGGATGGGTTTGCCTTTCCCTGAGGTGGGACTAATCCAAACAGTCTTTCCTAAGAAACCTCTTACGTGTATCACAGGGACTTTATCTCCATCCACTGTGTGCAAAGGTTCGGACTCGGCAGGACCGGCTCGATTGATAGAACCCCTTGTGTTAACCATCCAGGTGGCCTTTGCTAAGTTCAGTTCCCAATTTTTGTAGGTTCCCCCGCCAAGTGCCTTCAAAGTTGTCTTAAGTAGTCCGTTGCACCGTTCAACTTTCCCGGCAGCTGGTGCATGATAGGGGATATGGTATATCCATTCAATTCCAGGTTCTCTAGCCCAGGTGCTTATGAGGCCATTCTTGAAATGGGTTCCATTGTCAGACTCGATTCTCTCAGGGGTACCATGTCTCCACAGGACTTGCTTTTCCAGACCCAAGATGGTGTTCCGGGCAGTAGCATGAGGCACAGGGTAGGTCTCTAACCATCCCGTGGTTGCTTCCACCATGGTCAACACGTAGCGCTTTCCTTGGCGGGTTTGGGGAAGGGTGATGTAGTCAACTTGCCATACTTCCCCATACCTGTACTTTGACCATCGTCCACCATACCACAGAGGCTTCACCCGCTTGGCCTGTTTGATTGCAGCGCAAGTCTCACAGCTGTGGATCACCTGTGAGATGTTGTCCATGGTCAAGTCCACCCCTCGGTCACGAGCCCACCTGTATGTCGCATCTCTCCCTTGATGACCAGAGGCATCATGGGCCCAACGAGCTAGAAATAACTCTCCTTTGTGCTGCCAGTCCAGATCCACCTGTGACACTTTCACCTTGGCAGCTCGGTCCACCTGCTCGTTGTTACGATGCTCTTCATTAGCCCGACTCTTGGGTGCATGTGCATCCACGTGTCGAACTTTCACAGTCAGCTTTTCTGCCCGGGCGGCGATGTCCTGCCAAATCTCAGCGGCCCAGATGGGTTTTCCTCTGCGCTGCCAGTTAGCCTTTCTCCAGCGATCTAACCATCCCCACAGTGCATTGGCTACCATCCAGGAGTCGGTGTAGAGATAGAGCCTTGGCCATTTCTCTCATTCGGCAATATCCAAAGCCAGTTGGATGGCTTTAAGCTCTGCGACCTGACTCGATCCACCTTGTCCCTCGGTAGCCTGTACAGCTTGTCGTGTGGGGCTCCACACTGCAGCTTTCCACTTCCGATCTGCGCCTACAATTCGGCAGGACCCATCGGTGAAGAGGGCATAGCGTCTTTCACTCTCCGGCAGCTCGTTATACGGGGGTGCTTCCTCGGCACGTGCTACTTTCTCCTCTGCTTCTTCTGAAGATAATTTAAAAGTCTCACCTTCAGGCCAGTTTGTTATGATTTCCAGAATCCCAGGGCGATTTGGGTTTCCAATACGAGCGCGCTGTGTGATGAGGGCAATCCATTTGCTCCACGTGGCATCAGTGGCATGGTGGGTAGAGGGAACCCTTCCCTTGAACATCCACCCCAGCACTGGCAGTCGGGGTGCAAGGAGAAGTTGTGTTTCTGTGCCGATCACCTCTGAGGCGGCTTGGACTCCTTCGTAAGCTGCCAAGATTTCTTTCTCGGTGGGAGTGTAGTTGACTTCAGACCCTCTGTAACTTCGACTCCAGAATCCCAGTGGTCAACCTCGGGTCTCGCCAGGCACCTTCTGCCAAAGGCTCCAGGACAGACCATGGCTCCCGGCTGCAGAGTAAAGCACATTCTTTACCTCTGGTCCTGTCCTGACTGGTCCCAGGGCTACCACATGAGCGATCTCCTGTTTGATCTGGGTGAAGGCTTGCTGCTGTTCAGGGCCCCAGTGGAAATCGTTCTTCTTGCGGGTTATGAGGAAGAGAGGACTCACGATCTGGCTGTACTCAGGGATGTGCATTCTCCAAAAGCCTATGGCGCCTAGGAAAGCTTGCGTCTCCTTCTTGTTGGTTGGTGGAGACATCGCGATGATCTTATTGATGACCTCAGAGGGAATCTGACGCCGTCCGTCTTGCCACTTTACTCCCAGGAACTGGATCTCTCGGGCAGGTCCCTTGACTTTGCTCTTCTTGATGGCAAAACCGGCTTCCAGGAGAATTCTGATGATTTTCTCTCCTTTCTCAAATACTTCCGTTGCTGTGTCCCCCCACACAATGATGTCATCAATATACTGCAAATGTTCTGGAGCCTCACCCTTTTCCAGTGCAGCCTGGATCAGTCCATGGCAGATGGTGGGACTGTGCTTCCACCCCTGGGGCAGTCGGTTCCACGTGTACTGCACACCTCTCCAGGTGAAAGCAAACTGAGGTCTGCACTCTGCTGCCAGAGGAATGGAGAAAAAGGCATTGGCAATGTCGATGGTGGCATACCACTTCGCTGCCTTGGATTCCAGCTCGTACTGGAGTTCCAGCATGTCCGGTACAGCAGCACTCAGTGGTGGTGTGACTTCATTCAGGCCACGGTAATCCACTGTCAGTCTCCATTCTGCACTGGACTTACGCACTGGCCATATAGGGCTGTTAAAGGGTGAGTGAGCCTTGCTGACCACCCCTTGGCTCTCCAGTTCCCGAATCATCTTATGGATGGGGACTACAGAGTCTCTGTCAGTGCGGTACTGCCGGTGGTGCACTGTTGCTGTAGCGATTGGTACCCGCTGTTCTTCAGTTCTCAGTAGTCCTACAGCAGATGGGTTGTCTGAGAGACCAGGCAGGGTATTCAGTTGTCTTATGTCTTCTGTCTCTACGGTTGCTATCCCAAAAGCCACCGATGTCCCTTTGGGTCTTTGAAATATCCACTCCTGAGATAGTCTGTGCCGAGGATGCATGGGGCATCTGGACCAGTCACAATGGGGTGTTTCTACCACTCATTCTCAGTTAAACTCACTTCAGCTTCCAGTACAGTCAGCTGCTGGGATCCTCCTGTCACCCCAGAAATAGAAATGGATTCAGTCCCCACATACCTGGATGGCATCAGGGTGCATTGAGCGCCGGTATCAACCAAAGCCGTGTATCTTTGTGGGTCAGACGTGCCAGGCCATCGGATCCACACAGTCCAATAGATCCGATTATCCCTTTCCTCTACCTGGCTAGAGGCAGGGCTCCTCTAATCCTGTTTTTGGTGCACGATGTTCTTCTCCTGTAAATGTGTTCCTGAGGTCCCTTCAAGAGGATCAGTCATATTATCACTTCCATTCTGTCTGGAGTTCTGGCCACAAGAGACTGGGGCAGTGTTGTACCTAGATGAGCCTCCTAAAGTGGATGTTTCTTTTTTCAATTCACGTACCTGGGCTGCTAAGGTGGAGGTGGGTTTCCTATCCCACTTCCTCATGTCTTCCCCATGCTCTTGAAGGAAAAACCAGAGGTCACGTCGTGGAGTTTGTTTTCTTTCCCTGACTGGAGTACGTCTGCTCCTGATGGCAGAGACTCTGGTTGGTTTCGGTGTGGCATGGAAAAATCCTTCTTTGAGCTCTTTCTTTAGTTTCTGGTGGCTCTCTTCAATTAAGCTCCGGACTTGCGCGGCCAGGTTTGTTTCTACCGATGAGACCTGGGTCCGTAGTGGAGCGGTGACAGTGTCCTCGTAAATTCTCAGTTTGTTTGTTAACACACCCACCTGGTCTTCGCCTTCCCTCCACTGCAATGTTGCCAGGTAACGAGAGTATATCTCTGGTCCGAGCCGCGCGAATCTTAGCCACATTTGTGAAGTGCACCGGACATTATCTGGGCTCTTGGGGAATCTCTCGTTGTCCGAGAAAATGATCTCTAGCACGGCCAATTCCCTCAGGCATCGGATACCTTGTTCTATTGTGTTCCATTTCTTTTGGTGCATCTGGAGGTCTTCTTTGCACAGGTATCTGTCCCGTACACTCGCCAGCAATCGCCGCCAGAGGCTGAGAGTTTCCTGGGTTTTCCCAATCCCCTGGTCAATGACCACATCCTGAGACAGGGATCCCAGTTGTCTGGCCTCACTTCCATCCAGAATAGTGTCGTTAGCTGCAGCGTCCCAGATACGGAGCAGCCAGGTCAAGATGGACTCATTCGCCTGCCGGGTGAATTCCCTCCGTAGGTCACGCAGCTCCCCCAGGGATAGAGAGCGAGTGATGATCTCTGGCTCTGTCTCTTCTGCTTGGTGAGATGGTCCTGCCGCATCCTCATCAGTCGCTGTGCGGACTGACTTGCTCTTGGATTTCTTTTTCTGGACAGGGGCAACCGCTACTGGCTTTGGCTGTTCTGATTCGGCAATGGTCTGTGTTGACACATTGACTGCTCGTTTGGTTCCTTTCCTCTTGGTGGCAGTTTGCGTGGACGTGGTGCCTGCTGACTTGTTTCTTTTCTCCTCCTCTTCGAGAAGACGCTGTACAACACCAAGTATTGTTCTGTTTCTCAGCATGAGGTACACTGTGCTGGTCGCAGAGAAGAAAGAAAACAGAACTGACAGGAAGATTATGCCATCCTTAGCATCCAGAGAGAACTCAATATTGTCAAAGATGGCTGTGCCTGGCCTGAAATGCTGGAAGAAACCGCTCTCTCCTCCTAGCCCCAGAGGGTGGGTGCGATTGCTGAGGAGATCCCAGATGGAGCAGCTCAGGTTAGGCCAGGCAGACAAAGTCGAGTAAATATACCGAATGGTGTTCATCGCCTCACAGGTTACTATGCAATAGGCATAATAAACCAATAGAGCAATTTTCATGCCATGCCCTGATCGTAACAAGAGCAATACGACGGGCAGATAGTTTCCCATTTGAGGAAAGATATAGAGAGCGAGATAAAGCACCCATATAGATAAGCTGAGCATCATGGTGATAGGATTTCTGAGTTTCCCCAGGTCGAGCCCCACGTTGGGCGCCAAATTATGTATTGGTTTGAAAACAAACCAGTGGGAGATCACAAGTCAAGATTGAAATTAAAAATAAGTGAAATGATACAAGGAAAAGCACTGACAAAGTCAGATACAACCTAACACCCTGTTAGGGTGGTAGTAGCAGTCCAACTGAAGTAGTCCAGTTGAAGCGGTGATCCTGTGAAGGTCTAGTCTCCAGCTGAAGATTCAGTAGTAGCTCTGGTCCTCTGGGAACCCAGTAGACAGGGCTAGCTCAGGCAGTTCCAGGGCCAGGTTATATCCAGGTGGGAACACCTGGCTCCTCCCTCTTCGGCAGAGCATCTCACAATGGGATGAGATAAGTCCATGAGTCACACGGTGGGTCTTTGATGGCCCATTGCCTGTCATGCGGGGTGGGTCGTTAGCAAGTGATAATAGCTAACGGATGGCCCATTGCCTGTCATCCGGAGTGGGTGATAGCAGCTAATGGCCCACAGCTGGTGGTAATAGAATACTTAACTACATCAATATTGCAACCTAGGACAGCTGGGCACCACTGAAAAGAGTCTGGGACCTTTGAGATATTTATATGCATTGATGACATCTCCACTCAGTCTTCTCCAGACTAAACAGGCCCAGCTTCTACAGTCTCTCCTCAAAAGAGATGCTCCAGACCCCAAATCATCTTTGTGGCCTCTGCTGGACCTTCTCCAGTAGCTCCTTGTCTTTCTTGTACTGAGGAGCCCAGAACTGGACACAGCACTCCAGATGTGGCCTCACTAGGGCCAAGTAGAGGGGCAGGATCACCTCCCTTGACCTGTTGGCCACACTATTCTAAATGTACCCAAGGATACCATTTGCCCTCTTGGCCACAAGGACACACTGCTGGCCCATAATCAATTTTTCACCCACCAAGACTGCCAGGTCCTTCTCTGCAGAGCTGCTCTCTAGTAGGTCAGCCCCCAGTCTGTGCTGCTATTTGGGGTTATTCCTCCCCAGTTGCAGGACCCTGAACTTGCTCTTGTTGAACCTCATTAGGTTTCTCTCCACCCAACTCTAGCCTATCAAAGTCCCACTGAATGGCAACACAGCCTTCAGGTGTATCAGCCACTCCCCCCGCCTCTCCCATCCCACCAGTTTTGTATCATCAGCAAACTTGCTGAGGGTACATCCTATTCCTTCATCCAGGTTGTTGATAAACAAGTTGAATAAGACTGGACCCAGTATTGATCCCTGGGAAACACCACTGACTACAGGCCTCCAACTGGATTCTACTCCAGTGATCATGACCCTCCCATTTGCTAGTCTAAAGCAGTGGTCTCCAAACTTGTTAAATTACATAAATGTATCAAAATGATCATGTATCAGCAACATTTTTTTGAGTCTGCATCCCCTATAGATACATATTTATAAATTATATACATGTACTGTACATTATAAATAATACACAAACATAGAAATTAAAGAAGGGTGAGATAAAGATGGTAAAAACAATATTTGCAATTTTAAAACTTTTATTTTATTTATTAATTTTTGTAGCAGGTTGACTATGGCTGGATGCCAGGCATCTGCCAAAGCCTCTGTCCTAGGTTGCAATATTGATGTAGTTAAGTATTCTATTACCACCAGCTGTGGGCCATTAGCTGCTATCACCCACTCCGGATGACAGGCAATGGGCCATCCATTAGCTATTATCACTTGCTAACGACCCACCCCGCATGACAGGCAATGGGCCATCAGGGACCCACCGTGTGACTCATGGACTTATCTCATCCCATTGTGGGATGCTCTGCCCAGGAGGGAGGAACCAGGTGTCCCCACCTGGATATAACCTGGCCCTGGAACTGCCTGAGCTAGCCCTGTCTACTGGGTTCCCAGAGGACCAGAGCTACCACTGGATCTTCAGCTGGAGACTAGACCTTCCCAGGATCACCGCTTCAACTGGACTACTTCAGTTGGACTGCTACTACCACCCTAACAGGGTGTTAGGTTGTATCTGACTTTGTCAGTGCTTTTCCTTGTATTATTTCACTTATTTTTAATTTCAATCTTGACTTGTGATCTCCCACTGGTTTGTTTTCAAACCAATACAGCCTCTCTATCACTTCCCTCTGCAGCTGGACAAGGGAGAGAAAATAAAATGAAGGATTCATGAGTTGAGATTAGGACAAAGATCACTCACTGTTTACCGTCATAGGCAAAACAGACTCGAATTAGAGATATTAATTGAATTTATTACTAACAAAATCAGAGCAGGATAATGAGAAGTAAAATAAGCCCTTAAAAACACCTTCCCCCCACCCCTCCTTCCTTCCCAGCTCTACCTCCTCCCCCAGTGACACAGGGAGACAGGGAATGGGGGTTATGGTCAGTTAATCACCCATTGTTTGCTCCATTGTGGGGTCCCTCCCATGGGAGATAGTTCTCTATGAACTTCTCCAATGTGAGTCCATCTCATGGGCAACAGTCCTCCCCAAACTGCTGTGATGTGGGTCACTCTTCCACAGGGTCAGTCCTTCAAGAACAGCCTGTTCCAGTGTGGGTTCCCCACGGGTTCATAAGTCCTACCAGGAAACTTGTTCCAGTGTGGGGTCCTCTCTCTCCATGGGTCTGCAGGTCTCTGCCAGGAGCCTGCTCCACCATGGGCTTCCCACGGGCTCACAGCCTCCTCTCAGGCATCCACCTGCTCCAGCGTGGGTCTTCTTCTCAGGCTGCACGTGGATCTTTGCATCCCTGTGATCCTCCATGGGCTGCAGGGGGACAGCCTGCTTCACCATGGTCTTCACCATGGGTTGCAGGGGAATCTGAGCACCGATGCATGGAGCAGGTCCTCCCCCTTCTTCTCCACTGACCTTGGTGTCTGCATAGTTGTTCCTTTCACATATTCTCACTCCACTTGTTACAAATGGAGATGGGAGAGCTTAGACAAGTCTTGCCTTTGACTCATTTCTGGCAGTAGCTCTGTTTGAGGCAGCCAGCACCCCAAATGTCTCTCATTTGCAATGGCTGATTAGGTCTATGACAAAGTGAATTATTTATTGAATAGACACAAAATTAACAGACATAAGACTTTAAACAGACTACTTACTACACAGGATAAAACAAAAAGGACTACTAGTAGATAAAAAAATACAATGCACAATAAAAAAGTACCTATATTACAGCTAATGAGGAAGTAATATAGATTAGGATTCAATGTGACTTACCACCAAATTGGTGATGGAGTACACATAGAATTCTTTCACTCAATTCCCAGGGAAAGTATCCACAGAGTTTGCATCCAAACTCCGCAGGAGAAGTCCTGCATGTTTCCAGAGTGTGTGTAGGAGGCTTCTGCTTCCGTGAAAGTTTGTGTAGCTTTTATAGTTTGTAAAGTCTGTCAGTAAGGAATTCCAGCTTATCTCCTCACATCTTGTTCTCAAGGCCAGTTGTTTATTGGGAATTCCATCCCTGGCACCAGAGAAGGAAATAACTCACTAGGAAGTGGCAACTCCCTAGCGTGACAAGCTCGCCTGGGTTATCTTATCAATTCATGTGGAGGGGAGAATGTCTGGAGCTATCTCACCAGCTGATGGACAGAGCAGATAAACTCTTCTGTGATGGGGGGAAGCCCTGCCACACCACTCTTCTCTGTCTGCAATTACATCTGCAAAATAACTTTTTTCCTTCATCTCAAATATGTTATCACCGAGGCGTTACGACCATTTTTAAATGGCCCAGCCTTGGCCAGCACCACATGCACCTTTGGAGCTGCCAGGGATTGACTCTGTCAGACATGGAGGAAGCTTCCAGAAGATTCTCACAGACCACGTTGTGGCAGAATGTTCCCCCCCCCCCTCTCTCTCTCTGCTGGGTCGCAGAAGATGGATGGCTCAGTTAGGTTAACAGCCTAGCCAGGGTTATCTGTTGGCGCCCGAAAGTCTAAAACCACTACCCCGTAACTCATATTGTGGAATGAAGAGAGAATGTAGAAAATAAACAACAATAATTTTTGGTGACCACACACGGCACACTTTTATCCTACAAAACACTCACAAATTTTTAGAAAAGGTAGAAGCTTTTCTACATGGATACTGGAGCATGAGGAAAGCCTCTCCCCAGGGTCTGGACGCAGCTCTGTGGTAACTTCTTGCAAGATTGAGAGCGGATTCTAATGTATCCCAACACCAAAATTGGATTTTGGTAAGATCATTGGTTTCCTAATTTCTATTCTTCTTTGTTAGCCATAATAACAATAATAGGTACCTTTTAAGCACTCTATTGTTCTTAGTCTCCCTATTTTTGGGCAATATATCTATGTTTGTTTAGCTATGAGTAGCTTCTCATGTATTGTGCAGTAATAAGTTGTTTGGTTCTTTGCTCCCTTCTCTCTTGTGTCTAATAAACAGTAATCTATTTTATATTAGACCTAAATCGGCCGTCTTTATAAGGACTTGTAAGCGAGACTGGGTTTTTGGGGTGCTGGTCACTCTGAATAGGTTGATCACTAGTTGTCATAGGCCTAGGCAGCTGGTAAAATCTATCCACCCTCTGTCTCCACTCGTAACACACCTCTGTAGCCCCCCCACTATCAAGGGATGGCCATGCAAACACAATAGAACTGTACAAAAAAAAAATCTTTTGGCTTTCCCTAAAACCAATTTTTTTTAAAGTGAGAGCTATGTGATTGGTTATGCTTCATTATTTTTGAAAAATTTGGTTAACATTGTCATGGTTTGACCCTGGCCAAATGCCCGGACCCACAACAACTGCTCCCTTGCTCTCCCCTGCCACAGCTGGGCAGAGGAAAGAAAAAAAATTAATGAAGCGGTCATGAGTCGAGATAAGGGCCAGGAAAAAACACCTCAAGTGTAAAACAGGCTCAACTTAGAGTTACAAAGTCAATTTATTACTAACAGAGACAGAGGAGAATGATGAGAAGTAAAACAAGCCCTTGAAGACACCTTTTCTTCCCCCCCTCCCTCCCTCCTTCCCACTTACAGCACAGGGAACAGGGCATGGGGGGTTTTGGTCAATTCATCACTGGGATCTTCTTCCACTGCTTAGGGAGAGGAGTCCTTCCCCTTCTGCGCCGTGGGGTGCCTCCCACGGGAGACAGTTGTCCATGAACTTCTCCAGTGTGGGTCCATTTCACAAGCAGCAGTCGTCCAAAAACTGCTGCAACATGAGACTCCTCCCATGGGCAGACAGTCCTCCCAAAACTGCTGTGGTGTAGGTCACTCGCCCACGGGGTGCACTCCTCCAAGGACAGGCTGCTCCAGCCTGGAAGTAGGGGCCCCTTCTCTCCACTGGGACTCCCACTGGACCATAGCCTCCTCCAGGCATCCACCTGCTCTGGTGTGGGCTCCTCCCCCATGGGCTGCAAGTGGATTTCTGCATTCCCATGGGCCCCCATGGGCTGCAGGGGGACAACCTGCTTCGCCATGGTCTTCACCACGGCTTGCAGAGGAATCCCGGTGCCTGGAGCACCTCCTCCCCCTCCTTCTCCACTGACCTTGGTGTCTCCATGTTGTTTTCCCTCACATGTTCTCACCTCCTCCTCCTCTGGCTAGAAAAACTGCATGTGTCTTTGTTTTGATTTTCTTCTTAAATATGTTATCACAGAGGTGTTACTAGCATCTCTAATTGGCCCATCCTTATCCAGTAGCATGTCCATCTTCAGAGACATCAGGCATTGGCTCTGCTGGACATGGTAGAAGTGTCTTGGTTTGAAAGACAGGTGTCTGTTAAGGAAGGTAGGAACCTCCCTTAGAATAGAGAATATGACCCCCCTTCCCTCAGAATTATTATAACTTTGGAATTATGGGGCTTTCAGGCAAAGATATGGGAAAAGGAATAACAATTCTTTACTAGTATCTATAACGAAGCAAGCAAGCAAGCAACAACAGCAGTAGCAACCACAAACAAAAAACAGAAACCCGGTGGCAGCCTTCTCTGAGCTGCCAGGCACTTTCCCCTTTGGTGCAGTTACAGTCACAGCTGGCAGGGGCGCTGTTTGGCTCCCAGCCAGGCAGGGCAGGTGCAATGATTCCCGCGCAGCTGCAGGGGGTGCTGTGGCGCGAGGTTGGCTCCTTGTCTCACGTGGATAATGGCAGGCAGGATGGACAGCAGGGCGGTGTGCAGCAGGGAGCTCAGAGCAGCTAGCTGGAGCGGCAGGACTGGCTCACCCAGGCTAGCCAGCAAGGGTGCAAGAAACTCCACAGTTGTGGCAGAAGCCGCGGTGTGTCCGGGCAGGCAGGGGATGCAGGGCCACGGTGCAGCAGAAAAGCAATCCAAGTCAGCAGCAGGAAAAGTTGCAGGGCTAGGGAGCTGCAGCCAGACTCTTCCGTAGGGGAAAGGGCCCCCGGGTTTCCCCTGAGGCACCCAAGTAGATTAAAAAGGTCCTCCCCAGTCAAATTTGGTGTTAATAAAAGTCCCAGTTCAAACGGCTGCTCTTACAAAACAAAAGCTCACCCAGTAAGGAAGAAATGCAGATGCTGAGCTTGAATCCGCTCCTAGCTGTGGAAGCTCAGCTTTCTCCTCCAGTGTCCCAGAAGCAAGAGAGTTACCAGCTGCCAGGTGCTCCCCCTCCTCTCACCACACCTTGGCTACATATTTTGTCTCTTAACTATCTGGTCATTAGTTTCTTAGCAACAGAATGGAGAAAATTCCCCAACCTCCCACAGGAAGCTTCTAGCAGCTTCTCACAGAAGCCATCTTTGTGGCCTCCCCCGCTACCAAAAACTAGACCAAGCAAAACCAACACAAACATTTTCTGATGCAGTAGTTCAAAAGTATGTTTCTAAATTCAGTTTATTTTGATACCGATAATTTCAATATATTAGGGCCACATTCTTGTCAGATCTGATAAGTTCATCATTGTTTTTACTTTGACAAAGAACTCATGCTAGAAGTAGAAGAAGTGTCAGGTCTGCCATTTCCTTGTTGTTTCCTTGTGCTTGCATCACCAGTATTATCTTCAATCCGAAGTTTCTTTGCAGGAATGTTTTTAAGCCATTTGACCATTTTGAGAGGGTTAACTTAGTTAAAACTAGGTATTATAATCCATAAATCCACTTAACCAGGCACTCATGAACTGCAATACATTGCAATACACTGAAAGCAAATGAGTGAGGGTACCACTGTCAGTGTCTTTGTGTTGTGAAACATCAACTGTTCCCTCAGGATACATCTCGTACTGTGAAAAACAGGGTTTCACTCTCCTGTTAGAATTTAAATGGTTTAATAAAGGACAATAGGGGATAAAGACTAAAGCAAAAAGTAACAGCGCTGGGTGCTTGGCCCTTAGCCAAAAGCACATCGTGATTATGGGTTTCAGGCTTTACATAGTGTAGGGGTTTGACCCTGACTAAATGCCAGGCACCCCGGTTCTCTCCTGCCACAGATGTGCAGGAGAGAGGAAAGAAAAAAACCTGTTAAACACGCACCAAATTCACGAGTTAAGTGAGATAGGACACGGACAAGGGCACGCACAGAAGAAAAGGGCAAGCAGGCTTCAAACTAAAAGTTGCAAAGTGATTTAATTACCTAACAGAGTTGGAGGATAAATGAGAGGTAAAAATAATCTTTTCAGACACCATTTGTTCACCCACCCCCCTCCCTCTTAAGAACCCATTTTCTATTCATCCCCTTCCCTCCTTCCAACCAACAGCTCAGGAAGGGAGGCAGGGTGTGGGGTATTTTCTTAGTCCATAGAGCAAGTCCATAAATCGATTCATCACCACAATTCTTCTACTAAAAATGCTGTTTATCTCTGCTCATTCTCTCTCTCTTAAGACAGTTTCTCTGCTCTCACCCCATCCCTCTTAAGAAGCCGTTTCTTTGTTCACTCCCCCTTCCCTCTTTCCAGACCAACAGCACGGGCAGGGGGCAGGGTAAGGGTTTTTTTTTCTGGTCAGTGCATCAGGGAGAGGGGTTCTTTACTTAGCCACGGGGTCCCTCCCATGAAAGACAGTCCTCTGGGAACTTCTTTGGCGTGGGTCCAATCTCATGAGCAACATCCCACCCGAATTCTGCTGCAACATGAATCCTCTTGTCCACAAGGTGCAGACTCTCCCAAGTCGAGGCCGGGCTGCTTCCATGCCAGGAGCAAGGCCTTTCTCTCCCTTGCAAGGCCTTTGCAGCTTTGATTCTCTATATGAGACTCTCACTGTATCACAGCTTCTTCCAGGCACCTACCTGCTCCTCTGGTGTGGGCTGTGGGTGGATTTCTGCACCCTTGTGGACTCCATGGGCTGCAGGGGGACCTCCTGCTCCCCCCATGGTCTTCACCACAGCTAGCAGAGGGTTTTCAGCTCCAGCACCTGAAGCACTTCCTCCCTCACCTTCTCCACTGACCTTGGTGTCTCCATGTTGTTCTCCCTTCACATATTTTTACCTCCTCCTCCTCCTCCGCTAACTAAAAAGAATTACATGCCTACCTTGTTTTGACTTTTTCTTAAATATGTTTTCACAGAGGCTTAACCAGCACCTCCAATTGGCCCAAACTTGGCCAGCAGCATGTCCATCACTCTCAGAGCCATCAGAGATTGGCTCTGCTGGACTTGATGTAAAAACTTCCAGAACTTTCACTCAGGACACACAGGAGCCACCTTTGTGCCCCTCTTCACCCTTCAGACACTTCTTCAGGCCTACCACAACAGCTTTTGAATGGTTTAAATTTCTTTTAGATGTTAAAGATACCTTGCTGATGTTCTGGGCGAAGCTAAACCACCACACGTAGTTAACGATTGCATCATCCAAATGCATATTCATAGACAATTATGCATATTCAAACATTTCTTCAAACTAGTTCACATATTCCAGGAGCCTTTTAGTATGGTCCCTCCTCTGCCCCACCTCTTTGAAGCATGCGTGGTCCTTTTGGAGAATTGTCTATCTCCCCTCTGTTCCACGGTTTCAGCAGGTGACGATTGCTGATAGAAATGTCAGAGGCAGGGATCCTTGTCACGCCTGTTTTTTGGATGTTATATAACTAAGCAGGTGGTTTAATTATTGTAGGTTAACTATAAGTATTCTAAAACAACTATATTAGCTATTTCAACACTATACCTGTTAGTTGCAAAGAAAAATAAAGGCATTTAGTTATTATTATATAAAAAAGCTACTTCTATAAGAATCAACACCATACACATAGCATCCATCTCGACATTTGCGAAAAGCCAACACTATAAGATGCATTTCTCTCAATCCCTCCTTTTTTAATAAATCATTTGGTTTGAGCGAAAATTCTTGTTTTCTAACTTTCATCATTCACTCATTTTTTTAATAAATCAATTTTGCCTCTTCAAAGGGGTCTTCCATACTGTTTAATTTATTTAAAACCATTATCCTTTGTGCTGCTCTAGATGTAGCCAATTGTGAATCCACGGGTATGGTTACTACTTGCATGCCTTGGACTATGCTAGTATTTAGTCAAATAAAACAGGGGATCAAGCTGGTTCTTTTGGGGTCCACCATGTAAAAGTCCCATTACTAAATTTATATCTTTTACAGGGGGTACTTCCTACTCCGTTAAGAAAATTTTTCCCAGTGCGCCAGAGGCATTCTTCTCCTATCACTGTTGATTTTAAAATCCACACTTGTGTATTGGGATAATGGCTGCAAGTTCCCCACACCCCTTTCTTAACGACTGTACTTGTCACCTATTGTCCTGCCTTCCCTACTCCACATAGTCCTAGCCACGCCCCCAGTTTTCCCTATTGGTTCCTATACCCTAACCCCACGTGGCCCTGGCCACTCCCTCGGGTTTCCCCTATTGGTTCCTGTACTCCTAACTCCGCCCCTGTACCTCCCCTGTACCCAGAGGTCACTGGGCCTGTGTGCTGTCCCTGCCCCTCTCTGTTTCCCTATAAAACCCCTTACCCTCCACCATCTTGCTGTCTATGCTCCACGTGTGTCTATGCTCCACATGTGGCTGTGCATGTGAGGCCTTCGCCCTCGAGGCATCTCTGCCTCGGGGAGGTCGTTGGCCTCTGCTGCACCATGCGAATAAACATCTTCCATGGACACAACGCATAGACCCTCCTCGCCTCCTTTATCACCGCTGGTTGCGGAAGCAGACGGACCAGAGCTAGCCTTATGGCTCCCCGGCCGGTGAGAGCGCAGTGTCCAGCCCTGGGACAGAGGGTTTGGAGCACTGAGGCGCTGAACCGGGCTGGGTAGAGAAGCTCTAGGGTAAAGTCTGCTGTAACATCCTTTAAACCGCAACACTTGTGGTCAGTTTTCCCCTCTTATTTTTGTCTGGTTCCATTTAAGAAGTTCAATGGGGCCTAGACTACTGTCTTTCCATGGCCATTCCTTTGTCATTAAGGGCATCCCACAAACCCAACAGTTGGTTATGTTTAGTTCTTTACTTATTCTTTCCCCCAAATATACAAACAGGTTTTTCCCTAATCTGGGGATTTCCATTTCCTTTTCTAATTGTTTCTTTATTCCTGAATATAAATCTGGGTGGGGGTTGGGTTTTACACTAGGGATTTTTAAACATCAGGTGACATTTTTTATTAAATCTTCTTTTACCATGTCTTGTACCCCACCTCTGTCTGAGAGGTCCCAATGTCCAGCTTTAGTAAGACAAATCCATGATTCCCTTGGACAGCTTAATGCTAATCTTGTCCCCCCTCCCCTTTTCCCAAATTTTGCACAACCCAATAGGTTTGTCCTGACACTGTACAAGTCTCTAATGTTGATTTATCATAACAAACTCAGTTAATATGGGAGTGGATAGTTAAGTAAGAGCCTTTGGTTCTTCCATAGTATATGTTTTGGTAACATTTCCAACAAGAGTCTGCTAGGACATTAGCAAAAAAGAACTCTGATCAGAAGTCCAGTAGGATGTCTACTCCCATAACCCTTGCCTATGGGGTTGCTACCCATAGCCAGCATCCTTAATGGCGAGTAGAGAGATCTACTTGGTCTTGCCCTCTGCCTTATAATTCTCCTAGGATATGCTACGTCCACACCTCGCAAATCTCCTTTGGCACTCCTTAACTGTAGCTTCCCACTTTTCTTCGGGTATTTCCCACCTAGTTGGTATTTGTAGCTCCCACCCACAGAGTAAGGAGACTATCTCAGTTCTCATCAAACTGATTACATTAGAGACTGCAGAAGGTTGACGACAAAACTATGGTTTCCCACAAGCTATACTCTCACATTTGACTCAACTCTCATGACTGGCATTGGGATGACTCAGACAGGGTATACAGTATGGTATATGTTTTGGAATAACATGCAAAGCCAAGGTCTGTAAATCCACCACTATTTTTACTACTTCATACAACTCAGACCCCCCTGTTTGAGGTGGAAGTATGCTATCCCAGGGGGTATGTCTAAGCTTCCTTAAAGTTTGCCCTGGTGGTGTTTAGAACGCCCTATAAATTTTCAGGTCCATGTTCTAATTTTCAGTTACTCTTTTCTCCCATACATTACATTCGGATGTCCCATTTAAAAGTTAATTTAAGGTCTCCAGATGTGGAAGTTACAGTCTACTCTTGGGGTTCCTCCACAGGCCCTTTGATCCTGCTGGCGTAGATTCACCCTCTTTCCTTGGTCTGGATAGCTGCTTCAGTCATCAATAGTACCTGAAAAGGACCTTCCCATTTTGGAGTTAAAGATTGCTCTTTCCATGTTTTCACTAGTACCCATTCCCCTGGTGGATATTATGGATCTATGAATTCTAAGGGTGTGGTTTGAGGGAGTATCCCTTTCATCAGCAACATTTCAAGCGTTCTTGCAATTGTGGTGACATATTTTTCTAACAATTCCCCTTCCTCGTAAGTAGTGGTTTCATGCTGGGAGGTCAAAAAGGGCAACCTGAACATCATTTCAGAGGGTGACACTCCCAGGTCTGACCTGGGTTGTGTCCGGACTCTCAATAGGGCCAGAGGAAAACATTTTACCCATGACATTTGGGTTTCAATCATCAGTTTTGTTAGAGTTTTTTTTTTAAGTCTGGTTCATCTTCTCTACCCGGCCCGAACTTTGTGGATGCCACAGGGTATGCAATTCCCATTTTATTCCCAGGGCTTGAGTTGTTTGCTGTAGAACTCTTGATGTAAAATGTGTTCCTCTATCTGAGTCTATCCTGTTTACCATTCCATATCTGGGAATTATTTGTTCCAAAAGGGTTTTACATACCACATTAGCAGTAGCTCTGACAGTCGGGACAACTTCTACCTAGTGAGTTAAATGGTCTACTATTACTAACTAAAACTTCCATCTCTGTACTTGGGGAAGTTCAGTAAAGTCCACTTGGATACTTTGAAACAGTCTCAGGGCTAACTCACGACCTCCTGGTGTTGTTTTTCTCATAGGGTTATTACTTACCTTTTGACAAGTTATACATTTTTCGGTTACTTGTTTTGCCAATCCAAAGATCCCTATGCACCCATAATTCCTTAAAAAGTGATCACACAAAGCCTGAGTACCCCAATGAGTCTATTGATGCATGTCTTCTAATATTTTTCTAGTAAGGGGTTTATTAAGTAACTGCCTCCCATCAGAGAGTTTCCATTTCCCAGATTGATCTTGCTCTCCCCCTATCTTTCTTAACTCTTTTTCTTCTTCATTAAATTTTGGGATTTCCAATTCCTCCTTGTCTGGAGTCAAAATTGACATAACCTTTTCGTTCCCATTTTCTGCTGCATCTCTAGCCTCTTGATCTGCCAAATTATTCCCTCTTATTTCTGAGGTCATTCCCTTTTGGTGTCCTTTAACATGTACTATAGCTATTTCTTCAGGCAATTTTAATGCTTCTAAAACCTCTAAAATGTGTCCCTCATGAATCAGCCCCTTTCTTTTTGAATTTAGTAACCCCCTTTCATCCCAAATTTTTCCGAAAGTGTGTACTACCCCAAAGGCATACTTTGAATCAGTATATATGGTTCCTTTCTTTTGTGTTAAATATTACAGTGCTCTCTTTAGAGCATATAATTCACAAGATTTAGCAGACCAATTTGAAGGGAATTTCCCTTTCTCAATGGTCTGCGTATTTCTTCCATCAACTAAAGCATATCCTGACATCCTTTTTCCTTGTAAGCATGTAGATGAACCATCAACATACATTCTTTCCCCTTTCCGGGAGGGCCTGTTCTGTTAGATCTTCCCAAACTTTAGTTTGGTACTGTATAATTTCTAAACAATTATGTGTTAATTCATTCTGTCGTTCTCCATATAAAAATTGAGCTGGGTTCAAACTTTTGTCCACTTCTAGTGTCAAGTTATCACTGTCTATCAGAATCGCCTCATATTTTAACATCCTGGAATCTGTTAAGCATTTTTCAGCCTTTTCATTTAACACATTTCAGACTGCATGAGGTGTGTACAAAATTAGTTTATTTCCAAAAGTAAGTTTATGGCTCTCTTCTACTAGAATGGCAGTAACTGCTATAGCTTGAATACATATGGGCCAGCCATGACTCACCGGATCTAGTAATTTAGATAAATAGGCTACTGGCCGCTTCACTCCTCCCCATTCTTGGACTAAAACTCCATGAGCTACTCCACCTTCCACATTCACATACAGGTAAAAGGGCTTTACTAATAAGTGTAAACTTAAAGCTGGTACCGAGGCTAGTTTAAACTCCAATTCTTCTAATTTATTGTCATCTTCTCTAGTCCACTTTATGTTGTCTCCTGTTGTGGGTTTGAGACAGGACCCTTGCCAGGAGGACGCACGAAAAAGGGCAAACAGGCTTCAAGCTTAAAGTTGCAAAAAGTGTTTAATTACCTAACAGAATTGGAGGATAAATGCAAGGCAAAAATATACTTTTCATACATTATTTTGTTCACTCCCCCCTCCCTCTTACGAACCTATAGTATTCACCCCCTTTCCTCCTCTACAATCCACAAGCCAGGTGGGGGGGGCAGGGTGTGGGGTCTCTTTTCAGTCCACAGAGCAGATTCTCAAATTTACTCATCACCACAATTCTTCTACTACAAATACTCTTTATCTCTACTTGTTTCTCTCTCTCTTCAGACAGTTTTCTGCTCTCACCCCCACCCTCTTAAGAAGCAGTCTCTGCACTCACCCCCCCCCTTTTCCCTCTTTGCAAACTAGCAACACAGACAGGGGGCAGGTTGAGGGGTCTTCTGGTCAGTCCAATCAGGAAAAGAGGTTCTCTACTTAGCCAGGGGTCCTTCCCACGAGAGACAGTCCTCTAGGAACTTCTTTGGCGTGGGTCCAATCTCATGAGCAACATCCTGCCCGAATTTTTGCTGCAACATGAGTCTTTTGTCCATAAGGTGCTGTGCAGACTCTCCCGAGCTGAGGCCAGGCTGCTTCCATGCCAGGAGCAAGGCCTATCTCTCTCAGTCAAGGCCTTTTGCAGTTTTAACTCTTAGATGAGACTCCCACTGGTTCACAGTCTTTTCCAGGCATCCACCTCCTCCTCTGGAGAGAGCTGTGGGTGTATTTCTGCATCCTTATGGACTCCATGGGCTGCAGGAGGAATTTCTGGCTCCCCCATAGCTTCCACCACGGCTAGCAGAAAGTTTCAGCTCTGGTGCCGGAAGCACTGGAGCACCTCTTTCTCCCCCCTTCTTCACTGACCTTGGCACTCTCCATGCTGTTCTCCCTCACATATTTTCACCTGCACCTCCTCCTCCTCCAACTACAAAGTGAAAGAAGTGCGCGCCTGCTTTGTTTTGACTTTTTCTTAAATATGTTTTCACAGAGGCGTAACCAGCACCTCCAATTGGCCCAAACTTGGCCGGCAGCATGTCCATCACCTTCAGAGCCATCAGAGATTGGCTCTGCTGGACTTGATGTAAAAACTTCCAGAACTTGCACTCAGGACACACAGGAGCCATCTTTGTGCCACACCCCACCCCTCAGACACCTCCCTAGGCCTACTAGAACAGCTTCTGAGGGGCCCAAATTTCTCCTAGATGTTAAAAACACTTCGCTGATGTTTTGGGCCAATCAAAACCACCACACTCCTTCTGTCAATTATTTGTATAAAAATTTTACTGCCTGAGTATACCCTTCTATCCATAATCTACAGTATCCCAATAATCCGAGCAGTTTTCTAATTTCCTTCTTTGAGGAAGGAGGGGGAAGAGATAAAATTCCTGCAATCCTCTCAAGATTTAGCTTTTGGCTGCCTTTACTTATTAGGTAACCAAGATAGTTTACTTCTGATTCCACAAACTCAAATGTTGTTGGCCAACCCCAGATTCTCTTGGGTATAGTATCCTTAGGATATTTTCCTCAACCCTTAATTCCACACTTCCCATCTGTGGGACATCTTTCCCAGCTTTGTATTCCACACTTCCCATCTGGAGGAATTTTCCTAGCCTCTGTGGATTCCAACCCTCAATCCAGCAACGTTTCTGGAATTGGGGAACTCACTCTCATCCCCTGTTTCCTAATGGATTGCCTTAGGAAACCCTTTGCTCCCTTTTCCTAGGGGTCCAACCCCTCCCTGGGACCCAGTCCCAGTTACCCTGGGGGATCACTCACTCTTTTGCCTTTTGCTTTGTCTCTTTGCCGGCCGGCCCCCTAGCGGAGATACCGGAACCGCGGCCTGAAAGACTCTACACTCACTTCAAAGGTCTGGACTGTCCAGTCCGTGTCTCACACACGCACACACCAGTCAATCCCCCGTAACCTGCTCCCTTAACAGTAGTTACAATCCCTTTTCCTGTCCGGGTCTTCATGCACCAGAATTGTGGGCTAATTTCCGTGGTTTCTTAGGAAGCCTTTTTCTTTTCCTCTTTCTTTTGCTTTATTCGTCCTTTCTCATTCACCAGCTGTTAACCTGTGACCACTGATGACACCAGAAGAAACCGAGCGAGCCGCTGAATTTAGCGGGGCATGCCCCCCCCCCCCACTCGGGATCTCCTAGGACGACAGGGGTGAGGTATTTATCTCAGACACAGCTCCCAATTGTGAAAAACAAAGTTTCACTCCCCTGATAGAATTTAAATGGTTTAATAAAGGACAATAGGGGACAAAGACAATAAAGCAAAAACTAACAGTGCTGGGTGCTTGGCCCTCAGCCAAAAGCACACTGTGATTACAGGGTTCAGGCTTTACATAGTTAATGATTGCATCATTCAAATGCATATTCATAGACAATTATGCATATTCAAACATTTCTTCAAACTAGTTCACATGTTCCAGGAACCTTTTAGCATGGTCCCTCCTCTGGCCCCACCTCTTTGGAGCATGTGTGGTCCTTTTGGAGAATTGTCTATCTCCCCTCTGTTCCACGGTTTCAGCAGGTGACGATTGCTGATAGAAATGTCAGAGGCAGGGATCCTTGTCATGCCCGTTTTTTTGGATGTTATATAACTAAGCAGGTGGTTTAATTATTGTAGGTTACTATAAGTATTCTAAAACAACTATATTAGCTATTTCAACACTATGCCTAAGTTAGTTGCAAAGAAAAATAAAGGCATTTAGTTATTATTATATAAAAAAGCTACTTCTATAAGAATCAACACCATACACATAGCATCCATCTCGACGTTTGTGAAAAGCCAATACCATACTGATGCCTGATGGTTTTTTGTCCTTTCTCTTTATACTCTTTTTATACCCTTTTTATACCCTTTTTATACCCTTTTTATATACTTTTTACCCTTTCCCATTCCTGTAATTTTCACTCCCTGTATCTTAGCCCCACATGTTTATAACCCTTGTACTCTAGTCCAGTTCAGAATTCTTTGGGGAAGATGAAACATCCCCACAATCTCAAGAACGTGAGGCACCAACCTTGAATGGAGCCTCATCTCTGGAACATGTTTTCGTAAACTAAGTTGTAGCTTTTTTGGGGGGGGGAGATAATTAAAATAAGGGGGCAAGTACTTCATTTGTTAGGTTTCTTATTGGGGAATTTTAGATAGGTATGCTAATTGGTGAGATCCATAAAATTGTATACGCGTTGTACCCGGGGGCTTTTTCGTCGTGGCTCCACCTTTGATGAGGGAGCACCTGGGATCCTATTAAACCAAGGTAAAACCCTTTTTCCCTATACTGCGGTGTCTGTGTCTTATTTTTATCAGCATTTTAGGCATCAATACACGTCATGTCTAACATAGAGACTGAGTGAGGGCACCAGTGTCAACCCATATATTAAATATTATTAAAGCTTATTTTCTTTCTTAGATTAAAAATAAATTTAAGTAGAAGTTTTAATATTTTCTTCCCATACTCCAATGGCTCATCTTGCACACCTCTTTGGGTGCATGCATCCTATTTTGGATGTGATAAATACATATCATAATGTTGGCTTTTGGCAAATATTACAATGGATACTATGTGTATGATTTTCATTCTTTTCTTATAGAGGTAGCCTGGTTGTGAAAAATTGCTGTGTAATGATGATTAAGGTCTTTCTTTCTAGTACTAGCTGAGTTTAATAGTAGTAAAATGGCTGTTATAGTTTTATTAGAACGCTTGAACTGTCTGCTTGAACTGGATATCATCCCACGAACGGACCCTGCCTCTGACACTCCAACTATCAGCACCTGTTGCCTGCAGGAACCACAATCTGTGAGTGATAACAGAATCAATGAAAGATGACTGCGCATGCTCCGAGGAGGCACATCAGTTCCCAGAACATGCAAAATAGTTTGGAGAAAAATATGAATATGTATAACTGTTTATGCATTAGGCTGAAGAGTATGTAAAGGATGTCTCTGTCTATACCAGGTGTGCTTTTTGGCTGAATGCCAAAGCACCCAGCACTGACCTTTTGCTTTTATCTGTCCCCTATTGTCTTTTATTAAACCTTTTTAATCCTAACAGGAGAGTGGACCTTGTTTTTCACAGGAGACCACTGCTTTAGAGAACCCATTGTAGGTTACTTAAGAAGATTGATTAAATCAACTTTTAAATCTTTTTTAATCTCTAATTGCAATGATTATATAGTAATTTGATTCCAAGTGTTTCTTCATCCTGGAGTTCAATCTTGAAATAAAATATTTTCTAAAGATAAATTTTGATGGTGCATTTGCACACTGGTTTTGAGAAACATACATGATAGAAACCTATTGTGATAGTATCTCCTGCTTGGGTGCAATCGTGGGAGTAGTAAGAATACAAACATTGGCTTGAAATATAAACTTAAAAATCAGAAATGTATGTAGCTAATGTAGAGTTAACAGTTGGGGTTTTTTTTAATATTAAATGTTCTAATCTGCCTATTATTGAGGGATTCTTACTTTCAATGAAGGCATTTTATTATGCCCTTTCAGAATCAGGCCAAAAGAGAAGAACATAGGAATCAAAGTAATTGGTAACAAAGCTGATGAAAAAAAATTACCATTGCAAATTTCTGGGTTTCTTTGATGCCTTAAATGCTGATAAAAATTTGAGACACAGACACGCAGTATAGGAAAAGGGTATTACCTTGGTTTAATAGGATTCCAGGTGCACCACGACGACTCGAGCCCCGATGATATCCCCCGTATACAATTTATGGACCCCCTAGATTAGCATACTTATCTAAAAGTCTCCAATGAGAAGTCTAACAAATGAAGTAATTGCCCCCTTATTAAAATTGCCCCCCCCAAAAAAGATTACTACTTAGTTTACAAAAAACGTGTCTCAATGATGGGGCTCTGTTCAAGGTTGGTGCGTCATGCTTTTGAGATTGTGGGGATGTTTTGTCTTCCCCAAAGAATTCTGAGCAAGGCAAGGGTACAAGGGTTATAGGGTTGAGATACAGGGAGTAAAAAGTACAGGAATGGGGAAGGGTAAAAGGATATATAAAAAGAGTGTAAAAGTATAATGGAAAAAGGACAAAAAACCCATCAGGCATCATCTTGAAATGCTTTTTTTCTGGAAAAACAAAATTAAATCTTCTGGGTTTATTGTTATTAAATTATATCTCTCCATGTACTAGTATTGTTTCATGGAAGTTGAAGGTTGGATTTCTGTCCTAGGTTGCAATATAGATGTAGTTTTCTATTACCACCAGCTGTGGGCCGTTAGCTGCTATCACCTGCTAATGACCCACCCCGCATGACAGGCAATGGGCCATCAGGGACCCACCGTGTGACTCATGGACTTATCTCATCCCATTGTGGGATGCTCTGCCCAGGAGGGAGGAACCAGGTGTTCCAACCTGGATATAACCTGGCCTTGGAACTGCCTGAGCTAGCCCTGTCTACTGGGTTCCCAGAGGACCAGAGCTACTACTGGATCTTCAGCTGGAGACTAGACCTTCACAGGATCACCGCTTCAACTGGACTACTTCAGTTGGACTGCTACTACCACCCTAACAGGGTGTTAGGTTGTATCTGACTTTGTCAGTGCTTTTCCTTGTATTATTTCGCTTATTTTTAATTTCAATCTTGACTTGTGATCTCCCACTGGTTTGTTTTCAAACCAACACAATTTCTTTTCTCATTTATGAATGGGGCTTTGATGCACTGTAGTCTCCTGTCTAATCCAGTTCTGAGATACATCATAGGAGTTGCATGGTTGCAAATGCATATGCACTGAGAAACAAACCCCGTGTATAAAGGACAAAATAACCGGATTACAAGACTTTTGAGAAAACATGGTACAAGATTTAAACATGGGAATATCAGATATTGCAAATAGATTTTTAACTGAAAAAATAAATTGATTTAGAATAGATTATTTTACATTTGTGTTCTAGAGAACAGATGTTCTTATTTCTCATAGAGACAAAAAATCAGGGACAGGTTTAAATGGAAGGAAAAAAATCATCTTCAAAATGATCAAGAAAAAAGATAATTGACCATGCTAACTAGCATAATTAAGAACTTAAGTTTTAATATCATAGCCACTACAACCAAGAAAAAAAAACATCTTAATCTTGAGGAAATCGGTGAAATGTAAGTCCAGTGTTAGTTTCTTTGTGCAGATGTGTTCTTGTTTAGGATAAGCAAAAAGCTAAGACCCACTGTTTTTTATTTTTACAAATTACATGTCCAATTCAGACATCCATTCTGTCAGTTTGGGCAATAGAGATAAAATCAAAATCTGTGGCTAATGTAGATAAAATGTGGCTGAGTAGTGAAGTCCAAGATTCTTTTTACTGGGATGATGAATCATTTAAGCAATGTTATTGATTCCCCTGTGAAGAAAACTGGCAGATTCCAGTCTAGAACAATGAAGAACAAAGATAATATCCTTGTTTATTTTAAAAAGTGATTTTAGTTGCAATAATTGCTGGGTTTTTTTTTAACAATACTTTGGTAATGCATATGAGCAGAACTTGATGGTAAGCCTGCACTTTTAACACTTATAAAACCACATCTATTATTCCATGCAGATAAGCTACTGTGGACCTCAATTTATGCCTTCATTTTAAGTTTGCATCCCTCTGTTGAGGATATTTGATTTTCCCTGCATTGGACTGGGTCACAAAGAGAAGAGTCCCTAGACTAATTAAATTGCTGTGGCTATTAAATGTGGATATTTTTAGTCATTGAAAAGATGCTTCTTCACACAAATTGCAAAAAAACCCAACATTGTAGCAAATGATGAGATGGACACTCTTGCTTGCTTTGAAGAGAATCATTTAATACAGATACAGATGGTCTTTTATACTATACAGCTAGGTACAACTTTTATACTGTGCTAAAAATATTCCAGCTAAAATTATACTTGTTAGCATTCTTGTTAACTAAACAAACACACATTGGCTGCCTGCCACTTCCCATATCACCTCTCATGCTGTTGCCCATGCATTATTCTGACCAATGAGGATTCTGGTCATGTGTCGATCACGCAGGGCTTATATAACTTGTTTTTGCCTGCATGTCAGCTATACTTTTCCCAAAATGCTTTTCAGTGAGCAAAAGTGAAAAAACGCCTTTTACTCATTCTATAAGATTTTCTTGTCTCCTACACAACATAATTTCCCTTCTTTCTTATTCCTGCTTATAGTATGAAGGGAAGGTGGTGGATGTAGTTTTTCTGGATTTTGTTAAGGCTTTTGATGCTGTCCCTCACAGCATCTTTCTGGACAAGTTGCCCAACTGTGAGATGAGCCATTACATGGTGCCCTGGGTGAGGAACTGGTTGAAGGGCAGAGCTCAAAGGATTTTAGTGAATGGGGCTACACCTGGCTGGTGACCAGTTGCTGCATTAAGAGTATAGAAATCTGACAGAAAATAAACCCCCTTGCATTCCAGCTGGTCCTCAGAGATCAGAGGGGCTGAGTGCAGCTTGGCTTAATTTCTGATTAGAACCACTTAAGCATTATGAGTCTGGTCACTTTCAATAAGAACTTTCATGGCCATAGATTCACAAATAGTGCAATTTACTAATTCATAGAATCATGGAATCATAGAATGACTTGGGTTACTGTCTTGGTTTAAGACAATTTTAAGAGGTGGACATATAAAATGAGTTACCTCTATAAGACCCCAATCAACTCACTTGATGAGACTTTTAAAAGGGTTTACAATGGTTCATGTACTCTGAGTTGGATGCACGGGAGAAATACAGACAAGGTATTCTCAAGAGGTCAAAACAACAAAAAAGACTTTACCGGAACTTTAGCAAATCACAAATCTTTGACAAAAGGTTTAGTACAACATTCAATCAACTTGAAACACTTCTCAAAGCATTAACTTGGCTCATTCAACTTAGCAAGCATTAGGCCGGTTTGATGTTAAGTCACTCAAAATATTCCAAGAAGAGGGAATTAGAAGAAGGAGAGGAAGACAGAAAAGATATAGAAAAGCACACATAGAGCTACCAACTCCTGGGTTCCAACAGTGTTCAGACAGAACTTCCAAGAGTAAGGTAGAGTCAGGACAATAGGATCGCCTTGTGTTTGGCCTTAAATACCCCTTGGCCTTCCTGGGCCCTTCCCCCAGGTGGGACTTCCATATATTTGGCCCCTCAGGAGCTGGGTTAGGGGAGTGTGGAGCACTGCCTCTGGTGTGCCATAATTGGCACTACTGCCAGGCTGAGATGATGGCTCTAGGGGGAAGGGGTGTGTGGAGCAGGGCACTGCCTCACCAGGGCAAGGCCCAACCTGCCCCCTCCCGCACACACATGCATCCCAAAATGTCTCGAGACATCAATCTTTCCAGTTTCCCACAACCTCCCCTTAGTTTCAACCAATCCCTTTCCACCAATAAGGAGAAACAAAATACAAGTAGATATGAGTGAAAAAACAACAGTTTACTAACAAGAAAAACAGCAACAGGCAAGGAATAACACTGAATAATCACTAGATAAAAAATTGCTAAATCTCACTGACTCCCCAAGAACAAAGAGACACCCAAAATGGCAGAATACCCCTCCCTTCCAAGATGGCACTTCACTGCCGAGTGCGTGGCTTGAAAGACAAAGGGAAACTGGCCTCAGGCCCCCCCTCCTCCCGCCATCTCTCCACCGGCTAAAGCTCTGTCAAGAAATGCAGCTCTGTTGGCTGGTGCTCAGTCAAGGGCTAGAAACTTGTGGATGGACTTCGCCTTCCTTGTGGACTGGGCAGACTTGGGGCCATCTCTCCTCGGCCGGCCACTGCTGACGAGCTGCACGGAACTCAGACTGGAGTGGGGCTGCTCTGTTTCTTTCTGGCATGGTTGGAGTGGGGCTGCTCTGTTTCTTTCTGGCATGGTGTGGCGACTGCAGTCTGGCACATGGGGAATTCACCTTGAGGCAGTCCAGGATGCAAGAGAGGAACAAAAGAGATGGGCAAAAAAATGGAGTCTCTGCCTTGAGCCAAGTCCTCAAGACAAGTGAGGGCTTGGATATGGTGCTCCAATCTTTTAACAGGACCATGGCAACCCCCACTTGCCCCAAGAGTCCAGTTTCGGCTACACCACTGGGCCTTTAAGAGACAGTAACAATTTTTGGGTACAGACAGATGCAATGCAACAACATTTTGTTACCCATGACAGTTAGAAGGGACCTTAAAGATCATCTAGTTCCAGCTCCCCTGCCATGGGCAGGGATGCCACCCACCTGATCAGGTTGCTTAAAGCCCCATCCAACCTGGCCTTGAACACTTCGAGGGATGGGGCATCCACAACCTCTCTGGGAAACCTGTTCCAATGCCTCACTACCCTCTGAGTAAACATTTTCCTCCTAACATCTAATCCAAATCTCTCTTCTTTTAGTTTAAAACCATTTCTCCTTTGTCCTATCACTATCTGTTTGAGCAAAAAGTCCCTCTCCCTCTTTTTTATAAGCCCCCTTTCAGTACTGGAAGGCCGCAATGAAGTCTCCCCAGAGACTTCTCTAAACTGAACAGCCCCAACTCTCTCAGCCTGTCTTCCTAGGAGAGGTGCTCCAGCCCTCAGATCATCTTTGTGGCCCTCCTCTCAACCTGCTCTAACAGGTCCAGGTCTTCCTTGTGCTGAGGACCCCAGAGCTGGATGCAGTACTCCGGATGGGGTATAATGAGGGCAGAGTAGAGGAGCAGAATCCCCTCCCTTGACTTGTTGGCCGCTCCTCTTTTGGTGCAGCCCAGGATGCAGTTGGCCTTCTGGGCTGAAAGCGCACACTGTTGGCTCATGTCCAACTTTTCATCCACAAGAAACTCCAAGTCCTTCTCTGCAGGGCTGCTTTCAATGACTTCTCCCAGTCTGTGCTCATGTCTGGGATTGCCTTGACCCAGGTGCAGCACCTTCCACTTGGACTTGTTGAACATCAGGTTCTCATGGCCCACTTCTCAAGTTTGTCCAGGTCCCCCTGGATGGCATCATTTCCTTTTGTTATGTCAGCTGCATGGCTTAGCTTTGTGTCATCTGCAAACTTGCTGAGGCTGCTGTCAATCTCACTGTCTATGTCATTGTTAAATGTAACGGATGAGCGACAGCAATTCCCCTTAGCATTTGTATGGCCAAAGTGCTTTATTGCAAAAGTCCAGGGTTTTTAAGCTGTTAGTTTGTTATGAGTTTATATACTTGTGAGGCACAACAAGTGTGTTTAACCAACCACCATAAACCATGATAGGAACACGTGTCAGGTATAACCAACCACCAGCACCATGGTGTGAGCACTCATTGGTTCTATCCAATTGTTTTACAATTATGCAACTTGTTTTTCACCTCTAGTTTAGCTGAGTCATTCCCAGAATGCATTTCTAGTTAGCCGAAGTAACAGCAGTGAGCAAGAGTTTTACAAGGGAAACAAGGCCCTTGATTTATAAGGTCTTACCTATCTGCTACAGATAAAGATATTAAAGAGCTCCAGTCCCAAGACAGAGCCCTGAGGGATATCACTCATCACCGGCCTCCACCTGGACATAGAGCCATTGACCACAAATCTCTGGCCACATCCATCCAGCCTTCAAATCCATGTCTTTCCAGTTTGGAGATAAGGATACTGTGTGGGACCGTATTAAAGGCCTTACAGAAGTCTAGGTAGATGACATCAGTCAGTCTTCCCTTGTCAACACTTTGCAGTCATTCTATCATAGAAGGCCACCAGATTGTTCAGGCACAATTTTTCCTTAGTAAAGCTGTGCTGGCTGCCTCAGGTCACCTCCTTGTCTTGTATATGCCTTAACATTGCTTCCATGAGGGTCTGCTCCATGATCTTCCCAGGCACAGAGGTGAGGCTTACCAATATGTACTTCCCTGGGGTTTCCTTTCTACCCTTTTTAAAATAGGAGTGATGTTTACATTTTTTCAGTCACTGGGGACTTTGCCTGACCATCATGACTTTTCAAATATGATGGAGAGTGGCTTGGCAATAATATCATCCAGTTCCCTCAGGACCCTGGGATGCATCTCATCAGGCCCCATAGAAAAGTGGCCTTGAACCATCTCTTCCCTTAGAGTGGGAAGGACTTTGCTCCTCCAGCCCCCACCTGGAGGTTCAGGGACTTGAGAGAAGTGGGAAGCCTGGCTGCCAGTGAAGGCTGAGGTGAAGAACTCATTGAGTACCTCAGCTTTCTCCATTTCTGTTGTCACCAGTTGTCCCTTCTCGTTTATAAGGGGGAGTGCACTGTTCTTGTACTTTCTTTTCTGACCTATGTACTTATAGAATATCTTCTTATTATTCTTCACATCCCTTGCCAAGTCCTTTATTCAGCACTGTACATCTGGTTATGTTCAATAAGAACTTTCACAATCACATATTCGTGAATAGTGTAGTTTATTGAAGCAACAGGTTATAAATTTGTGTTAGATTACTTATCATAAATGCACTAGATCTACAAAATATAAGTGTATAGCAGTATGTACAACTGTTCCTGGGTATGCTTCGATGCAGTTGGAGGCACAAATCTTCCCAAAAAAATGCATCCTTGCTTTGGGGAGGAAAGAGGAGCAAGCCCGTCAAATTGTCTGCAAAGTGGTCGTATTCCCATCCTCTGCCATGGAGGATTTCAAATTCCAAATTTATACTTTTGGGAGAAGTGGAGGTAAGACTATTGTGGGAATCGATGGCAGGTCTGCCTAGGCCTGTCTCAGGCTCACAAACACCAACCGTGTTACAGACAACCTCATACCCGTGAGAACCTTAGCGTGGACAGAAGCAAGAAGCAAAACAAAGTCTGGACAACAGCTCATCAACAAGACAGAAAAACATGGAGGAATTTTGCACCTGCAATAGGGAGGCTGTTTTTCACAGAAGTTGTGTACTAGAAATAACTGACCAATGATGTTGTATGACAGGTTTGAAGAGCCAATAACTGTATTGCACAAATGTTAGAAAATCGTATAAATAAGACTTTGTAGCAATAAAGCTCACTCTATCTTTCACCTTCCTTCCTGACTTGGAGCCGTGTTTTTTGCGTTGCATGTCCATCTCTACTGCAACAGACTATTGTCAAATATTCTGTTGCTGTCATCATAAATGGGGGGGCAGCCAATTTATATGTAAATGAGGGATATTGAGAGTCTCGATTATAAAGCAGAACAGAACTGACATGTTACTATCACTCCCTCTTCCACATGGCTGGGGCAGCAATAAGGCTGATGTGGCCTCCCCATAACAACCTATCACTCACATCAGCATGTTATCATGCCCATGTTAATCCCTTCACCACATCTCATGGCATATCTCATGGCTTTAGGCCTCATTTATTGTGATAATAGCTGCAAGTTCCCCACACCCCTTTTCTTAACGACTGTACTTGTCACCTATTGTCCTGCCTTCCCTACTCCACATAGTCCTAGCCACGCCCCCAGTTTTCCCTATTGGTTCCTATACCCTAACCCCACGTGGCCCTGGCTATTCCCTCCGGTTTCCCCTATTGGTTCCTGTACTCCTAACTCCGCCCCTGTACCTCCCCTGTACCCAGAGGTCACTAGGCCTGTGTGCTGTCCCTGCCCTCTCTGTTTCCCTATAAAACCCCTTACCCTCCGCCATCTTGCCGTCTATGCTCCACGTGTGTCTATGCTCCACATGTGCTGAGCATGTGAGGCCTTCGCCCTCGAGGCATCTCTGTCTCGGAGAGGTCGTTGGCCTCTGCTGCACCATGCGAATAAACATCTTCCATGGACACAACGCATAGACCCTCCTCGCCTCCTTTATCATCGCCGGTTGTGGAAGCAGACGGACCAGAGCTAGCCTTATGGCTCCCCGGCCGGTGAGAGCGCAGTGTCCAGCCCTGGGACAGAGGGTTTGGAGCACTGAGGCGCTGAACTGGGCTGGGTAGAGAAGCTCTAGGGTAAAGTCTGCTGTAACATCCTTTAAACCGCAACACTCATTCACCAGTCACCAGCGGTATTTCTCAGGGCACAATTCTAGGGTCAGTCCTGTTCAATGTATTTACCATTGATATGGATGTATGTCGCTGTTGAACCACTAGCAGAGTGAAGGAACCGAGCCGAGTAGAATATGACGAATTTCTGAGTTTATTTAATTAATTCCAAAACTTATATAGACTTTCACAGATCATCCGGATTGGGTCAATCCAAAACCTCCCCCTAGGCCGATTGGCCAGGCTTGAACTGACTATCTTTCCAGAGACCATTTCAATAACATCTAAACTTTATCTTTGTTTATAGAACACATGAAGAAGAAGAGAAAAATTCCCATGGGAAAAGTCTGTGCTTGCCACAGATGTAGGAGTTGAATGCAGCATTAGCAAGTGTGCTGGTGATACTAAACTGGGAGGTGCTGCTGACTCTCTTGAGGAACAAGAGGCCTTGCAGAGGGATCTAGATAGATCGGAGCATTGGGCAATCATCAATGGCATGAAATTTAACAAGAACAAATGCCAGATTCTGCACATGGGATAGAGTAACATCGGGCACAAGTATAAATTGGGAGAGGAGTGGTGGGAGAGCAGCCCTGCAGAGAGGGATCTGGGGGTGCTGGTCGGCAGCAGGCTCAATCAGAGTCAGCAGTGAGCCTTGGCAGCCAAGAGGGCAAACCACATCCTGTGGTGCATCAAACACAGCATAACCAGCCAGTTAAAAGGGATGATTATTTTGCTGTATTTAGCATTGGTGCAGCCTCACCTTGAGTATTGTGTGCACTTCTTGGCCCAACAGTTAAAAAAGGATATGAAGGTCCTTGAAGTGCCCCCAGAGAGGGGCAACAAAGCTGGTGAATGGGCTGGAAAGAATGTCCTGTGAGAAGCGGCTGACTCTGGGCTTGTCTAGTTTGGAGGGAAGGAGGCTGAGGGGTGACCTCATTGCTCTCTACAGCTTCCAGAGGAGGGGAAGTAGAGAAGGAGGTGTTGATCTCTTCTCTCTGGTATCCAGTGATAAGATGTGGGAATGGTTCAAAGCTGTGTCAGGAGACATTCTGACTTGACATTAGGAAGCATTTCTTTCTTGAGAGCATTGTCAAACACTGGAAGAGGCCTCCTGAGAGGTGGTTGATGCCCCAAGCCTATCAGTGTTTCAGAGGCATTTGGACAATGTCCTTAGTAGTATGTTTTAAGTTTTGGTCAGCCATGAAGTGATCAGGCAGGTGGACTAGATGATCATTGTAGGTCCCTTCCAACTGAACTCTTCTACTCTATTTGATTAATCTATTATCTTAGTAAAGTGAAAAATATTATCAGAAACATGTTCACCTAAGCCTGAAATGTACTAGCCTAAATTAAGGATGGGAAATATTTTCCAGTTTGATTACGTAGTCTTTGTAAAGTTTATTTCAGCATCAGGCAGAGAAGTAATTTCAAATTATAGATGCTCCAGTTTACAAGGTAAAAATATGTTTGAAAAATATATTGCATCTTGTATCAAAGCTGAATTTCCAAATTCGTGTTTCAAAAGCACTGGTCTAGGTATTCTGATGGTTCTTGTTTTGGATTGAATCTAATAACTTCTGAAATAAGTTAATAATTTCATTGTTACATTATTGTGAGTTTTGTACCTTTCGCAAATACCAGCAGTTGCTAAAATTTAAAAAATAATCTTAAAAATTGAAACTGCAATATACCAAAAGCAATATTTGACTATCTCATTTATGAATTTTAAAACACAGTCAGAACAATCTTTTAAATAAGGCAGCATTTTAATGGTAGTTAATAGAAAGATATTGCAACATAATGGTAATAAAAATGCCAATAAATGTGATATCTGTGTGTCAGTTATGAATAGTTGTTTGAAATTAGAAATATGTTTTATGAACATTTAAAATTTAAATTATAAATAGAAAAATAAGGATAATTGCATTTTTGTACTAAGCAAAACATTTAAGGAATGAAATGTGGCAAAATCTCCTACTAGATAATTAACATCAGTTTGAGGGTTTTTTTTGTTTCTCAATCTACATAAGACCCAATGTTCTTTTTCTATGTAAGTATTTAGTAAAATAAATGAAGACTATGCATATTGTTTAGTGCTCAACTTTTAGGGATCCATGCAAAATGCCCATTTTTGCATTAAGCTTTCATTCATTTCTTGCTTTTCTCAAAGACCTATTCATTCATTTTGGGTCAGATTTGTGCCATTGATTTTTACGAAGAATTCACCACTGACTTGAACAGGAGGTTCTGCTCAAAAGTCAATTGCACAATCTGGATCACTGTGAAATTCTTCAGAAAGAATCTGATGCTTCATAAAAATAGGATAAGTGGAATTACTGATAGTGTGGCAGCTGTATGAAAGCTGTAAAATGAAAGAAGAGTTGATAGCAAATGATACTCACAAATAGAAACTGAGTTAAAGGTGATGTTTTGACTGCTGGGGCTTTTTCATGTCATGAAATTAAAACTACCTTTTTTCTGTTTTTTCTTCAATATGAGGAAGGCCTTGGCTGTATCAGACATAGGGGAACCTTCTAGTAGCTTCTGACAGAAGCCACTCCTGTAGCTTCCCCGATTACCAAAACCTTGCCACACAAACTCAATACATTCTTAAGCAAAACAATCAATTACATATTAATTTGAATGTTAAGAGCTAGTGTTTGCTCAGCATCAGACAGGTGGAAGAATAGTTTCAGGAACACCAAATTAGCTTCAGTAAAAACTGAAGATATTTTGAGGTTGCTATATTGTTTTTCTTGAACACACAACATTCTTCTGAAACATTATTACTTCTTACATAGTGAGAGATGGAGGAAGACCAAGAATAGATGCATTAGAATACGCTATTCACCTTCTTTCAACTGCTCTGGCTCAGTGTCTGGTCTTTCATTATATTATATGCATAGGGATTATGTATTTCTCTTTATTAAGAGATCAAACAGATTTTAAACACACACATATATATATTTAAAAATAAAAATATAGGATTCCAACAATCAAAGAAATTCAGAAACTGAAAATGATAGCCTGTTTCTGCAATAATTTTGCCCTGAAGATGCTATTATTATGGGACTGTGCTGATAATACTCTTAACTGAGGTAACAGCAATATGAAAATTACTGTTGAAAACATTTAATCTGGGCCTCTGTTTTAAATTATTTATTTGAGTTTTTTCTGTTCCTATGTCATTGCTCAGAATATAAACATAACATCAGTGAGAAATACCTAATTCTTCAGTCATTACTGATGCATGATGTCCCATCAATGATGAAAATTCATGCTTCAAATGCAATTCTACAGAGTTTTGAGCACATCCTACTAAGTCTTGTATGTCTCTCAAATTCAGCACCTCCCTGTGGCTAGCACAGGTCTTTCCCATGAGAAATCCTTTTGTGTTTTATAAATACAGATAAGGTTTGGATGTTATTAAAAACAGTGTCCCAAGACTTGGACGGTGCAGACCTGGCCAATCAGGCCTAGGGGGAGGTTTTTGACTGACCAATCTGGGTGACTTTTGAAAACTCTATATATATGATGAAATCAAAACAATAAAGGCCTTTTTCCTTCTTGCCACTGAGAACTGGATTCTCCTCTCTGCTAGCGGCTCAACAGCGACACCTCCCTGCTAAATTCAGGATTCTTGCCTTTGTATTCACACCTCTTCATAATATTGTCCTACTTTATTTGGCCTGCCTTGGCCCTCTCTTTTCTGCTAATGATATTACTCTTGGTGCCCTGGCTGACTTTTTCTCTCATCTGTCTTTTTGTCTCCTTAGTTACATACTTAGTGAACTGTGTTACAAACCACCCACCTTCCTCTTAGTCAGATCTCTGGTTAAAGTCCAGTTTTCTGCATTAAAATTAAATCAACCCAGGTTATTTTTTGAATGCTTGGGAGTTTATTTATTTTATGAGTGATACACATTGAAATAAACAACCATTAGGTAAACCTTTTTTTTTGCTAAATAACCATAATTAGGTTTTTTTTATCATGATGTTTGTGTCTCTTCTCTCTGTTCTCAGACTTACATTGTCTTCTGATTTCAGTAAAAGTAAACTTTTCTGGGAAAAGAAAATGCTTGCTTTGGGAATACAATGCTTAACTTAAAAAAGAAATTGGATATTCATAGTAATAATCAGTAGCAATATTAGTTTCACCCTGAAATTCTAAAAAAAGGCTGTAATTTTCAATGGGCTTTGTACTTCAACATCAAATTTAACTTAGGACTCATTTAAATTAATAAATAGAAAGCAATTAGAGCAAATTTAATTTCTGAGTGCAGCTGTTGAGTAAACATTATCTGTACATAAAAACTGCTCAGATATAAAAGGCACAAAGAATGATTTTGGATGCTAAAGTGATGCCTTAAAAGCTGGTAAAAATAAGAGGCAGACACAGCGGTATAGGGAAAAAAGGGTATTACCTTGGTTTTAATAGGTTCCCAGGTGCACCCTCATAAAAGGTGGAATCACACGGAGGAGCACGCATCGTGTACAACGCATATACAATTTTACGGACCTTACAAATTTGCATATCTACCTAAAATCTCCCAATAAGAAACTTAACAAATGAAGTAATTGTCCCCCTATTCTAATTATCCTCCCCCAAATTAGGCTACAGTCTAGTTTACAAAAACATTTTTTAGAGAGGAGGCCCTGACGTAGCGACGAGAGGGAACTCACGGCAGTCTCAATATGAGATATAAGTAAGCTCCATTTTATTTCACTAAATGAGAAACTTATATATTGTTACAGATGTTACTAATTATAGTTACACACGTCTCCGCAGTCTGTTCTCACATAATAAGGATTTTTCCTGATGACTCCCTTATTCTTTTCTCATAACACTTCTGACTCCCTATCTTATCTCATAACATTTTTTCTCACGGCCTAGAAACACACAGCTGTGTTCTCAGGTTTTAGCTTCTCATGACACTTTACTAGGATTTTTACTGAGGCCTGAGTATGTTGAGGCTTTGTTCAGGTTTATTTAGTTAACACAAGTTTTGCTGGAAAACTGTGTTTTCCAACAAGGCCCCATCCAAGGTTGGAGCCTCTAGTTCTGAGATAGTAGGGATGTTTCGTCTTCCCCCAGAGAACCCCTGAACTAGGCTAAATATCAGAATACAAGGGTTATAGACATGTAGGGCTAAGGTACAGGGAGTGTTTGTGAAGGGTACAGGGAAAGGGTATAAAAATGTATTAAAAAAAGGGTATAAAAAGGGTATAAAGAGAAAAGACAAAAAACCATCAGGCATCAAAAGTCTAGTGGTGACTTACCTATTTGATATGAACTTCAGAAGTATTTGCTACCAGGCTGAGCTAGATTTTGAACTGTATCTGCAACTTAATGGTTATATCAGGGACCATGGACCAGGGTATGTCTGATTTGCTTAAACACTCCCTGACTTCATCCTCTTCTGACAAGGGTAAGTCTTCCTTGTTCCAACCTTTCCCCCTGGTCTCTGGGACCTGGGATTCCTGAAGGCTGGTCTTGCTAGTAAAGACTGAAGTGAGAAGACATTCAGTATCTCAGCTTTTTCCCTGTCCTATGTCACCAGGACCTCTGTCTCATTCAACACTGGGCCCACATTTCCCCAGTCTTCCTGACATCCCTGGCCAGATTCAATTCTAGTTGGGCTTTGACTTTCATAACTGCATCTTTGAAAGTTCAATCAGTGCCTCTATATTCCTTCTATGTTACCTATCCCCGCTTCTACCTTCTGTATACTTCTTTTTTGTGTTTGAGCTTTGCCAGGAGCTTCTTGTTCATCCATACAGGCCTCCTGCCATTTTTGCCTGACTTCTTGTTCATTGGGATGGGCTGCTCTTGAGCATGGAGGAGGTGATCCTTGAATATTAACCAGCTTTCTTGGGCTCCTCTTCCCTCCAGGGCCTTATCTTATGGGACTCTTCCAAGCAGATCTTTGAAGAGGCCAGTGTCTGTTCTTCTCCCAAGTCCAGGGTTGTGAGTTTGCTTTTTGCCTTGTTCCTTTCTCTCAGGATTCTGAACTCCACCATCTCATGGTCACTGCAGCCAAGGCTGTCCTTGACCTTCACATCCCCAATGAGCCCTTCCTTGTTTATATGAGGTCCAGCACAGCACCTCTCTTTGTTAGCTCCTCTATCATTTGTTAAGGAAGTTGTCATCAATGCTTCCTGGATTGCTTATGCCCTGCTATGGTGTCCCTCCAAAGATATTTGGGTTGTTGAAGTCCTCCATGAGGACCAGGGCCTGCAAATGTGACTGATTCTAGCTGTGTTTGGAAGGCCTCATTCAGTTTCTGTCCGGGCAGCCTATAGCAGAAGCCATCTACAAAGTCATTCATACAAGTCTGCTTTTTAATCCTTACCCATAAGATTTCAAGAGGCTCCTCATTCATCCCCAGGCAGAGCTCCATGCAATCTGGATTCTCTCTCACTTAAAGGGCAATTCTATCTCCTTGTCTTCCCAGTCTGTTCTTCCTAAAGACCCTGTATCCATCCATTGCAACGCTCCAGTCATGCAAGCCACTACAACACATTTCTGTGATCCCGAGAAGATCATAGCTCTGCAATGGCACACAGTTCTCTAATTTCTCATGTTTATTCCCCATGCAGTGTGTGTTAGTGTACAGGCACTTGAGAGAGACTCCTCAGCATGCTGATTTCCTAGAAAGAAAGTGCATAGCTATAAAAAAAAAATTATATGCAACATATACAATATATACAAAGATATATATAAAGGAGTGTACAAATATGTATAAATATATATTGTTTATTTATTAATGGATACTATATATATATATATATATATATATATATTCATAAATGTATATGGGCAAATATATATTTGTCCATGGTTATGTGGGTTCTCTAGAGCTACCTGTAAGACTATTGTGCAGGGCAGGCTGCTGCTCCATGTGTTATCTTATCCTTAGGGGAATGCTGCAAAGAGGCAGAGGACCAAGCATGCAATCAAGACTGTCCTGATAGACAATGATTACTGCAAAAGCAGCAAGATACAGGCTTTGGGAAACAGGCTGCAGCCCCATGCTCTTACTGCAGAAAGAACAAGCAGATTAGTAAGAGCAATGGGGGTATTGCAGAGCTGAAAGACCATGATCATCTTTTGGGCACAAAGGGGTGGTAGGCAGGATGGTAGTGATCAAAAGGGCTAGTGGGACTATTAGTTCTGGGCCTTGGCTTACAGGCTAGCAAACTAAAAAAAAAGTTACAAGAAAGTGCTAATTAGGAAAATTAAACAATTTTTTTGTGTTGCTGCAAGTGTTGTGTTGTCAAGGGGTTACCATAAGGCCTTTTCAATGCAAACTGCTTTTCTGAAACTGATGGGCCAGTGAAAATATCTCCCATCATAGTAGAAAATCTCTTCCTTCACTACATGAAGCTTACAAAACATTTGTTTGGAGTGTAGAGCAAGTTTTTGACCATTTATGCCAGCTATTTTAACCTGGCAATTATACTCAGTTCTGTCTTAAAGCTGTCAGCATACACAACTATATTCTCCCACTATTAATTTAAGCAATATGAATGCAGAGACAATTTAAAACTGATTCAGTATTCTTCTGCAAATTAAGAGAGCTGTGTTTTGACCAGACTTTCTACCTGGCTATCATTATTGTAAAAGTTGTTGGGGGTGGAGTTCACTGAACCCTACAGTCTATCCTACATTCCAAATCTAGAGACAAAATCCCAGAGCTATTGAATTGATCTAAATAACAGTGACAATAATCTCTGTTTTGCTGGGAGTCTCACAGCACTTTGAGTACTGAGGGATCTGACATGCAGAACTGTAAAGCAGAGCAAAAGAGCTGCATGACAAGCTGAGATGGCCTGTGCCACCCCATTCTGAGTGTCATGCTGAGAGACATCCCCTTGTGTGGTGGTTTTGATTGGCCCAAAACATCAGTGAAGTGTTTTTAACATCTAGGAGAAATTTGGATTTCTCAGAAGCTGTTGTAGTAGGCCTGGGGAGGTGTCTGAGGGGTGGGGTGTGGCACAAAGATGGCTCCTGTGTGTCCTGAGTGCAAGTTCTGGAAGTTTTTACATCAAGTCCAGCAGAGCCAGTCTCTGATGGCTCTGAAGGTGATGGACATGCTGCTGGCCAAGTTTGGGCCAATTGGAGGTGCTGGTTATGCCTCTGTGAAAACATATTTAAGAAAAATTCAAAACAAAGCAGGCGCGCACTTCTTTCACTTCTTTGTAGTTGGAGGAGGAGGAGGTGGAGGTGAAAATATGTAGAGGGAGAAAAGCATGGAGAGTGCCAAGGTCAGTGAAGAAGGTGGGGGAGGAGGTGCTCCAGTGCTGGAGCTGAAAACCCTCTGCAAGCCACAGTGAAGGCCATGGGGGGGCAGGAGGTCCCCCTGCAGCCCATGGAGTCCATAAGGATGCAGAAATTCTGCCCACAGCCCACGCCAGAAGGGCAGGTGGATGCCTGGAAAAGACTGTGAACCAGTGGGAGTCTCATTTAAGAGTTAAAACTGCAAAAGGCCTTGACTGAGAGAGAAAGGCCTTGCTCCTGGGATGGAAGCAGCCTGGCCTCAGCTTGGGAGAGTCTGCACAGCACCCTATGGACAAAAAGACTCATGTTGCAGCAGAATTTCGGGCGGGATGTTGCTCGTGAGATTGGACCCATGCCAAAGAAGTTCTCAGAGGACTGTCTCTCGTGGGAAGGACCCCTGGCTAAGTAGAGAACCTCTTTTCCTGATTGGACTGACCAGAGGACCCCTCAACCTGCCCCTGTCTGTGTTGCTGGTTTGGAAAGAGGGAAAAGGGGGGGGGTGAGTGCAGAGACTGCTTCTTAAGAGGGTGGGGGTGAGAGCAGAAAACTGTCTGGAGAGAGAGAGAGAGAAACAAGTAGAGATAAAGAGTATTTGTAGTAGAAGAATTGTAGTGATGAATAAATTTGAGAATCTGCTCTGTGGACTGAAAAGAGACCCCACACCCTGCCCTCCTCCCCCCGGCTTGTGGATTGTAAAGGAGGAAAGGGGGTGAACGCTATAGGTTCGTAAGAGGGAGGGGGGAGTGAACAAAATAATGTATGAAAAGTATATTTTTGCCTTGCATTTATCCTCCAACTCTGTTAGGAAATTAAACACTTTTTGCAACTTTAAGCTTGAAGCCTGTTTGCCCTTTTTCGTGCGTCCTCCTGGCAGGGTCCTGTCTCAAACCCACGACACCTTGCTTGAGGATCTGCTATATGTTAATATATGCATTATATTTCTTTATACATATTTGAATGCTCCTTTATATATATTTCTAGGCAGATATTGTATATAAATATATATATCTTCATGGCCGTGTGCTCCCTGGACCAAATGAAATGGACAGCCAGTCAGAGGGTGGTCTGAGATCCTGTGAGTATGACAGTGTGTCTTGGGGTGATTATATAATAAACCTATATTCCCTATCATTTGCTTTTATGCTTAGAAATGTGGTCCTGTAGCTTTAACTGCGTTCAGCAGCGGGAGGAAACTGTCAGCGCGGTTTCCTTTGAAACTCTCCCCCCAGGCTTCTCAGCCTGGGACCGCGGTGGGGGGTGATTCGCCCCAAGTGAGCCTGGAGACACTTCAAAGACAAAGTCAGAGAAGTTGGTATTTGCTTTATTCGGTGCACCAGCTGTGGGAGATTTCACTCCCCAAACACACATACACCTCGGCACCTCCAAAGACAGAGTGTTATAGGTAGAATTCATGAATATTTATCACATTCCCCAGAATAGGAGTGGTTATACAAATCATTTCTCGGAAGTCATTAATGTCATTAGCATGTGCACCACGCATGCTCTGTATGTCCCGGTGGTCTTTGGAGACCTCCAGAGACTCCTCCAGGATGAAGGTCCTACTAGTCTTCCTCACAATGCACTTTTCACCTTTCTCTCCAGAGCATGCACTGTCCTTCATGGGATGATTCAGCAATTTCTGTGCTGGCTTCAAAGGATTCTTGTCTCTCTTATCTTGATAAGATTAAGGGAATCCTGTTTCTCTAGGTTTTAGAATTCACATATTCTGTCTCTCAATAGTTAACTTGAGTTACATATTTGACCACTTCTTTCTCAAGGGGAAGGGACATTCCTTTGGTCTGGCTGCTGCTGCTGCTACTGCTAGTTTTTTTCCCTGGGGCTGCTTCTTCATCATCTCCTTTTTGGACTTTTTTTCGACTTGCTTTCTTGTCCAAGAAATCAGAGGAGCCCTGAGAGGACAGTAGATGAGAATCCTCCAGGGAGCCACCAGAGCAACTCTGTCCAGCCCCCTGGGACCTGCCCAGAGAGGGGAAGCTACGCCTGAAGAAAAGGACACTAAAGTTCATCAGCTGTTTACTCAGGTTTAATAATTCCTTTTCCCCTCTCCCCTTTCCCCGTGCCTTGCAGGGCACTCTGCGTGTTTTGTTAAATAAACAGGTTTTTTTCACTTTCATACAGGGAATTCTGTTGTAGTGGGAGGAGGGGGTGCCAGAAGCCCTTTGCTTTGGGGAAGGTGTTTATTCAGAGCACTTTCCTCCTAGACTTGTCTCTAAACTGAGACAGTGTCAAAAAATGGCAACCAGCCAATCACAAAACACATGGTGAATGAAACTGTCAAAAGTGGCAGTCTCCCTGCATGTAGTGAGAGAGGGCTTCCTTTTCTGACATACTTCTGGGTACACTGTTAGGGACAGATAGTCTTAGCAGCCAATTACAGGGCACTATGAAAACACATGGGGCATGACATTGTCAAAAATGGTGCCTACCTGCCATAAAATGGTGGCTGAAACATCATGGCATACCCTGTGTATTTAGACGGAGGGGACTTCCTGCTTTGATATCCTTCTGGGGGTAAACAGGAAGTGGGTGGCTGGTCCAGCCAGCCAATCACAGGGGTGTCTGGGA
>NC_139510.1:15752809-15972976 GCF_008360975.1 Lichenostomus cassidix
ATTCCCACACATCCGGTGCACCGAATAAAGCAAATACCCACTTCTCTGACTTAGTCTCTGAAGTGTCTCTGAGCTCGAGTGGGGCGAATCAACTAAGACAATAAAGCAAAATTAGCAGTTCTGGGTGTTTGGCCTTTAGCCAGAGGCACACCTGTTACTGATAGAGACATTCCTTACAAACCCTTCCTATTGCATCAGTCACATATATATTCATAAACAATTATACATATTCAAACATTTCCCCAAACTAGTTTGCATCTTCCAGGAACTTTTTGGCATGGCCCCTCCTCTGATCCGCCTTTTTAGAGCATGCACAGTCCTCTTGGTTGTGGGCTGGTGATTCCTGTAGCGCCTCCCCCCATTCCGTGGTTTCAGCAGGTAACAGTTGCTGATAGTTGAAATGTCAGTGGCAGGGGTCCTCGTCACGCCCGTTCCTCAGATGTTATCCAACCAAGCAGCTGGTTTAATTATAGTAAGTTAACCACAAGTATTCTAAAACAACCACATCAGCCATTTTACCACTATGTCTAAGTTAAGTTAGTTACAAAAATAAAGGCATTAGCTATTATTACACAACTATATCTTTATAACAAAGCTACTTCTGTAAGAATTAACATTATACACATAGCATCCATTTTAATATTTGCAAAAAGCCAATACTATAATAGGTGTTTATCATACTGGTCCTTTCCCCCAGATGGGACTTCTAGTCATCTGGCTGCTCAGGACCTGGGTGAAGGGCTCCAGAGGCTGGGTGTGGAGTATTGCCTCCAGTGTGCCAGTGATTGGCAGTCACTTCGGGGGCTAGGCTCTGGGGGGGGTGGGGGGTGGTGTGTGTGCAGAGCAGGGCATTGCGTCACCAGAGCAAGGCCCAACCTGCCCCTTCCCCCCACATGCTTGAAATCTTTCTAGCCAGCAATCCTTCCAGCCTCTCACAGATGGCAACTGCTGCTGCAAAAGACAATCTGCCATCCCACAGCCATGATGCAAGCCAAGGTGGGCAGGATGAGCAGTGCCTGCTCTTTCTGGTATTGGAAATGATACCAAGTTTAATTTTTTTTTAACTTTAGTCAGGGGTTTTGTTCACCTTTGCCCTGGGGGAAGGGAATTGAAGTTTCTTTTCTGGGCACTGTTCCACCACTCAACCACTGATGAGCTTAACATCTCAACAGACTGGGAGTAGCACAGAAGATACACAAAAGATAACGACAATTAACAACCATTAACGAACATCAACTCCAAACATCACCCCTGGAACGGTCAGAGACACCTGGTCTGGGAAAAGATAGATAAGAGAATAAAGAATGAGAATCTAATTACCATCAAAAGCCAAGAGATCAATAACCAATGGGAAACCAAATGCTAAGAACTGTGTAACTTAGGACCAATGAACATTTAACCAATGAATTTCTATGTGTTTTGACTGTATAAGTACGTAAAAAATCTAGTAAAAAGCCATGTGTCATGGAATGATTTTCTCTGCACTGATGCCTGATGAGTTTTTTGTCTTTTTTCATTATTCTTTTATACTCTTTTTATATCTTTTTTACCCTTTCCCATTCCTGTACTTTTTACTCCCTGTATCTAGCCCCACATGTTTATAACCCTTGTACTCTTGCCTTGCTCAGAATTCTTTGGAGAAGATGAAACAATCTCCACAATCTCAAGAGCATGAGCCATCAACCTTGAGAGAGCCCCATCACTGGGACATGTTTTTGTAAACTAAGTTGTAACCTTTTGGGGGGAGGTAATTTGAATAAAGGGGCAATTACTTCATTTGTTAAGCTTCTCATTGGAGAATTTTAGATAGGTATGCTAATCTATGAAGTCCATAACTTGTATACGAGGGATTTCGTCGCTCTCTTGGTTGTCGTGGTGCACCTGAGATCCTATTAAACCAAGGTAATACCCTTTTCCTATACTGCGTGTCTGCATCTCAAATTTTTTACCAGCATTTTAGGCATCAGTTCTGGCGAGCCAGGCAGGAGCAGAGGGGACCCCGAGTTCCGATTTTGGACCGTGAAACACCCCGCTGTACCCCCCTCCCCCTTGCCGGCACTACGGGAGGGAAGCGGCGGTCCAGGATTGAACAAACAGGAGTTTTCCGAAAACCTACCACAGAAACACAGCAGGAGAGGTAAGATTAAAAGTTTTTTATGGTTTTATTGCTAACTAGCATCTGGGGAGATCTCCAAGGGCGGGAGAGTGGCCAGAGGGGCCATAAAAGAGAGGTTGTCACAACCTACTCCACTCCCGCAGGGGGGCTGTGAGGAGAAGGGGACGATCTTCGTTATTACTCACAAGAGCTGCGTAGTGGCTCACTAGAGCTGCGTAGTGGCTCACGGGGGCAGTAGCTCAGAGGGAGCCGTGGCCCACAGGTTGGGGTGTGGACTCAACTACTGAAGGCTGGTAGTTGAACCTTGCCATGGGTTTAATCTGCCCGCGTGCTGTTTAAAACTTGCTTTCTTTGCTCTGTTGGTTCGTTTCTTGCGCTGGTCTCTAGATTAGGAACTTTTTCCTACTGTTTCTTTCTGTTTATAAGTAAAATATGGCTGGTGTATTATCTGCCAACCCAAAAATCCCTCAGGATTCCCCGCTGGGGTTGATTTTGAAAAACTGGCATTTGCTGACAGTGAGGAGCACCGCCTTACATACCGGGGAATTAACCAGACTTTCGCTGTGGGTGTGGCCTGCGTTAGAACTAGAGGGGGGAAGGAAATAGCCTTGGTTAAGCAGTTTGAACAATGAACTTATTACAAAGTTACTCGTAGAACTTTGAGTTCAGGGCAAGTTTAAAGAGTTAAGATATGCAGAATTGTTTTCTATATTTCTAAATCGAGAAGAAGCATACAAGCAAATGAAAGAGAACCGCTTTGAGATAGCTTTACAAAAATTAGAAAAGAAAAAAGATAGACAAAAACAGCCTCCAACAAGAGATGAAGAGATAGACATGACAGACACGGATTTGGTAGCACCAGCTTTACGCGGGGGGGCATCGCATCCCCATCTGCAACAGGGGCCAGCTGGGCCTGGAGGGGGAAGCTGGCCAGTGCCCCCTCCCGCCCCCCTCCTCCTCCTCCCCCCCCACCGCCATTGCGGCCGTCTGCCCCCCCCTTCACCTACTTGATACAGCGCGGAGAACAGAGGAGGCATAGCCTCCTCCCCCTCCTCTGCCGCACTCCCCAGATAGTTCTGATGACGAAGATGAGAGAGGAGCGGAAGTGGAGCGATCCCCGCCCGCCTGCCGCTCTGAGGGCAGGAGCAGGGGCGGAGGCAAAAGCGAGAGCAGGGGCGGAGGAAAGGGCGGGAACAGGGGCGGAAGCAAGAGCAGAGCCGGGGTGGATCAGGACGGAGAGGGAAGCACGTCTGCCGCTGGCCCCTCCCAGACCGGGGAAGGGGGGAGCGGCAGGCGGCACCTTTTCTGCCGCTCAACTAGGGCTGAGAGGGAAAACCCAGATTAAGCGTGAGTCAGACGAATCCAGTGTAAATGTAGATAGCTTAGAAGAAGAAGAGAAAACCGAGGCTGAAGCTGCAGCCTTAGCAGGCAGTGAACTTGCTAAGAAGAAGAGGGAAAGATAGCCCGAGAAGCTATCGGAGCTGCCAGTCCGGTCGCAAAACGTACTAGATCTAAGAAAGATGAATCAAAGAAGGAAGAACCTGCCTTGGAAGTACCTTTAAGGCAGGCTGTCGAGAATCAAGAGATGGTTTATATCAAAACTCCTTTCTCCCTTGGAGAACTCCGACAATTGAAAGAGTCAGTCGGAACATACAGAGACAACACAGAGAAAGTGGCCATGCAGTTTGAATTAGCTATCAAGGCACAAAACCCAGATTAGAGTAACCTAAATGTAATGTTAGATGAAGTACTGGATAGTACAGATAAAGAGATGGTTATTAAGGCTGCTGTAAATGCTGTAGAAACTCAAATTACAGCTAGAACCATTCAAAGACCTGTTGGTAATATTTTTCCTTTGATAGATCCAGGGTGGGATCCCAAGGTACCAGAGCAAATGGCCACATTAAAACAGTATCAAAAGTAGATAGTTATTAAACTAAAATGTGCTATTCCTAAAGCAATTAATTGGGCCAAAATATATAAAATAAGGCAAGGTCTAAATGAGACCCTCACAGATTTCCTGAACAGGCTCAAAGAGGCTGCACGGAAATACACAAATTTAGACTTAGATTCCCCGCTGCAGCAATGTCATTTAGCCTACATATTTGTAGGCCAATCTACACCTGATATAAGGAGAAAGCTGCAAAAATTGGATGAGTATAATATAAATAAGTTGTTGAATGTGGCCTGGAAAGTATATCAAAATAGGGATTCAACAGATAAGAATACTGTTAAACCCCACTACAAGAAGAAACAGGGTCAGGAGAAAAGAAAGGGTCCACCTCACCCTCCTCTAGCTGAGGACCAGTGTGCCAACTGCAAGAAGAAGGGACACTGGAAGAACGAGTGTCCAATGCAGGCGAAGGAGGCGCCCTCATCTTCTCAGTTAGCTGTGGATGGGAACTGACAGGGACCGAAAGCATTATCCACCCCAGCAGAACCTTCGGTTATAATTAAGCTGGGAAAAGATGATGTCGAATTTTTGGTTGATACGGGAGCAACATATTCTGTGTTAAATACTTTAAAGGGAAAACTGAGTCAAGATACTGTAGATGTAATTGGTGCCACAAGGGTAAGTGAAACTGCCGAGAAACGGAGGCTTGACAATCCAATATGAATTTACCACAAGCTTCAGTTTATTCATTTACAGCATACAATTTTATAGTGTAGTTAACTAACTCATGCATATTCTGTAATCATACAATACTATTGGTTATATACTTCCACGCCCTAAGTTTGGCTACTTGCCTTAACATGTATCTATGTTTACCTATAGTGCCTGATTTCTGCATATTTGTTACCAATTAATGCATTCTTGACGGCTCCTACGATTTCCGTAAATCAGAAAAGTCACGGTGACCTCGATCGCTGATTGAACGCAGGTCTCTAATTAATAGTTGGCTGAATATGGCTATTGTTAAGAAGTGGCTTGTTAAGTAGCAATCTATCTACATCTGCGTGTCCCTTCTCTAGAAGCCAGCTTTCCACAATTCCCCTGTTTTCTTTACGCGTTTGTGCGAGCCAAAGCTGATTCACTGTCTGTGATAATGATTTTTTCAAACATTGCAAGGCACAAGGTAGAATAACAGCTATGCCAACAAGGACAAGTAAAATCACTAATCCTACTTGCAAGATATAGCGAAGCCATCCTGTTATACCCCAGTCACCCCATGGAATTCCGAATAGGCCATCGTCCTTTTGCACTGTTATCTTTGCTGTATGCTCCTTAAGCCATTGAAGTTGTTTATGTATTTAGGAATCACTATGGGGCTACCAAAAGTTATGCAGCCTGTTTCATTGCCACTTGCATTAAGAGCTCGGCTCCCCAAGAGATCCAACTCCTGAGGATCCCATGGCAATGAGGTATTAAGACCCGACAACAAGAGAGCAGTACAATGGCTAACATTGGCAGCTTGTGAGCAGTTGTTAGTTGAAAACCGTGCAAAGCTAGTATTATCAAAGCCTGGGATACCAAGTAAGCATGTGCGAAAAGGGTTAGTGGCTGATGCAAGCGCAAGGCAAAAAGCACTACTACGTGTTTGATTTGCCCAGGTGACCCACAAATTTGTTTTGTGCTGCACTGGAATCTATGCTACAACAACAGAGATTAGGCAAGCTAAGGTTGATGAATTCACATAATGACCTTAACAACACATCTAGAATCATCAGTACAGTAACAATAACTGTTCTAAAAAGCGAAAATACATTTTTCTATACATAAAATTTTAGCATAAGTATTGCATTGTCTAATTGCTTGAGGGGTTATACTCCCCCCGTTTTTGTTTTTGGCAAGATGTGTTTCTTTCTATAAAAAGATGAAAATGACACAAAGGTGTAACAATACATGGAATGAAACAATAAGCTTATTTAAAAAAATACATCCTCAATTGTTTAACTACTCTGCTATCTCCCAGGGACTGCAATTGCTGGGAACCTCATTCCACAGGCAGGGCTTGGAGAACCTTTCCCGGGCAAGGATTCCAAGTTTACCTGGAAGAGGGCTCAGCTTTCACAAGTCCAAATCAGCGAGTCAAGGTGACTCGATCACATTTTTGGTGCAGAAACACCTGGGTTTGGTGGCATATTTCCCAACCAGTCAGGACTAAGGCTTGGCCAGAGCCCCAGGCCTTAACTGGGAGGGTTTTCTTAGAGCATCTTATAAACAAGCTTTGATTAATACCAATAAGGAGAGTGTTTTATCATGTTACTACCCTGGTAGATAATCATATAAGGTGAGGTGAAACACTTGAAAACAGTGGACTCTATCATCTGACCTTAACCAAGGAAGATGAAACTGCAAGGCTTTTGTGAACAACAATATAAACTGACAATTTTAAAACTTAAAATTAATATCACTGAAAATGAACAAAGCTTGATCTCAATAAACTTGATTTAAAACTAACAAATAGAACTTAACCACAATGAGATTCAAAGTTGATATCACTTTAAGAACTTAACTCTAACAGAATTTAAAACTTAACAGAATTTTAACCTTAACAGAATTTAAAACTTATCAAAATTTACATCTAATAATACCTAATTTTAACAGAATTTATGCTTAGCTAAAGGCATTTAACAGGTAACTTAACTATTCAGTAGAACTTTGCTCTTAGGTTCCATTCACACATCAAAACTCTCAAAATCAAAAACCACACTCTCAGCAGTTATTAAAACACTTAAAAGCAAACAACACTTTCAGCAGGCCTGCAATATTCACACATACACACAAACACTATCTTTAGGCAACACTGTAATAAAATTCAGTTTTTGTTCAAGGCTTTGGCAGCAAAAACTTGTGTTCTTCAAATGAACACAACATAGCAAAAACAAACTTGTCAAAACTCAAAGTTAATGCCACTGGAAGTGAACAGAACTCAATCTTAATAGAACTTAATGGGACATAAAATTACTAAAACTTAAAAATTAATAAATAGTAAATTGAGCAACACTTAAGAAACTTAACTATAATTGAATTCAAACTTAATAGAATTTAAAATTAATGGAACTTAAAACAACAAATATTGAGTAACAGTTGAACTTGGTGTTAATTGAATTTAAGCTTAATGAAATGTAAAATAACAGACAACATAATATACCTGTAATAAAATCTAAATTCATTTAACTTTAATAGTGTTTGAACTTAACAAAATTTAAAATTTAATATAATTTGTGGTGCTTTTATTCTTTTGACTCTGCTTAGTTTTTGTCTTAGGTAAGCTTATCAAGGTATTAATTGAGCTTAATTTTAATGGCACTCAACAGGTAGCCCAAATTATCCAGTATAATTTCACTTATAGGCCTGGTCCACAAATTTAAAAATGCTTTAGAAGCCAAACAACATTTATAGTATGTTTGTCACAGCACTGTCACACCCACACACACAGACACACTCACACACACATAAACACTGCCCCAAACAACACTTATAAATAAAAATATTCCTTTAAATTTAGTGTGGTAGTTTTGGATGTTTCTGCAAATAACTTACATGGGGTAAAGCCTAGGGTGAGTTTTACACAGTTAATTGCATTTAATAATTTTTGTAAATCATTTGATGTTTTGATATAAGGATTTAAGGGTAATGGCTCTAGCTTTATTTTTTGTTTAGTTAATATTCACTTTATTTTAAAAAGGGTTTACTGAATTTGTTTAAAACACTGAGTTGGTTTAAAAGCTAAGATATTATGCACCTAATGATGAATGATGCTTTGAGGAAACAGTTCAAAAATTAACTTTGTTAAAATATACTTAGGATAAACACCTTTAAAATTGCTTTAGCAAGGAATTTTAGCTTTTCTTTAAGATTTTAGTAACTAAGGTTCATCAGGACAATTATGTTGTTACAATGATTTCTCATTAGTAAAAGCTGGAAACAAGTTTAAATCATAACTTAGTTGCACCAATTAACAGGGTACTTTGAAAATACAGTTATGAATTGATTTTTGGAGCTTTGAAAATAATCTCTCGTAGCACAGTTAGTATTTGCTGGTGTCATTTCGCAGCGGGGCGATCCCAGTCTCGGTGTTAGTGATGGTTTCAGTGAGCAGGAGGCGGTGAAAGGGGCGTGGACAGCCAGCGGCACCGCCCATCGGGGGTGCCTTCTGCGACTTCCGCCTTCTGCTTCAGTTGACAGGAAACCGAGGTCGGAGTAACTTCCGTTTCGCTCTCGGGTTGCAGAGTTTGCATGGCGCGCGGCAGGGCTGATCCTGGGCGGCGCAGCTGCTCTGAGCTTTCGCTGCTATTACGGTGCGTTTCGGCTTTGCGGGTGGTGGCTCTGATCTGGCAGAAACTGTCGTTCCTTTTTCCGCGGTTTGTTTGTGCGGCAATGCAGCGATAGAGGGCTACGATTCTCCCTGCCCCCTGGCGGGGGGGGCTTCCCCTGCTGTTGCGCCGCGGCTGCTGAAGCTAATAGCTGCATGGTAATAGCAGCACGGCAACTCTCAAGTTTCTCTCCGCTCTCTGCAACCGCAAATTTCTGTGCCACCCTTGCCAGTTCCAGCTCTGCAGGATGTTGTAAGCAAGCTAGGACTTTACTCCATGGTTTGCCAAGCTTTTTTTTCCCCAGTTTCTCATTGTCACACATAGCCAACCCCCATGCTGTCAACGCCATTAAATCACTCTTTATGTCCTTAACCTTAATCCTCCGCTTTTCTAAAAAGCAATAAAACAGATCAGAAGTGGCTTGTCTCTCCATAGCGCACTCACTTTTTTCACCCTCCGAGATGTTCGGCCACTCCTCTTGCCTGGTGCGTGCAAAATAAATGTCGCAAGTCCGGCAGTGTCCAGATCCCGTCCTGATAACGGTCGTCCTGTACGTGCGCTCACTGCTTTGACCCTCCGGGGTGTATCGGAGCCAGGTGCCTGGATTTTAGGCCGTGGCCACGCTGTTCCCCAACAGGTCCAGCCAGACGGGGAGCAGGACCCTTGTTCATATCACGTCGGGGTCACCATTTGCCGAGAAACGGAGGCTTGACAATCCAATATGAATTTACCACAAGCTTCAGTTTATTCATTTACAGCGTACAATTTTATAGTGTAGTTAACTAACTCATGCATATTCTGTAATCATACAATACTATTGGTTATATACTTCCACGCCCTAAGTTTGGCTACTTGCCTTAACATGTATCTATGTTTACCTATAGTGCCTGATTTCTGCATATTTGTTACCAATTAATGCATTCTTGACGGCTCCTACGATTTCCGTAAATCAGAAAAGTCACGGTGACCTCGATCACTGATTGAACGCAGGTCTCTAATTAATAGTTGGCTGAATATGGCTATTGTTAAGAAGTGGCTTGTTAAGTAGCAATCTATCTACATCTGCGTGTCCCTTCTCTAGAAGCCAGCTTTCCACAGTCCCTGTAATACTGATAGGGTCATGATTTTACTTTATCTGATTAAAAATTAGGGGAGGTTTAGATTAGATATTAGGAAAAATTTCTTCACTGAAAAGGTTTTAAAGCATTGGAACAGACTGTCCAGGGAACTGATAGAGTCACTATCCCTGGAAGTGTTTAAAATCACATGGATATGGCACTTGAGGACATGGTTTAGTGGTGAACTTGGTGGTGGTGCTGGCTTAATGATTTGAATTGATGATCTTAAAGGTCTTTTTCAACCTTAATGATTCAATGATTGATTGTTTCTTCTCCCAAAGATGTTTGAGTCTAGTAAGCAGATGAGAATAAGAATTATTTTTTTCAATTGCGGCATGCTGTGAACAATTACAAAAATTATAGTCAACGTTTGTAATGAACTCTATGACTGAAAAATTTGTGTGAGTTGAAATATATTCACATCAGCACATGTATTACTTTTAGGCTTATAATTCACATAAATGCTAGATGAATAGGAAATGCTCATAGTATTATGTTAATTCATACAGGGGGGTGAGTTTTTGCTCTTATGAAAATAATTCTCAAGGTTTTTTTACCCAATATAATGATAGGACCTAGATTTTCTTCTCAGCCAAGGCATATTTTTAGCAAAATAATGCAATTGACTTTTCACTTGAATATTTAATTTTACACTCACTTATGCAGAAGCACACCAGCTACTGATACATAAAACAAATTTCTGGTATCGTCTATTTCTTATCTTGGTCACTGACATTGTCCAACTTAGTTTATGAAATATGAATGCTCTGTTTGACTATGGATAAGTAAATTCTTGTATCACTGAACAGTTCCTTTTCTGGACTAGTGATTACAATTTTAATAATTTTAGACTGGATTCTTAAGTAGAATCCATGCTTTTACAGAGGATACTAAGTATATTATAAACTTTTGTCAGCCAGTGTTTTATTTTAATGTTATTTGAAATGTGGAAATATTTTGCTTGGTAATTTTTACAGTAGAGAGCACAGCCGATGAGAGTTTTAGTATCTTCCACCCACACAGAGAAGATCTTAAGGATGCTTAAGTCTGTGATTTGATCACATTTTGTGGGAAGCCAAAGATAACAGCCTTGTATTTTTTTTAGCCAAATTACATTGAAAATCTTACTTCAAACCTCTTGTCCACAGAGAACCAAAGTCAAGGAGTAGAGTATAGCTACTAGATTTCATAGCTTCCTATATAAAAGACTTGCATCATATATATGTATGTAGCATTGAAACACGAAAGTTATTTTGCAGGTGTATTTCAGTAGTCTACTTCCTTCTTTTATTTCTTTGGTGTGCTTTGACATATGACTTTGATGTGGTTCTACTGTATGTATGAGGAATGGACACAATCAGTTCAGTTTTGATGACAACAGATAGACACGCTATTGGAAGTTTGGTGCCTGTATACTGTAGAAACATAAAAGATAAGGAAGGGGGTTAATGTGTATGTCTCAGACACCGATAGCCAGATGGCTGTGGAGACAACCAAAGATTGTTGGTAATAACACACTGTGAGAACGAATAGGATGTGGTTGGAGAAGGGGCCATGTGGAGGTACAGCATCACTTTTCTGGGACAAACATCCTTGTTCTGGCTCCTGGAGATAAGTACAACACAGTACAGTGCAAGCACAGGAATGAGGTCAAGAGGAGGGCATGAACTGTAGGGGGAGATTGTTGGGGTGGATAATACCACCTCAGGAACTGCTGGAGAGCTGAGTGGTTCCACTACCACAAGGCTTCACTGGTGGGAGACATCTTAGCCCCCCTGGAGAACACGATGGTCCCTCCCCAAATTATGTAAATCCCTCCAGCTGTAACCTAACCCCTGATTCCATCCCTTCCTCCTCCCCATTGGTTGTGGTGTTCCCCCCGCCTCCTCTCCCCTGACCCTCCAGCCATCCCTTTAAATGTAGACGGCTGGGGTCTCTCACCCTCTTTCACCCTGGAACCCTTCAGAATAAACCTCTGGAACCTCCAGCTGACTGAGCGCTCTGAGTTCTTTGTCTCTGGTGACGCACGAGTTATCCAACTCCGTGGGTGAGTGAGAATATGTGCCTTACACCGGCACGGGTGTGAGAAGGGCCTTTCTGTACAGCACCAGAGCAGTGCTGGCTGGAGTGATCTCTCAATAGCCATAGAGACACTTTCGGTAAACGCAGAGGCCTGGTTCCACCCCTCCTCCCCCTCCGCGTTAGGAGATCAAGACCACAAAAGACCCCCAAAGCCCTCTGACCCATTTACAGAAAGGTCTAGAAGAATGGACTGCACATGATAGCTATATTGCATAGAAAGAGAGAAGCTTATTTCCAGGGCTGGGAAAACTTGTCTATGAAAAGGTGCCCCCACAAAGCCCGGGTGCCTCCAGGACCCTGGACATCCCATCAGTTGGATTGATGCTGGAGCCAGGACTGGTGATGTCTTTTTGTCTCTTCCTTTCTTTCTCTCTCCCCCTCTTTAATTAATTTCTCTTTCTTCCCTTTCACCCTACCCCTTTATCCAAAACCCACTGTCCTGTGCTTATATGGGTAGGTCAGGGACCAACATACCAATTTCCATGCCAAGTGCACAATTTACTAATAAAACTTTGTAAGCTTTTGCAGACCCTCTGACTTTTGTCCTTCCTTTCAACCAAGAGCATCTAAGAATCTTGGGTGCTCCTTTCCCCTTCGGGGTGGGACACCACACATACCTCACCCAAAGTCTATACATGCATTTCACAATTTTGCATGGGCTACCAGCAAGACTACTAGTACTTTAGATTTAGTGCTAAAGGAAGACAATCCTTTAGAGAATCTTTGGATGCTTATCCTAACTAAATTTGAACTAGATATTTTTGGGCCTAAATACAATTACTCAGAACAGTAGAATCTGGAGAGGCTAGTGACTTAAATTTCTCTGTTCTTGCTGCCTGAAAGTGCAGAACTTGAATGCAAGTCAGCCACTGTCCTATGTATGAAGTTCTCTGATAATAGATCAATAAGATTATTTCAGACCAGAATCAGGGTGCAAACTATTACCTGGGACATATAAATGATCAAGGAAGTTAGAGTTCATATATTAAATCAAGATGAAATTTAACAGGACAGTTTCAATGTAGCCACAATATTTAGGTTTCTTTGATCCATGCATTTAAAAAATAGTTTATTCTTGTCTCCTAGGTTAGGTAATAGGTAGCTTGGGGCTTCAGCTGATAAAATGGTAACAATCACTGTACAAAAAAACTGAGATAAACAGACACTGCTAACTCCTGCAAAATCCTCTTACAATTTACTCAAGCTCTAATATGTTTTTGTGACCAGTAAATATATCTTTAAAAGAGATTTCTTGCCTTTACCTCCATTAATAAAAATTACTATTAAATAATCCTTAAAATCAGTATACTTACGTCAAAGTAATAAACCTCAGTCACTATGGCAAAGAGTAAATTATCCTTTTATTTCTATTTCATAGTAATAGAGATATATACAGAGGTAAAAGAGTTTACTTGAGGTCAAGTACAAGATATTATCAGAACTAGTGTTAAAACTAAGGGTTCTCTGGAGCTGTTCATAGACTACTTGATATTCCCACTTCCTTTGTTCTTTTACTCTAATGACTTTGTTATGACAAGACTGTTAAAGATGAAAATATCCAAAAGATGAATGTATAATTATTTTTGTGTCCTGCTACCTATAAAATGAACAATTAATTTTCTCTTGGTAGATAAGCATGCATCTGCATTACTGTATTGCACAGAGAATGAAAGAGGGAAGATTTAGTTCTTTAAAGTGATATTTAAACTATAAAAATGAGCATGCTTTACAGCAAACATCTTTAATGAACTTAATAATTCTATGTTTCAAAGCAGTAAATTACTAGTAACTTATTTACCTTAAGGAGAATGATTGAGACTTCTGTTTGGAATTATTCTTGGAATTAGACCAGTATGAAGGCTTCTTTGCCAATCTAGTATAATACTGCTGAAAGGCAAGAAGCCCAAAGTGATGTATGTCTAGCTGACTGTGCATTGACAATGTCATGCCTGTCAGAAGTTCTATATGCCTTAAACAAAAAAAAAACTCAGGAAAATGGGTAAACCTGGGGGCATCATCACTATGAGGCATAGTAAACATGAATTCCTTTCTGAGGAATATTTAGTAAACAGAACCAAATAATTCTCTTGATGCCTTAATAATTTTTGGTTTTTTCTCTTCATGTATCTGTAACTTGGTGTAGTTCTGTGCTTCTTACAGAATGCTGAAAACCTCTGTTCCCAGCACTTTTAGCCAAAACAAAGCTCTCTGGATAGCGATTCAAAGACAAATTCGCTGCCCTAAGGCCCGAAAATATGTAAACAACAATGGAAATGGGGGAGCAGGGCCTGGGGCAGTCAATATCATCACCTGAAGGTGTGATTAGAGAATTAGGGACCAATATGCTAATAAGACAAAACTTATAAATGTGAAGAGCTCATGACCCAGCGTCCATTTTGGGTGTAGTCCCTTCAAGGGGGACTTTGCTTGCCTGAGTGTACCTTGAAAGCCTCAAATAAACTTGTCCGCTTTTTATACTCCTAATTTTTCTTGGCCTTTGTTTTAGGTAGCCTGTTTTAGGCATCACTCTAGGTGATGGACAGGTTTTGCTGACGACTATAGTTCAGACTTCTGCCACAATGAAGCACCCTTTTAAATTACTGTGAAGATTAACTAATTATTTGCCTAAGAATACACAAAATAATGGAAAATACAAGAGCATTGTTTTCAGGTAATTTGTAACACCTTTCCAACCCCCAGAGATCCTATTAAAGGAAACTGAATATGAACAGTTAATCACAGAGTCTGATGCTACAAGGGCTATGCTTCTTGTTAGAGAAAATGCTCAAATTCTGCTTTCCCTTAAACTGGTGTACATCAAAAAAGATGTTTCAGTTGCAATCATTTTGTATCAGGATAAGCCTGATATAAAATTGTCTTGGGAATGGTTTTTATCCCATATCCATTTTCTGTTTTTTTGGGTTTGTTTTGTGTCTGGAAATGGTCACACCCCCCCCCCCCTTCCCCGGCTCTGGGAGTATTGTGATGGGTGAGACCCAGCCCAGGATCCTACGAGGGTTGGGGGCGAGGGGATGCTTCCTTCTGGTGGGGCGGTTCATCTCAGCGGCCATGCAGCGCAGTGCCTCTGACTAGAGATACTGTTGCCTTGTGTTTTTTGCCTGCTTCTTTTTTTTCTTCTGCTTTGGCACTGTGACTGGGTTTGCCGGCTTGCTTCTCTGTTCCTCTGTTTGCTTGGTAGCCCAGAGCCTGTGCGTGCTGTGCTGGGAGCCCACTGCCCCCACTGGGGCTGCTCACTCTGCATGGTCCAACCCTGGGACAAGCCATCGCCAGTGAGCTATCCAGGAGAGCAATTCCCTGCCCAGCCCCACTGTTCTCTGCCACTGCTTCAGGGCTTCTTGCTATACTTTAACCCGATACTCAGACATCCTGCTGCTTCTGGCATGGCCCTGGAGTTTCTGCTATATTTTGTTTGCCACCCCCAGGTGTGCCCACCTCTGCCGTTCCAGCTTGCTGCTTCTGAGGTTTCCTGCTGCAGTCCATTCAGTTTCCCGAGTGGCACTGAGACCGGCTGCTCCCCGTGAGTTTGCAAAGGAAAGCCCCTTCTCTCTCTCACTTCCACTGGCTGAGCTGCCATTACCCATGTGGAGAGAGGTGGCTGAGCTCGCACCACAGCGCCCCCTGCAGCCTCGGGGAAATCATCGCACCTGCCCTGCCTGGCTGAGAGCCAACAGTGCTCCTGCCAGCTGTGACTATAACTACACCAAAGGGGAAAGTGCTTGACAGTTGAGAGAAGGCTGTTATTTGGTCTTTATTTTTGTTGTTGCTGCCGTTGTTCTTGTTTGGTTGTCTTGTTATACATATATATATACACTAGTAAAGAACTGTTATTCCTTTCCCCATATTTTTGCCTGAAAGCCTTGTAATTTCAAAGTTATTATAATTTGGAGGGAAGGGGGGGGTCATATTTTCCATTCCAAGGGAGGTTCCTGCCTTTCTTGGCAGACACCTGTCCTTTAAACCAGGACAAAAATCAAGGAAGAATCAATCCTACTGGGACATACATAAGGCAAATATGATTTGGCAAACAATATGCATGAAAACTAATTTGATTGCTTTAAAATATTCTTTTGAAATGCTTTCTTTAAGTAATTGCAGGAAAAAAAGCAGCAGATTATACAATGAGATCTGAAGTTTATCTGTCTTATTCTGCTTCCTTGAAGTTATGTAAATTATGTATGCCTTCTTCACTTTGGCTGAGTCTCGTTTCAGAAAGGTATTAGCATCTCTTAAAGAAAAATCCTTCCTTAGCGTACATGCACAAATTTTCTAACAGCTGTCACAATTGCATGCTTGTTGCCAAGTCAAAATATGTCCAAACACATATACAATTCTCATTCTTCAAGAAGAATTGCTCACATAATTATGTATATATATATATATGTATGTATGCACATCCCTCTCTAATTTCTAGTGGTTTCTAATTGTAGAAGTGAAATAAATGCTTATGTTGTTTTCAGGTGCAAATGCCATGTCAAGCCCTTTGAAGAGAGTACTTCATTTAAACAATATTTTACAAATTTAAAATTGTTGAAGGTTGGGGGGGCGTTGGAATTTTCTCCATCCCCATTACTAGGAAACCAATGACTAGGTGCTCAGAGCCATTAATTCTTTTGTAAGAGACAAAAATTGCAGCGGGGTGTGGTGAGGAGGCACTCTGGCCGTTGGGACCAGCACTCGCTCGTGGGACACTAGGAGGAAAGCAACTGCTTTTGGCTTCTGGCTGCGACCGCAGGACATCCAACTGTGCTCTGCTTTCTCCTCCCTGCTGGGAGCACACGCCTTCCCGGCTGCACTTTTGCAACAACTGCGGAGGAGTCTGGCTGTCGCTGCCCCCGCCCTGCTTGCCGGAATGCACCACGGCGTCTGCCGTGACTGCGGAGTCCCTGCCACCTTGCTGGCTAGCCTGGGAGAGCCAGCCCCTGCCGCCCCGCTCACCGCTCTGAGCTGCCTGCCGCGCGCTGCCCCTGCTGCCCAGCCCGGCAGCCATTACCAACTGCATGAGGCCAACCTGACCTTGCGCCACAGCGCCACCTGCAGCTGCTTGGAATTCATTGCACCTGCCCTGCCCGTCTGGGAACTCAACAGCACCCCTGCTGGTTGTGACTGTGACTGCACCAAATGGGAAAGTGCTTGACAGCCCAGGGACATCTGTCACTGGATTTCTGGTTTTGTTTGTTGTTGCTATTCTTGTTATTGCATGTTTACTCTGTTATAGATACTAGTAAAGAACTGTTATTCCTTTCCCAATACTTTTGCCTGAAAGCCCTTGATTCCAAAGTTAAAATAATTCGGAGGGAAGGGGGGTCACATCCTCTATTCTAAGGCAGGGTTCCACCTCTGTTAGCAGACACCTCTCTTTCAAACCAAGACAAAAATGTAACAAAAAATTTAATCTATTCAGTACTTTTAGTTGTAGTGCCACTCTTATTCTGCGAAAGCATTAATGAGATCTTCCAGATGTCTGCTGGGAACTCAATGCAGCAGAGAAGAGGCAGTCTAGGAGGTTCTTAGAGTGTATGGAGGAGAGCTTCTTGTCATAGCTGGTGAGCGAGCCTACCATGGGGTGGGGCTCCACTACACCTGCTGTTTACAAACAGAGAAGGGCTGGTGAGAGATGTGGCGGTCGGAGGACATCTGGGGTACAGTGACCATGAAACAATAGGGTTTTCAATATTTGATGAAACAAGGAGGGGCATCAACAAAACTTGGACTTCAGGATAGCAGACTTTGGCCTATTCAAGAGACTGATTCGGAGAGTACCTTGGGAAACAGCCCTTAAAAACAAAGGGGTCCAGGAAGGATGGGCATACTTCAAGAAAGAAATTCTGAAGGCAAATGAGTAGACTGTCCCTATGTGCCAAAAGATGAGATGGCAGGAACGATGACCAGCCTGGCTGGGCAGGGAACTTTTGTAGGAACTCAGGGGAAAAAAAGAGGGTGTATCACCTTGGGAAAAAGGGGCAGGCAACTCAGGAAGTGTTTAAGGATGTCATTAGGTCATGTAGAAAGAAAATTAGAGAGGCAAAAGCTCAATTAGAATTTAATCTGGCCACTTCTGTAAAGGATAAAAAAAATCTTTTTATAAATACATTAACAACAAAAGGAGGGGCAAGGGAAACCTCCATTCTTTATTGGATATAGTTATCCTCTGGTAACTTTGAGGAAAAGGCTGAGGTACTTAATGTAACTTTGCCTCAGTTTTCAACAATGACAGGTCATCCCCAGGACAACTGGCCTCCTGAGCTACTAGACAGGGATAGGGAGAAGAATAGGCCCCCTGTAATCTAGGAGGAAGCAGTTAGTGACCTGCTGAGCCATTTAGATGCTCACAAGTCTATGGGACCAGATGGGATCCATCTTGGAGTGATGGAGCTGGCGGAAGAGCTCGCAAAGCCACTCCCCATCATTTATCATCAGTCCTGGCTAACTGGGGAGGTCCCAGATGATTGGAAGCTGACCAATGTGACACCCATCCATAAGAAGGGCTGGAAGGAGGATCCAGGAAACTACAGGCCTGTCAGCCTGACCTCGGTGCCCAGCAAGGTTATGGAACAGATAATTTTGAATGCAATCACACAGCACCTACAGGACAGCTGGGAGATCAGACCCAGCCAGCATGGATTTAGGAGGGGCAGGTCCTGCCTGACCAACCTGATCTACTTTTATGACCAGGTGACCTGTCTGGTGGATGAGGGAAAGGCTGTGGATGTGTCTACCTGGACTTCAGCAAAGTCTTTGACACTGTCTCCCATAGCAAACTCCTGGAAAAACTGGCAGGCCACGGCTTGGACAGGTGCACTCTTTGATGGGTTAAGAACTGGCTGGATGGCCAGGCCCAGGGAGTGGTGGTGAATGGTGTTGTATCCAGTTGGTGGCCAGTCACCAGTGGTGTCCCCCAGGGATCAGTGTTGGGCCCAGTCCTGTTTAATACCTTTATTGATGATCTGGATAAGTGGTTCGAGTTACCATCAGCAAATTTGCAGATGACACCAAGTTGGGTGGGAGTGTTGATCTGCTGGAGGGTAGGAGGGCTGTGCAGAGGGACCTGGACAGGCTGGATTGATGAGCCAAATCCAATGATATGAGGTTTAATAAGCCTAAGTGCTGGGTCCTGCACTTTGGCCACAACAACTCCATGCATCACTACAGGTTGGGGACAGAGTGGCTGGACAGAGGCCAGGCAGAAAGGGACCTGGGGGTACTGATTGACAGCATGCTGAACATGAGCCAGCAGTGTGCCCACATGGCCAAGAAGGCCAATGGCATCCTGGGCTGGATCAGGAATAGTGTGGCCAGCAGGACAAGGGAAGTGATTGTTCCCCTGTACTCGGCATTGGTTAGGCTGCGCATTGAGTCCAGTTCTGGGCCCCTAAATTTAGGAAGGATGTTGAGAAGCTGGAGTGTGTCCAGAGAAGGACAACAAGGCTGGTGAAGGGTCTGGAACACAAGTCCTATGAGGAGTGGCTGAGGGAGCTGGGGTTGTTTAGCCTGGAGAAGAGGAGGCTGGGGGAGACCTTATCACTTTCTACAACTACCTGAAAGTAGGAGGTTGTAACCAGGTAAGGGTCGTCTCTTCTCCTTGGCAACTAGCAATAGGACAAGAGGACATAGTCTTAAGCTGTGCCAGAGGAGGTTCAGGTTGGATATTAGGAAGAAGTTCTTCACAGAAAGAGTGATTGGGCATTGGAATGGGCTGCCCAGGGAGGTGGTGGAGACACTATCCCTGGAGGCGTTTAAGAAATGACTGGATGGGGTACTTAGCACCATGGTCTAGTTATCAAGGTGGTGTTAGGTCATAGGTTGGACTTGATCTTAAAGGTCTAGTTGATTCTGTGATCTCAGGCTGATTTTGATTCTCTTACTAATCTTAGTTTTTTGTTAAATATGCAAAACTCAATTACTGATCTTTTATGGTACAAGCTAAAGAGAACAAAAACTGAAGTATATATTAAACATGGTAAGTGTCCTATAATAATTTAGTTTGTTTGAGAGTTGTGAATACCTCAACTTAAGTACAGAGTACATACAGGAGTGTAAATTACCTTGTAGTGCTATACTGCTGCTCCTTAGAAGAGTTTTGATGAATACTGATGTGGTCCATTCCTAATTCTTGGAAACACAATAAGAATCATCAAGTTGATCAACAGCATAATTTGCCTTAGCCCTGCAAAAATAGTTTGGATAGGACAAATTTTGTGGTCAGTTCAGTCAGGCTGACTTGAACCAATAAGGTATCTGCATTGGTTGTGATATTTGTTAATCTTCTGAAGAAGTATGATGCCACAAGTATAGAGATTTTTTGTTAAAATACCAATAGATGTTGTTCCTTCTAATGTTTTTTCTCTCTGGTCTACTGAACTTTGAATATTTCTTAGCAAAGTGGAACATCTTGAACATGAGTGAAGAGTGCCCTCACACAAGAATAGCCCATTCATGGTATGCAGAGCAGGTTTCGATTTCCCTACAGAGAAAAGACCTATGGGCAGCCAATGACAGGTGAAATTTAGGCAAACTGAGTCCAGGCCAGTTCAATCTAACTCAACTTTTATAGAATAGAAAAGAACAGAACAGAATAGAGTATCCTGAGTTGGAAGGGACCCACAAGAACCATAGAATCTAACTCCTAGCCCTGCACAGGACAACCCCAAAAATCATTCATTATGACATCTCTTCTGAGTCTGCCAAATAAGTTAGAGAGTGGTGGTGAATTTGTGATATAGGAACATAAACAGAGAACAGCTGAACTCATCCCAAATAAGGCTAAGTTCTTGGAAAGTAAGGGTCTTGAGCAAAGTTCTGACATCTCTGAAGATTACATAAACTGAATAATTTACTGTATGGCTAGAGTAGAAGCATACTCTCTCCGACAGATACAGCCTACCACTTACTGCTTTTATGTTTATTTATGAAACAAAATGACTCTAGAATGAAATGGCTTCTTCTGTTCTGAAAGGGATGAAAACAAATAATAAAATAAATATCAGAGAGGGAAAGACAAGTCATTCTACTTGCATGAAGACCTTAGAAAATTGTAAGTTTGGAAGTTTTGTAGTAAGCCAATGTCTTGGTTTGAAAGACAGGTGTGTCTGCCAAGGAAGGCAGGAACCTCCCTTGGAATGGAAAATATGACCCCCTTTCCCTCCCAAATTATTATAACTTTGAAATTACAGGGCTTTCAGGCAAAGATATGGGAAAAGGAATAACAGTTCTTTACTAGTATATATATGTTTAACAAGGCAAACAAACAACAATGGCAGCAACAACAAACAAAAATAGAGAACCAACGACAGCCTTCTCTTGGCTGTCAAGCACTTTCCCCTTTGGTGTAGTTATAGTCACAGCCGGCAAGGATGCTGTTGGCTCTCAGCCAGCCAGGGCAGGTGTGATGATTTCCCCGAGGCTGCAGGGGGCGCTGTGGTGCGAGCTCAGCCACCTCTCTCCACATGGGTAATGGCAGCTCAGCCAGTGGAAGTGAGAGAGAGAAGGGGCTTTTCTTTGCAAACTCACAGGGCGGGGAGGGGGGCAGCCAGTCTCAGTGCCACTCAGGAAACTGAATGGACTGCAGCAGGAAACCTTGGAGCAACAGGCTGGAACAGCAGAGGTGGGTACACCCAGGGGTGACAAACAAAGTGTAGCAGAAACTTTGCAGCCATAGCAGGAGCTGCAGGATTCGGGCAGACATGGGGTGTCGAGTTGAAGGGTAGTGAAAAACCCAAAGCAGCGGCAGAAAAACAGCGGGGCTGGGCAGTGGCAGCCAGACTCACGCAAAAAGTTGGGAGACACTCCCTTGGAATGGGAAGGGATTGGGGGTTGGGGTCCCCTTCCCAATGAGGTCGGGTGTTGGAAAGGTCTCAGTTCAACAGCTGCTCTTGCAAGCAGAAGCTCACCCACAGTAAGTAGAAGCAGTGCAGGATGACAACTCCACAGTAGAACCGAATCCTCTGGGCAGGAACCGTCCGGCATCAAAACCACACCTGTCCACTTCAATCCCGAGTCCATGAGAGCAAGAGAGGAGCCAAGCCCAGCCCCTCACCCCCCAGCCAAAAATCTTGCAGTATCTCTGCCCTTCCCAAGAGAAACCCCCCCAAATCTTTTGTCTCTTAAGTATCGGTCATTTCCATCTCTTAGGCAACAAATGGGAGAAAATTCCCTGAGAGAAAGAAAGGGAAAAAAAGGAAAAATCCTAACCTCCAACAGTCAATATACTAAAAGTTTCATCAAAAAGAGAATCATCCAAGGGTTTCCCACAACATTACAGGATCCATCAGTAATCAGAGCATAATGCCTTTCATCATTTGGAAGTCATATGGTGGCATCTCTTGAGCATGATTCACCTCCTTGGGTAATGCTCCAAAATATCTGCCTTGTGGTCAGTCCGTGATCTCTTTCAGGATCTCTGGGTAGTATGGGTTCCTCATTTGTGCCTGTTTCATGAACAGTGCTACTGACTTACTCCATGTAGCTCTGGTTGCATGTGTAGAGGGGATGTTTCCTTTGAACATCTGGTCTAGTATGGGCAATTGCAGTGCCAAGAGGAGCTGTGCTTCTGCACCAACAACTTCTGAAGCAACTCAAACCCCCTCATATGCTGCTAATCTCTCTTTTTCCGTGGAGCTGTAGTGGGCTTCTGTGGTAAGATAGGAAAAGGCTGCAGGCAGCCTAAACCTAAATAAGTTACAGCTGTGCCCCTAAACAAGCGAGGTAGACAACTTTGTTAGAGAATGAAGCAGAGAATGCGGATGTGTATGACTAATTAGAAAAGGCACCTGTGGATAGTTTACTGACCAACAGTAATGTAAAAAGGAACACCTGTTATGTATGTGAAGAAAGAGTATAAAAAGGTGTACCAGTAGATAATAAATTGCTGATGCCTAAGACCATCTTGTGTGTCAGTGTTTGAGTCCACCGTCAGGCTTCTGATCCTTGATACCCCTAGAGGTCAATCTTGAGTCTCTATGGCCATGGTCTCCAGCTGCACTGTAGGGCATTTTTCACAGCTAGTTCTGTCTGGACTGGACCAAAGGCTACCCCATGACCTGTGTCCTATTTGATATGTTCATGCTGATCATTTGAGTCCCAGTTGAAATAGTTTTTCTTTCGGGTCACTTGATAGAGAGGGCTCACATACCAACTGTAACCCAGAATATGCATTCTCCAGAAAACTGTGATGCTTAAGAAGGTTTGTTTCTTTTTTGTTAGCTGGTAGGGACATAGTTGTTATCTTATTGATCACATCCATAGGGATGTGAGAATATCCCTCTTACCATTTTATTCCCAAGAAGTGACTCTCCAGTGCAGGTCCATTGATCTTGTTGTTTGTTTTTTTAATGGCAAAATCACCTAGACTCCAGTTTATACTGGAGTTCTAACATGTCCAGTATGGCAGCACTCCACAACAGTGTGACTTTGTTCAGACCACAGTAGTCCACTGTTGACTTCCATTCTCCATCAGACTTTCACGCCATCCATATGGGACTGCTACAGGGTTAGTGAATCTTGCTGATCACTCTTTGGCTCTCCAGTCAATGTATCAATTTATGGATGGGAAACAGGGAGTCTTGGTTGGTGCAATTTTGCTGCCACTGCACTGTCCTGAGAGCAATTGGCACCTGCTGTTCTTTAATGCTCAGCAACCCCACAAACAGAGGAATCTTCTGAAAAGCAGGGCAAAGTACACAGCTGTTTAATCTTCTCTGTAACCATGGTGGCTATACCAAAGACCCAGCAGTACCCTTTTGGATCCTGACATAGTCTATGCCGAGGATATATGGGGCCTCTGTTCACACTAGGATGCTTCTGCCACTTGTCACCTGTGTTAATATCTGGTTATTAAAATTTTTAGAGATGTCTCTGCCCAAATTAAGGTGCAAATGAGACCATGTGCCAAGGACAATAGTATGGATTTTATTTAACAGTAAATGAGAGAAAGAGAGTGCATGAAAAACAGAAAAGAGGTGAGGGGAGAGAAAGATAGTGAAAGACTAAGTAGAAAATATCACCACTCCGTGGATCCCAACGGCATCCTGTGGATCCTCTTCATCTGGTCAGTGGATTAATATATGTTTGGGTCAGGTGGGAACACCCAGACCCAGGTACCTGTCCCTGAAAGGGGGGGGGGGAGTTTGACAATGTTTCTTGCAACAGACTGGATTGGTTGCATCACTTTGTATCATGTGCAGTTCTCTGGTGCTAGGCCTCAGGAATGTGTCTGGGGGGAGCTTTGGGGGTCTTTGATAGTTTATGACACCTCCTTAGCTGCCCCTCACATGAATGTCCTGTGGATGTGGCCTTCTTGGGGTGAAGGGTTTTACAGCTGAGCCAGTTTGTGTAATGGAGGATGTTAACTCCCTCTGACCAGAGGTTATGCCACACACCCAAAACCTCCTCCTTCCCCCTCAGTTGGGGGGTAGTCTGTGCAAACCTGCCCTCAGCAGATGAGCCTGTGGGCTATGGACTTCCCCACTCTGAACCCAGCCAGGGATGATTTTCAGGACAGCTGCTGCATTTGGCTTTCTTGTGGATGCATTCTTCTCCCTCGGCCTTATTTACTTCTCCCTAGGCCTGAGATAATTGAACAATAGTGTCACCTTTATCTTATCTCAAGTTCCTTTAGGCAGCTTAACTCACAGTCCAAGGTTCCAGTCAGGAGGCATATTCAGGGATGGGTGGGCTTGGGTGGTCACAGATTCTTTATACGGTTTTGCCATAATGAGCAAAAGGTCCTTCTTAACTGTTTAAGCCATTAACCATAACATTTCAGTCTGACAACCTGTTAGGCTCACCTCAGCCTACAACAGAGACAACTAATGGGATCCTCCTGTCACTCCCAAAATCCAGATGGGTTCTGCTCCCTGGTATCTGGATGGCATTAGGGTATACTGTGTACCAGTGTCCACTAGACCCTTATACTCCTGTGGATATGATGTGCCAGATCATCGAATCCACAGAGTCCAGGAAATCCTATTATTCCTTTCTTCCTGGTCAGAGTATTTACTATCTGAATCCTGCACTATCAGACCAGAAGCCCCATCACCAAGATCAGGAGGAGAGGTGATCTGAGGGATTGCTGCTTACCTTCCAATATCTCAGTAGCATCTGGAGTGTGTCAGCCTTAGCAGATGTCTTCCCCCACAGTTCACATATGCTGGTTTATAGCTTTGAGGAGGACACACCATCCCACTTCCATATATCCTTCCCCTGGTCACATGTGAGGAATGATAGGGTACCACACCATGTGCACCTGGGGTTCCTCCTCCTCCTCCTCCCTTACTAACAGATTGTATGGACTCATCAACCTCTGCATCCATTGGTTTTCTTTGACTACTGGGGAAATGACTATAGCTGGGGTTTGGGTCGCTGTATCAGCCATGTTGTCCTCAGATGCAGAGGCCTTCCTTCCCCTGCTCCTCTGATGGTGCTGGAAAGAGGCTTGAGAGGCATAGGCCAAGCCCCAAAGCAATGCTAGGAGTTCCTGGGTCTCATAAGGGTAAGCAAGTCACCCTTCTGTAAAGTGGTGCACCAATTCAATAGGATTACATACCTGTTCAGGCATAAAATCCCAGGCTACTGGAGGTCATAAGTGTTCCAGGCATCTGCCCAAATCCTCCCACATGTGTGGTGGTTTTGACTGGCCCAAAACATCAGTAAAGTATTTTTAACATCTAGGAGAAATTTGGACCCCTCAGAAGCTGTTGTGGTAGGCCTGGGGAGGTGTCTGAGGGGTGGGGAGTGGCACAAAGATGGCTCCTGTGTGTCCTGAGTGAAAGTTCTGGAAGTTTTTACATCAAGTCCAGCAGAGCCAATCCCTGATGGCTCTGAGAGTGATGGACATGCTGCCGGCCAAGTTTGGGCCAATTAGAGGTGCTAGTTACGCCTCTGTGAAAACATATTTAAGAAAAAAATCAAAACAAGGTAGGCACGCACTTCTTTGTAGTTGGAGGAGGAGGAGGTGGAGGTAAAAATATGTGAAGGGAGAACAGCCAAGGTCAGTGAAGAAGGTGGGAGAGGAGGTGCTCCAGGCGCCAGAGCTGAAAACCCTCTGCTAGCCGTGGTGAAGGCCATGGGGGGAGCAGGAGGTCCCCCTGCAGCCCATGGAGTCCACAGGGGTGAAGAAATCTACCCACAGCCCACGCCAGAAGAGCAGGTAGATGCCTGGAAAAAACTGTAAACCAGTGGGAGTCTCATCTAAAGAGTTAAAACTGCAAAGGCCTTGCAAAGGAGAGAAAGGCCTTGCTCCTGGGATGGAAGCAGCCTGGCCTCGGCTCGGGAGAGTCTGCACAGCACCTTATGGACAAAGAGACTCATGTTGCAGCAGAATTCGGGTGGGATGTTGCTTGTGAGATTGGACCCACGCCAAAGAAGTTCCCAGAGGACTGTCTCTCATGGGAGGGACCTCATGGCTAAATAGAGAACCCCTCTCCCTGATAGACTGACCAAAAAACACCCCTCACCCTGCCCCCTGCCTGTTGTTGGTTTAGAAAGAGGGAAGGGGGGTGAGCAGAGAGACTGCTTCTTAAGAGGGTGGGGGGTGAGAGCAGAAAAACTGTCTGGAGACAGAGAGAGAGATAAGTAGAGATAAAGAGTATTTTTAGTAGAAGAATTGTAGTGATAAATAGATTTATGGACCTGCTCTGTGGACTGAGAAAATCCCCCACACCCTGCCCCCTACCCGAGCTTGTTGGTTAAAAAGAGGAAAGGGGGTGAATAAAATGGGTTCGTAAGAGGGAGGGGGTTGTCGCTGTTGAGCAGCTAGCAGAGTAATGAATGCATCAGTTCTCAGTGGCAAGAAGGAATGACCTTTATCATTTTGATTTCATCACATATATAGAGTTCTCAAAAGTCACCCAGATTGGTCAGTCAGAAGCCTTCCCCCAGGCCTGATTGGCCAGGCCTGCACTGCCCAAGTTCTGGGACACTGTTCCAACAACATCCAAACTTTATCTTTATTTACAAAACACAAGAAAACTTCTCATGGGAAAAACCTGTGCTAGCCACAGGGGGTGAGTGAACAAAATAGTGTATACAAAGATTATTTTTGCCTTGCATTTATCCTCCAACTCTGTTAAGTAATTAAATCACTTTTTGCAACTTTAAGTTTGGAGCCTGTCTGCCCTTTTCTTCCGTGCATCCTCCTACCAGTGTCCTATCTCACTTAACTCACGAGATTAGTATGTATTTTTACAGTTTTTTTCTTGCAGTAAGAGAGAGTCGAGGTGCCTGGCATTTAGTCAAGGTCAAACCCCGACAACATGCCTGACCACCCAGGGATCAAACAGCTTGGGGCACATTTCTTTGTCACATCACTAACCTTTGATTATTACCCACTGTTGGTTGTAGGTTGGCAGTGATGAGCTTGAAGAGAGAAGTCCAAGGGCAATCCAAAGGGATTTGAGGGCACTGGTGTGACTAGTTGAAGGGACAGATATGCAGGTTCTGTTTTCCTCAATCCCTTTGGTAGAGGGAAGAATACTGAAAGGAACAGGGGAACCCACCTGAAAAACATGTAACTTAAAAACTGGTGCCATTGGTGGAATTTTGGCTTTTTTGATCGTGGGGCTGTTTATATGGCACCAGGCCTGTTGGAGACAGATGGGGTTCACGTGTCTAGAAGGGGGGAAAGGATTCTAGCCTGTGAATTGGCAGGGCTGATTGAGAGGGCTCTAAACTAGGTTTGAAGGGGGAAGTGGATAAAACCCAGCTCGCCAGAGACAAGCCTACGGGCCGCAGGCCAGTGTTGAGGGTGAAATTGATAGCCCAGCTGATGTGCATCTACACCAATGGAGCAGTATGGGTAACAACCAGGAGGAGCTGGAAGCCATTGTGCTGCAGGAAAGCTACAAGGTAGTCGCCATCAGGGATGACTCATGACTGGACTGCTGCAATGGATGGCTACAAGCTCTTCAGAAGGGACAAGTGAGGAGAGGCAGTAGGGTGGCTCTGTACATTAGGGAGCATTTTGACTGTATAGAGCTGAAGGATAGTGATGATAAGGTTGAGTGTCTATGGGTAAGAATCAGGGGGAAGGCCAACAAGGTTGAGATCCTGATGGGAGTCTGTTATAGACCACCCAACCAGGATGAAGATGCAGATTAAGTATTTTATAAGCATCTGGCTGACGTTTCATGATCACCAGGCCTTGTTCTTGTGGGAGACTGTACTTGCTGGATATCTGCTGGAAACTCAACACAGCAGAGAGGAGGCAGTCTAGGAGGTTCCTGGAGTGTGTGGAAGAGAACTTCCTGACACACCTGGTAAATGAGCCTACCAGGGGCAGTACCCTGCTAGACCTGCTGTTTATGGACAGAGAAGGGCTAGTGGGAGATGTGTTGATCAGAAGCCATCTTGGGCACAGTGACCATAAAATGACAGTTTTTGATTCTCAGTGAAGTAAAGAAGGGGGTCAGCAAAACTGCTACCTTGGACTTCCAGAGGGCCAACTTTGGCCTGCTCAGGACACTGACTGAGAGAGTCCCTTGAAAAACGTCCTGAAGGACAAAGGGGTCCAGGAAAGCTGGACATTCTTCAAGAACAAAATGTTAAAGGTGCAGGAACAGGCCATCCCAATGTGCCATTGTATTGGGTTTGCATGGCCTGTTTTTTAGTAGAGGGGGGGCCACAGAGGTGGCTTCTGTGAGAAGCTGCTAGAAGCTTCCACCATGCTTGGCAGAGCCAATCCCTGATGACTCCAAAGATGGACATGCTGCTGGCCAAGGCTGGGCTAATTAGAAATGGTGGTAACGCCTCTGTGATAACATATTTAAGAAGAAATCAAAACAAAGGTTGCTGCACAGTTTTAATTTCAGCCAGAGAAGAGTGGAGTGAGAACATGTGAGAACAACTATGCAGACACCAAGGTCAGTGAAGAAGGAGGGGGAGAAGGGGCTCCAGGCACCAGACCTGAGATTCCTCTGCAGCCTGTGGTGATGACTGCGGTGAAAACCACGGTGAAGCAGGCTGTCCCCCTGTAGCCCATGGAGATTGATGGGGGATGCAGAGATCCACCTGCAGCCCGTGGAGGAGCCCCATGCTGGAGCAGGTAGATGCCTAAGAGGAGGCCGTGATCCTGTGGGAGAATTGTGGAGAGAGGGGCCCTGCTCCCATGGTGGAGCAGCCTGTCCTTGAAAGACAGCACCCTGTGGAAGAGTGACCCACACTGCAGCAGTTTCAGGGGAACTGTTGCTCATAAGATGGACTCATGTTGGAGAAGTTAATGGAGAGCTGTCTCCTGTGGGAGGAACCCCATGGTGCAGCAGGGGAAGGACTCCTCTCCCTGAGCAGCGGGAGAAACAACATGTGATGAACTGACAATAACCCCATTCCCTGTCTCCTTGCGCCGCTTGAGTAGGAGGTAGAGCTAGGAAGAAGGGAGGGATGGGGGGAAGGTGTTTTTAAGGGCTTATTTTACTTCTCATTATCTTGCTCTGATTTTGTTAGTAAAAAATTCACTTCATATCTCTAATTCAAGCCTGTTTTGCCCATGATTGTATTTGGTGAACGATCTCTCATGGTCCTTATCTCAACCCATGAACCCTTTGTTAAATTTTCTCTCCTCTGTCCAGCTGCAGTGGGGAGTGCGTGAGCAGCTTTCATGAGTACCTGGCATCTGGCCAGCATCAACCCTCAACAGCCGTAAAACGAGCCATTGAGAAAGAAGACCAGCATGGCCGAACAGGGAGCTTTCTCTGGAACTCAGGGGATAAAAAAAAAAGAGAGTTTATGACCTTTGGGAGAAGGGGCAGGCAACTATTATGGTCTGTTTTTTAAAGTTATCAGAAATGCCTCTGCCTGAATTAAGGTACAAATGAGACCATATGCCAAAGTTAATAGTATGGACTTTATTTGATAGTAAATATGAGATGGAGAGAGAGAGAAAAAGAGAGAAAAAGGAAGAGAAAGAAATAGAAAAGAGGTGGGGGGAGAGAGAGTGACAGAGAGAGATTAATGAAAATATCACCACTCCATGGATAACACCAGCATCCCGGTGACCCTCTCCAGCTGGTCTTCTTGGTGGTGAAGGTCCCCCCAAAAAGTATAGAATCCAATGGATTAATATATGTTCAGGCCAGCTGGGAATGCCCAGGTACCTCCCCCTGGGGGGGGGCGTGTCTCTTGCAGAAGACTTTAGATCTGTTGCATCATTTTGTATCACATGCAGTCCTGTGGTGCAAGGTGTAGGAATAAGCGGTCTGTTTGTCGGTTTCGGATGGTCGGGACAGACACAAGAGATCTCTGAAGTCAGGTCTTAGAGCATGGGGTTTATTGTGAAAGGGCGTGGGTGTAGGAGACCTGCTCGGGGCTGCCAGCCGCAGCCCAAAGCAGGTCAGAGAAGCAAGAGAGAGAGCGAGAGAGAGATAGAGAGAAAAAGATGCCAGTTGCTGTTTACAATACAATAAATCATCTTCTGTGTTGAATATTCTAATTTTCATTAACCAATCTAGAACAAGCTACAAATCCTACAATATTTACATACAACCTATAAGAATCATCGCATTACCATACAGCGTTATATTTTAAACCCTAAAAACTGCTTTTTGGACCCTCTGCCAAGTTGGCAGGGTCTGCTCTGACCCTTGGACCTGTCTGCAAACAGAGGGTATTGTTTCATCAAGAAGGGGATTACCTTCAGTCGGCCGTACCATTGTTTTCTAGTTGTTCAGTAACTGGGGTTTGATAACTCAAAGCTTGTCTTCATTTCAATCTCACTTATATTTTCCATATTCTCAGCATCTTTTGCCAGGTAATCATATTTATAAGGCTTTCCTATTTCATCTTCCCCAACAGCAAGGCTTCTGGGGAGTGCTTTGGTGGGTCTTTGATGGATTATGACACCCCCTCAGCTGCCTCTCACATGAATGTCCTGTGGATGTGGCCTTCCCGGGTTGGGGGTTTCATAGCTAGGCTGGTTTGTGTAAGGGAGGATGGGTGTTAACTGTCTCTGACCAGAGGTTATGCCACGCACCTGAAACCTCCTCCCTCCCTCATTTTGGAGGGAGTCTGTGTAAACCTGGTCTCTGTGGACTGTGGTCTCCCCCACCCCAAACCCAGCCAGGGATGATTCTCTGCTACGTTTGGGTTTTGTGGATGCATTCCTTTCCCTCAGCCTTGTTTATTTCTCCCTAGACCTGAGATGATTGAACAATAGTGTCCCTTTTATCTTATCTAGGCAGCTTAACTCACAGTCCAAAGTTCCAGTCAGGCATCTTCAAGGATGGGTGGGCTTCTGTGGTTGTCGCTTCTTTATACAGTTTTTGCTATAATGGGCAAAACTCCTTCATAACAATGTGTAAGGCATGAACCATTTCAGTCCCTGACAGCAATTCAGGAAGAGTACAAGGATGTCATTAGGTCATGCAGAGAGGGAATTAGAAAGGCAAAAACCCAGATAGATCTCAATCTGGCTACTGTCATAAAAGACAATAAAAAATGTTTTTAAAATGCATTAACAGCAAAAGGAGAGCCAAGGAAAATCTCCATCCTTTATGGGATGCGGATGAGAACATTGTTACCAAGGCTAAGGAAAAAGCTGAGGTACTTAATGCTTTATTTGCCTCAATCTGTAACAAAGACTGGTTATCCTCAGGGCAACCAGCCCCCTGAGCTTGTAGACAGGGATGGGGAGCAGAATAGACCCCCTGCAATCCAGGAGGAAGCAGTGATTTGCTGTGCCACCTAGACACTCACAAGTCTATGGGGCTGGATGGGATCCACCCAAGGGTATTGAGAGAGCTGGTGGAAGAGCTCACCAAGTCACTCTCCATCAATTATCATCAGTCCTGGTTAACTGGGGAGGTCCCAGATGACTGGAGGTTGGTCAATGCGATGCTTATATACAAGAAAGGTCAGAAGGAGAATCAAGGGAACTACAGGGCTGTGTTAGTTTGAAAACAAACCAGTGGGAGATAACAAGTCAAGATTGAAATTAAAAATAAGTGAAATAATACAAGGAAAAGCACTGACAAAGTCAGATACAACCTAACACCCTGTTAGGGTGGTAGTAGCAGTCCAATTGAAGTAGTCCAGTTGAAGCGGTGATCCTGTGAAGGTCTAGCCTCCAGCTGAAGATCCAGTAGTAGCTCTGGTCCTCTGGGAACCCAGTAGACAGGGCTCCCTCAGGCAGTTCCAAGGCCAGGTTATATCCAGGTGGGAACACCTGGCTCCTCCCTCCTGGGCAGAGCATCCCACAATGGGATAAGTCCATGAGTCACACGGTGGGTCCCTGATGGCCCATTGCCTGTCATGCGGGGTGGGTCATTAGCAGCTGGTAACAGCTAATGTATGGCCCATTGTCTGTCATCCGGAGTGGGTCATTAGCAGGTGATAGCAGCTAATGGCCCACAGCTGGTGGTAATAGAATACTTAACTACATCTATATTGCAACCTAGGACAAGGGCCTGTCAGCCTGACCTCTGTGCTGGGAAGGGTTATGGAACAGTTTATCTTGGATGTAATCACACGGCATGTGCAGGACAGCCAGGTGATTAGGCCCAGCCACCATGGGTTCAGGAAAGGCAAGTCCTGCTTGACAAACTTGATCTTCTTTTATGATCAGTGGGTAAGGGAATGGCTGTGGATGTTGTCTACCTGGACTTTTGTAAGGCCTTTGACAATGTCTTCCACAGCATTCTCCTGGAGAAGCTGCAGCCCATGGCTTAGATGGGTATACTCTTTGATGGCTGAAAAGCTGTCTGGATGGCTGAGCCCAGAGAGGTTTGGTGAATGGTGTTCCCCAGGGCTCAGTATTGAGGGCAATTCTGTTTAATGTCTTTATCAGTGGTCTGGATGAGACGATCGAGTGCACCCTCAAGAAGTTTGCAAGGACACAAAATTGGGTGGGAGTTTTGATTGGCTAGAGGGTAGGAAGGCTCTGCAGAGGGATCTGGACAGGCTGGATCAATGTCCTGAGACCAATTATATAAGGTTCAGTAAGGTGAAGTGCCAGGTTCTGTACTTCAGTCACAACAACCCCCTACATGCTGGGGGGAAGAGTGGCTGGAAAGCTGCCTAGCAGAGAAAGACCTGGGGCTTTTGGTTGAAAGCCAGAAGTGTGCCCAGGTGGCCAAGAAGGCCAATGGCATCCTGGCTGTATCAGAAATAGTGTGGCCAGCAGGGCCAAGGAAGTGATTTTCCCGCTGTACTTGGCACTGGTGCAGCTGCACCTTGAGTCCTGTGTTTGGTTTTGGACCCCTCACTGCAAGAAAGACATTGAGGTGTTAGAATATGTCCAGAGAAGGGCAACAAAGCTGGTGAAGAGTCTGGAACATAAGTCCTATGGAGGAGTGACTGAGGGTACTGAGGTTGTTTAGCCTGGAAAAGAAGACTCAGGGGAGACCTTATTGCTCTCTACAACTACCTGAAAGTAGGTTGTAGCAATATGGGGGTCAGCCTCTTTTCCCAGGCAACTAGCAATAGGACAAGGGGAAATGGCCTCAAGTTGCACCAAAAGATATTAAAGTGTAATATTAGGAAGAATTTATTCACTGAAAGAGTGGTTAAGCATTGGAACAGGCTCCCCAGGGAAGTAGTGGAGTCACCATCCCTGGAAGTGTTCAAAAAATGAGTAGACGCTTCTTGAACCATGTCAGGCTTGGTGCTATGACCATTTCTCTGGGGACCCTGTTCCAGTGCCCAACCACCCTCTGGGTGAAGAACCTTTTTTTAATATCCATCCTAAACCTCCCTTGAAACAGCTTCATGACATTGCCTTGAGTCCTGTCACTGGTCACCAGAGGCAAGAGATCAGTGTTTGCCCCTCCTCTTCCCCTCATAAGGAAGTTGTAGACTGCGATGTCTCCCTTCAGTCTCCTCCAGGCTGAACAAACCAAACGACCTCAGCTGCTCCTCATACAGCTTCCCCTGAAGGCCCTTCACCATCTTTGTTGCACTCCTTTGGGCACTCTCTAATAGCTTAATGTCTTTCTTATATTATTGTCTTGGGGTGATGTTATGATAATCCTGTATTCCCCATCATTAGCTTGTATGCTCAGAAATGTGGTCCTGTAGCTCTAACTGCATTCAGCAGCTGGGAGAAGCTCGGGTTGTTTTGAAAACTCTTCCCCAAGCCTCTCTGCGGGGGAGCGAGGAAGAGAAAAAAAAAAAAGCACTCTGGAGACTGGCTGCTGCGATGGCTGTCGAAGTTGCTAGCTCTTTTCCTGTGATTTCTTCTTCGCCATTTTTTTTTAGACCCTTTTTTTCCCGATTTGCTTTCTCACCCGGAAAACCCAAGGAGCCCCGGAAGACGGCAGATGAGAATCCTCCAGAGATCTACTGGAACAACTCTGCCCAGCCCCCCCCCCGGGGACCCCCGGAGAGGGGAAACTACGTCTGAGGAAAAAGACACTAAAGTTCACCAGCTGTTTACTCAAGTTTAATAACTCCTTTTCACCTGTTTTCCTCTTCCCCTGTGCCTTGCAGGGCACTCTGTGTGTTTTGTTAAATAAATTGGTTTTTTTTTCACTTTCATCTAAAAAACTCTGTTGTGGGTAGGGGGAGGGGGTGTCAAAACCCTTAGCTTTCAGAAGAAGCGTTTGTTCGGATCGCTCTCCACCTAAAAAATTTTATCTCTAATCCGAGACAATTGTGGTGGCCAAAACTGTACACAGTATTCAAGGTGAGGCTGCCCCAGTACAGAGTAGAGTGGGACAATCCCCTCCCTTGACCGGCTGGTGATGCTGTGCCTGATGCCCCCAAGGACACGGTTGGCCCTCCTGGCTGCCAGGGCACTGCTGACTCATCTTCAACTTGCCATTGTCCAGGACCCCCATGTCCCTTTCTGTGGAGCTGCTTTCCAACATCTCATTCCCCAGTCTGTCTGTACATACAGGGTTGCCCCATCCCAGGTGCAGGTGCAGAATCTGGTACTTTCCCTCGTTGAACTTCATATGGTTGCTGATTGCCCAGTCCTCTTATTTGTCAAGGTCTCTCTGCAGGGCCTCCCTGCCTTTAAGGGAGTCAACAGCTCCTCCCAGTTTTGTATCGTCTGTGAACTTGCTCAGTATCCCTTCCAGTCCTTCATCCAAGTCATTTATGAAGATGTTGAAGAGTACAGAGCCAAGGATGGAGCCCTGTGGAACCCCACTAGTGACAGGTCGCTAGTCTGATGTCACCCCATTCACTATATCCCTTTGTGCAGGACCCATGAACCAGTACTCCCCCATCGCATGATTTGTTTATCCAGCTGTGTGCTGGACATTTTGTCCAGAAGTATCTTGCGAGAGACTGTATCGAAAGTTTTACTGAAATCCAAAAAGATTGCATCACCTGTCTTCCCTTGATCAACTAGGTGGGTTACCTTGTCAAAAAAAGAAACCAGGTTTGATAAGCAGGACTTTCCCCTTATGAAGACGTGCAGGCTGTGACCAATGACTGCATTGTCCTTCACGTGTTTTTCAATACCTCCCAGAATAATCTTCTCCATAACTCTACCAGGCACTGAAGAGAGACTGACAGGCCTGTAGTTTCTGGGTTTATCCTTCTTGCCCTTCTTGGAGACCACTCAAAAATCAAGGCTTCGCGATTAAATCAGCCAGCTCTTTGAGGATTCGTAGATGAATCCTATAAGGCCCCATAGATTTGCAGGGATCCAGCCGGACCAGTAGATCCTGCACAATTTCAGGGTTGACTGACAGTTGATTATTAATTATTGCAGTCATGGTCTTTCAGCTCAGGGCACCAAGACCCCCTTGGTCCGTCATTCGTGTTGAAGACAAGCAAAGAAAGCATTAAACATTTCTGCCTTGTCCATGTCCCTATTTGTGAGGTTTCTTGGTTTAGGGGAAAGTTTTGGGAGAAAACACTCTGGAATGAGTGTTTCCTCTAAGAAAAGGGGTTTTAGCAATCCCTTCCTGCCGATATGAAATAAATATTGGTCCGTGAAAGTGAAAAAAGTTTATTTGACAAAGTGCTGTCTTGCATGGGAGACAAGAGCTTTATGAGTTTCTGCAGTTTGCCAGGCTTTTGGCAACAAGCAGTAATTTCTATCAGGGTAGCTAGCACCCCAAGACTCAGTCTCGTTTGGAATGTTCTTTGATATTTGGCAGATTAGTCTAAGATGATGTAAAATACCATTTATTAGACACAGAAAATAACAAACATACAAACATAGAACAGATCGACATACATACACACACACAATAAAAGCATAATTGCAAAACTGTAATAGCTAAAATGCAATTATGGGGTAAATGCTTGCAAAAACTATAAAAATAGCTAAAATGCAAGTTAATGAAGGTACCTATTTTTATTATTATAAGCTAGCCAGAATAATACAATTTAAGAAAGTAATGATCTTACCAAAATCCAATTTTGGTGCTGGGATACATCAGAATCCGCTCTCAATCTTGCAAGAAGTTACCACAGAGCTGCGTACAGACTCTGGGGATAGGCTTTCCTCATGCTCCAGTATCCATGTAGAAAAGCTTCTACCTTTTCTGAAAATCTGTGAATTTTTATAGGATAAAAGTGTGCCTTGTGTGGTCACTAAAAATTACTGTTGTTTATTTTCCACATTCTCTCTTCATTCCACAATATGAGTTACGGGGTAGCGGTTTTAGACTTTCGGGCACCATCAGATAACCCCAGTCAGGCTATCAACCTAACCAGAGCCATCCATCTTCTGCGACTGAGCAGAGAGAGAGCAAAGGGAGGGGAAACGTCCTGCCACAAGTGCCCACACAACACAAAAGAAATTAATAACTGTTAGATATTGAACCTTCAGAACCTTACCCACACACATACACACACCCCCACCCAAAGCAGAACAAACCTAAAAATGCTAGGGGAAGGGAAAAACTGCACTGGCCACGTGCTAGAGAAAAACAAAATGGCTGACAGCTTTGTCTCCGGTGAGGGAAGAAGAGTGCACACAGCAGGTCAGGGATGAGAAAAAAAACAGATCATGTGAAAAACGAGGTCCACTCTCCTGTTAGGATTAAAAAGGTTTAATAAAAGACAATAGGGGACAGATAAAAGCAAAAGGTCAGCACTGGGTGCTTGGCATTCAGCCAAAAAGCACACCTGGTATGGACAGAGACACCCTTTACATACCCTTCAGCCTAATGCATATTCATAAAAAATTATGCATATTCAAACTTTTCTCCAAACTAGTTTGCATGTTCTGGGAACTGCTTAGCCTAGCTCCACCTTGGATATGCCTCCTCAGAGCATGTGCAGTCCTCTTTAATTGATTCTGTTATCACTCCCAGATTGTAGTTTCTGCAGATGACAGATGCTGATAGTTGGAATGTCAGTGGCAGGGTCTGTTCGTTGAATGTTATCCAGTTCAAGCAGGCAGTTCAAGCATTCTAACAAAACTATAACAGCTATTTCACTACTATGTCTAAGCTCAGCTAGCACCAGAAAGAAAGACATTAGTCATCATTACACAGCTATTTTTCACAGCAAGGCTACCTTTGTAAAAAAAGAATGAAAATCATACACATAGTATCCATTGTAATATTTGTGAAAAGCCGACATTATGATATGTATTTATCACAGATGGGAACCCGGTGAACTCCGATGTTGTTGGTCTCCTCTTCTCTGCAGATGAAACTGGTGGATTTTAAAGTCCCCTCTTTCACTGGCTCAGCTTTTCCCAAGGTCTGACCGAGATGGGATGTCCCTGCGGCTTCCCTGCCAGTCGGCTCCAGGCGGATCCTGCTGATGGTACGATCTCAGACAAGAGCTAAGCCAAAGAGTTCCAGAAGAAACCACAGAAGCCGCCGGAGGATTACTGTTGCAGTCCAGGGAAAAACTTCTTGCCTCAGCTAACACAAACCGAGCTAGCTAAGAGCAACAATAACACGTGTCCGTGGCACACACAGAGAACGCCGGAAGTGAGGGCTTGAAGAGTCTCTCCAGCTCCCGCCCCGCCCCCGAACTCAGCTTAAAGCAACAGGACCCATTTCTAAGCATAAAGCAGACATTCAGGAATAGAGTGTTATCCTAAAATCACCTCAATACATGAGATGACCATCCTCATCTTGTAATGGGCTAATGTTATTTCTTCACTGCCTTTTGCCATTAATATATTTGAAAAAAACTCTTTTTATTGTCCCCCACAGTACTGGCAGCTTCAACTCCAGTTGAACTTTGGCCGCATTAGTTTTCTCCCTACAGTGATGACCAGTATCTCTGTATTCTTCCCATGCCACCTGACCTTGCTTCCACTGGGCATACACCTTATTTTTTTGTCCTTTTCCAAGAGAAGATTCCTGCTTGGTCAAAATGGCCTTCTGCTTCACCTGATTGACTTCCAACATTTAGGAATTGCCTGCTCCTGTGCCCTTAGGAGGTGGTACTTAAAAAGTGACCTGCACTGATGGACCCCAGCACCTGCAGAAACATTTTCCCAAGGAAGCTTACTTATGAAGTCCCTGAGCAGCCTGAAGTCAGCTCTCCTCATGTCCAGGGCTGCAGTTTTGCTGGAACTTTTCCTTCTGTCAACAGAAATTTTAAACTTGATCGTTTCATGGTCACTTTGGCCAAGATGACCACAAATCTCCACTTCACTCATGAGATCTTCTCTGTTGACAAGCAGCAGATCAAGGAGAGCACCTTTCCTAGTCAGCTCCTGTCGTGTTCTGCTGTAAGGGAAACCACAGGGGATTCTTTCTAACAGCTTTCTTGAACGAAATCAAGCACAAACGAGGCAAATATTATATCTGAGAACTGTTTATTGATAAAGAAGGATATGTGTCCCGACCGGGGAGGGATAGAAAAGAGAGACGGAGAGAGAGAAAAGAAGACAGGGACAGAACGTTACCAACAGAATCCCGGGGTGCACCGTCGGCGTCCGATCAGCAGGTAGCGTGTGTGCTCTCCCTGCCGGGGGGAGTCTCCGCAGCTCTCGTAAGAGCGCGGCTTCGATGGTTAGCAGACAGCGTGCCTCCCGCGTCGACGGGCGGCGGGACGCCCGGTGAGTCTGCGTTCGGTCGGAGCGACGGGAAAAACAGGTTGGGGGATCGTGGCAGCGGTCAGAACCGTGAATAGCGTTGAGGCAGGCTGCGGCGGCGATCAGAACCATGGACAGTGTCGCGGCGGGATCGCGGGAGAAAGCAGGCGGCGGCTGGCTGTTGCCAGGCAACGGCGGGAAGAGTGGTGTCCAGCAGGATCGAGGCAGGACCGCGGCGAAACAGGGTAGACGGAACAGGTGCGGACAGGGAAGACAGGCAGGGAAGTAGCAGGACCGCAGGGAGAAGGCGAGCAGGGGGCCGAACGAGGCGAACCTCCAGACGAGCTCCCCTCCCCCCCTTCCCCCAAGAAACGGAAACATCGGGAACCGGTTATGGCTCAGTTAACAACTTCTATGTGCTAAGGCTCCTCCCATTGCGGATGACCATTGACCAGTCAGGGAAATTTTTCCTGGGCAGCAGGGGTTTCCCCGCCTGCAGGGGGAGTCACTTACAGCCCAGTGGTGGAAGTTTTCTCTCCCCTGATTGGCTGTCAGGCAAAGTCTCCCCTGAGACAGACCTTCCCTCCATTTCCTAAAGGGGTTGTCTGCTTAGAGACTGTAATGTCAGTGGTCTCCACCCTGCTTACGCATGTTAACCACCTTCTACACATGCCACACGTTAGGGCTCAGCCCGTGTAGTAATTTTCCACCCAATGTCAGAAAATGAGTGTATAACATAAAACCTGGAAAATGTTGAGGCATAAATAAAAATTAAATTGGTTCCTCATAGCTCCCTTAGAACCTGTTCCATAAAGTTGTCATCCAAGTTCTTAGGAATCTTCTGGCTCGGCTTGTTCCAGCTGTGTGATGTTTCCTAGTTAATTTCTGGCAAGTTGAAGTCCCCCATAAGGAAAAGGGCAGTTGACATGGAAGTGTCCCTTAGTTCCTCAAAGAATAATTCATCAGCGTCATCATCCTGGCTAGAAGGTCTATAGTAGACTCCCGTGATGACATTATTTGTTTGCCCCTTGATTCTTACTAAGAGGCTCTCAACTGTGCCATTACCAGCTTTGAACTCCATGCATTCTAACCCTTGTGTTACATACAATGCCCCCCCCCACCTCTTTTGCCCTGCCTGTCTCTCCTGAAGAGCCTGTAACCATCCAACAGGACACTCCAGTCACAGGATTCACCCCACCAGGTTTCACTTATGCCAACGATGTCAAATGTCTGGGACTAGGACAAAGCTTCGAGCTCCTCTTGTTTGTTCCTCATGCTGTATGCATTAATGTAGAAACATTTCAGGTGTGGTACTTTGTAGCCAACGCCTCATGGAGCAGATTGAAGGATCCCGATAGTTCTTGTTTCCTCAAGTTTTGGCACACCATCCCATCCCTCATCTCTGGTGAGCCTAGTTTTGTCCCTTTCCCCTTTCCAAGCAAGATTAAAGCTCTATCAACAAGCCCTGCTAGCTCCTGTGCTAGAACTCTTTTTCCCTTCTGAGAAGGTGGATCCCCTCAGGTGTCAATAGACCAGGTGTTGAATAGATCCTCCCATGGTTAAAAAACCCAAATTTTTTCCTCTGACATCAACCTTGGAGCCATGCATTGACCTGATGGATCTGCCTATTCCATTCAATACTATTTCTTGTTACCCGAAGGATTGAGGAAATCACTACCTGTGCTCCTGATCCTTCAACCAGTTGTCCCAAAGCCCTGAAGTCTCTTGTGATTGCCCTCAGACTTCTCTTTGTTATTTCATCACTGCCAGTTTGAAGAACCAATAACAGATAGTAATCAGAGCCTTATTAGACTGGAGAGTTTTTCAGTAATTTCCCTTACCCTTGCCCTTGGGAGACAGCAGACTTCCCTGTGAGGTGGGTCTGGTCTGCATATCGAGCCCTCTGTTTCCCTTAGAAGGGAGTCTCCTATTATAACCACCCTTCTTTTCCTCTTAACAGAGGAGGTTGTGATGCAGGGTACAGGTGGTATTGTTTTAGGAGGCCCGTCTATCCCAGAAGGACCTTCAACCACCTCATCAGTTGTCTGGCCTTCTTGTAGAAGGTACCAGTCCTACTTGTCAAATTCTGAGGAGGAGGAAGAACCTTCTTCCTGGTACATGCAGTGACCTGCTTCCAGCCTTTAACAGCCCCTTGACTAACAGTCCCTTGACTGAACCTTGCAGGGTTCTGAGCCTACCTGCTTCTCCACTACACTGGAGGTTCAAGACTCCCGAGTCAGGAGACTGTAGCATCTCTGAAAATAATGTCTATCTTACTCATTTGCTCAAATACTACGTAGCCTATTCACTTCCTCCTGTAGCTCCTTCACCTGGCGACACAGCTCTTCAAACACAACACACCTTCTTCAAAAGAACTTTTTGTCGGCCCTAGCCTCATGGAGAGGCATCAGGCACTCCCGGCAACCTGTGGCCTGGAGAGCTACATCTACCATCAGCAGGTCTGTCTGGTTGGAGGCCTCTGACATGGCTGGTTCAGTGATCCTTGCAGCTACATGGGATTGATCTTTAAAGCATGTCAACAGCTTAACTAAGGAAGCTTAATCTAGTATGCCAATAAGACTGGAGCTAAAAGGATCTCTTTGCTCTTCCTTACCAGCTACTGTTTGCTGCCTCTATTGGCTGCTCTTGGGTGGTCAGAGAGGAGCCCTGTCTGCTCACCCTGACTGTGAGAACTGCTGTACAAACTGCTGTGCCACGCCCTCACTGACATGCCATGCCCTCACTGATGTGTCACGCCCATTTGCCCACCCCTGTTCACCGTGCTCGGGGTTGCTTGTGTTCCCTGGATTTATTTAAATCTCCCTCGGTTGCTCCCGGCATCGCCCCCTCCTTGCCTGGTTGACTGCTGATGGCTTCCAGGTTGTGATGAAGCTTGGGGCTTCTGGATGGGTTCCTGAACTGGGGAACACCCCTGTACAGCTTGATCTCACCCCCAGTCTTTCCTTCAGTCACGGCAACTTGAGCTTCAACAAGACACTTCATGATACGGTTTAGTTGGCATGGTGGTATTTGATCAAAGGTTGGACTTGATATTATTGGAGGTCTTTTCCAACCTTAATGATTCTACGATTTTTTGAACCAGTTGTTTACTTGTACACCAGGACTTAGTCAGGTTCCACACACCTAATATGCCAACCACACTGAATAGGATGATTACACAGTTTACATGTGTATGTATAAGAAACTTTCAAACCCATGCAGCAAAGCTGAACATGTTCAGAAAGAGATGTGCAATCTAAAGACAGAACATCAGATTCTATTTGTAGCAACAGTGATATCAATGTGAAGAAAGCCCACTAATTTCAGAGTAGCTGCCTTATATTTACATATGGATTACAGATGTCAAATCAGTATCTAGTTTATTGGTGAATATTAATGGATTGAATTTAAGTAGCAAGGCTTTGGTAGAAGGAACTGTGGCTTGTAGAGAGTAGCCCATACAGGAACAGATTTTCTGGAAGGAACTCTTTCCCTTGGGGGAACCATGTTGGAGCAGTCTTTCTCTGAAGTACTGTATCATGGGGGAAGGACCCCATGCTGGAGAAGGGGGAAAGTGTGAGAATTGAGGAGCAGCAGAGATTAAGTGTTATGAACTTATTGCAACCTCCATTCCCCATTCCCTCTGAGCTGCTGTCATGGGTTGATGCTGGCCAGATGCCAGGCACCCACTAAAGCCGCTTGCTCACTCCTCTGCTGCAGCTGGACAGAGAAGAGAAAATGTAATGAAGGGTTCATGAGTTGAGATAAGGACCAGGAGAAATCGCTCATGTTGGGGGTTGAGAATTCCTTCCCATTCTTGTTGCCAGGTTACAAATGGTCCGATGTTCAGAGTGATCAAGCCTTTTGTAAAAGACAATGGCTAGGTTTTGGGCAGGGCTAGGTAAGGGAGAGCCTGCTGGGGAACACTCTCTCTCGTGGTTCGGACGCTGAGGGGAGAGGCTGCTGCCTCCTGGCTTTCCAGCTGCTACCAGAGGAGATCCAACTCTGCCCTGTTTCTCTTCCCTCCTGGCTGGGTGAGCTTTGATTCAACTTTTCTCCTCACGGGGAAGGGCACGTTTCCCCCCTCCCCCCCCCGGGCTGCGTTTCCCTCGTGGCTACTGCCGGGAGAGTCCGGCTGCCTCTGCTGCCTGCCCCCGCCCTCTGCCGCATGAGACCACAGCGTTTGCTGTGACTGTAGAAATTCTCGCTGGCCGGAGAGAGAGAGAGAGCGCCCGCTCCTGCTGCCCTGTTCCCTCGCTGCCCTGAGCTATTCCTGCTGCGCTGCGTGTTCCTCAGCCCGTCGCCATTGCAGTTGCCGGACAGTGACCTGACCCTGCGCCACAGCGCCACCTACAGCCGCTCGGGAGTCATCGCATCTGCCCTGGCCGGCCGGGAGCTCAACAGCGCCCCTGCTGCTTGCAACCGTGATTACACCACACGGGAGAAAGTTCAGCAGCTCACATTATCTGCTGTTTGGTTTTCTGGTTCTAGTTGTGGCTTGCTATTATTGTTATTGTTTGTTTATAGATACTAGTAAAGAACTGATACTCCTTTTTTCCCATACCTTTGCCTGAAAGCCCTTGATTTATTAAATTAAATAATTCGGAGGGAGGAGGGGAAGGAAAATCACATCCTCTGCTCTAGGGGAGGGTTCAGCCTCTCTTGGCAGACACCTGTCTTTCAAACCAAGACAGCTCACTAAATACTATCAAGGGAAAACCAGGCTCAACTTAGAGATAAGTGAATTTATTGCTAACAAAATCAGAGCAGGATAATGAGAAGTAAAATAAGCCCTTAAAAACACCTTTCCCTCCACCCCTTCCTCCTTCCCAGCTCTACCTCCTACGCCAGCGACGCAAGGAGACAGGGACTGGGGGTTGTGGTCAGTTCATCAGCCAAGGCTTCTCCCGTTGCTCAGAGAGAGGAGTTGTTCTCCTGCTGCACCATGGGGTCCCTCCCACAGGAGACAGCTCTCTGCAAACATCTCTGATGTGGCTCCATTTCACAAGCAGCAGCTCTCTGTGAACTGCTGTAATGTGAGTCCATCCCATGGACAACAGTCCCCCTCAAACTGCTACAGCTTGGGAAACTCTTCCATGGGGTGCAGTCCTCCAAGGACAGGCTGCTCCAGCATAGGAGCAGGGCCCCTCTCTCCACAAGTCTCCCACAGGATCACAGCCTCCTCTCAGGCATCCACCTGCTCTGGCATGGAGTTCCTCCATGGGCTGCAGGTGGATCTCTGCGTCCCCCATGGATCTCCATAGGCTGCAGGAGGACAGCCTGCTTCACCATGATCCTCACCGCGGGCTGCAGAGGAATCTCAGGTCTGGTGCCTGGAATACCTCCTCCCCCTCTTTCTTCACTGACCTTGGTGTCTGCATAGTTGTTCCTCTCACATGTTCTCACTCCACTCTTCTCTGGCCACAATTAAAACTGCACCACCACTTTTGTTTTGATTTCTTCTTAAATATGTTATCACAGAGGTGTTACCACCATTTCTAATTGGCCCAGCCTTGGCCAGCAACACATCCATCTTTTGGAGACACCAGGGATTGGCTCTGCCGGACATGGTGGAAGCATCTAGCAGCTTCTCAATGAAGCCACCTCTGTGGCCCCCCCCTCCCCTCCCCCCCCCACTACCAAAAACCAGGTAATGCAAAAACAATATAGCTGCTCAGGGTGTGGAGGATGTAGAAGAGTTGGGAACGAAGGAATGGAGTTGAGCCTAGAAATAAGGATGGGAGAAGGTAGGTGTTTTTTAGTTTTGTCTTTGTTTTCCACTACCTGAATTAAGTTTTAATTTGCAGTAAAATAATTTTCCCCAAGTCATACATTTTGCCAGTGATAGCAATTGATAAGTGATGTCCCTGTCTTTATCTTGACCCATGAGCTTTTCCATCTTATTTTCTCCCCCTGTCCTGTTGAGGGGTGAGTGAAAGAGCAGCTGAGTGGGCATCTGGCAGCCAGTTAAGGTCAACCCACCATAATTACTAAATACACGTGATTCTGTAAAAAATAGCTGCAAGGTCGCTTGTGGAGCACAGAAATGGCAGCAATGCTATGGCCATATGCCAGCCCAAGTGCATGGTCATTGTTATAAAAAATGTTCCCTGCCACAGCAGAGTATGGTGATACAGCAAACAGAAAAAGCTGACAGTGGCCACTAACCAGCTCTGGACTCTATTACACAGTAAAGTAAGCAAGCCCCATGACCAACACAGGAGCCTGCCAATTAACAACTGAACAACTCTAAATGCAGTCTAATATGTTCTGATCAAACCTGTCATTATCTTAAGCCCTACATTAAGGACTATGGTGGGTTGATCCCAGCCAACAGCCAAACACCCACACAGCTGCTCACTCACTGCTCTCTCCCACAGGATGGAGAGAAAATAGGAAGAAGGCAAGAAGAGTTGTGGATGGAGATAATGACAATTAAATAGGGAGAGCATACAAGCAAAGCAAAAAGAGGAATTAATTCACTACTTTCCATTGACAGGCAGATATTTAGCCACTTCCTGGGAAGCAGGGCCTCAGTATGCATATAAGCTGCTCAGGAAGACAAATGCCATAACCACAAACATCTCACCTCCTTTTCCTGACCTTTTATTGCTGAGCCCAATGTCACATGGTATGGAATATAATTTCATTTGAGGTCAGCTGTCCTAGCAGTGTCTCCTCCCAACCTTTTGCCCACCTCCAGCCTACTCACTGGGTAGAGAGCAGGGGACAGTGGGAAAGAGAAAGCCTTGATGCTGTGCAGCCTCTTTTCAGCAATAACAAAATCATTGGTGTGTTATCAGCACTTTTATTCACAAATGCAAAGCACAGAACCATATGGGATAGTATGAATAAAATTAGCCCCATCCCTACCAGACCCTTTACAATCCCCAACTGGACAAAGCTGAACAGGAAAAGTATTATGATATTTAAATTATCACAGGGATTGTAGGTTAGGTTCTGCTCTCTCACTAGGCTGGATTCTGCTCCATCACTGACTTTATTCAGATGGAAAACACTTTTACAAATTTTGGCCATAATATTTGAACTTGATCTTAATTTTCTTATATAGGAAAAATTTCTAGGGTGAGATCTAGATAGACAGGCACATCAAACTAAAGCTTTGTAACATGCAAAAAAAAAAAAAAAAGGCATTTTAAGGTAGGATAATAAACATGCCTAGGGTTCCTAAAGAGACACAGAGTGAAAGAGGTAATTTTGAAGGTCCCCTCTCAACCCTCCACCTGTGCTTGATAAGGATTCATTTGAGGCAGCCAACTCCTATGTTCTGTGGGGAAAGATTGTCTATCAGTTCCTCGTTCAATGTGGAGTTTTCTGTGGATTTCCATTCTGCTAATCATGCACACTTACAGGAAAGAAAAACTGCTGTTAAAAAATAGTATATTAATATGCATGTCAAGACAAAGCCTTTAGGCCTCAATTTTCTAAATATAATTCATAACCTGTATGAAACTATTGCCACAGAGAACAAGATTATAGTTCTGGACAGACTGCACATGGGGGATTGGTACAGATTTATAAAACTCACTGAAGTGTCAGTAGTTTGCTTGCTGTTTTGAAGACTCAGAGTCAAATAATCCATATTCCTCGATTGCATCTTCCAGTTTTTATAGACTATGCCCCATGTAAAATAAATGCTATGAGAATGAAAACAGCTATGTCACATATGAAAGATGCTTTAATTAATCACTGCAATAAATATTTGAGAGAAAATGGCATAGTAATTAAAAACACTACACAGTGCATTATTTTATTTAAAGTATGCATGAAATATAGCTGTCTTTGAACCAAGTGATTGTGTCAGCTCCTGGGAAGGTGCAGGCAAATTCTTACAGGTGATCATAAAGAGGCAGATGGTTCCTCCTCTAAATTATGGAGCTATTTTATCTATGTGACATCATATCAATGAGTTGCAAACCAATTTTGCTAGGAGATGCTCTGAAAGAAGGAGATGAGGGCATGGTTGCATTCTTTAAGATTAGCTTGAGAGATATTATTTCAAAAAGAAAGTAAGTTTTTGTCTTCTAGTGTCTTGGGGGAAGGTGATAATGGTGGTATTGTATCATGACCAATCAGTTTAGCACTGATAAAAATTGTTCTTGTTTAGAAAGAAGTTTGATGATATTGTATTTGATTAATTCCATATTTCCACAGGATGTTAGAAATTCAACAAATGGCTAATGTCCCATGTAGAAATTCCATAGAACTGAAGGTACTTAGTATCATGAAAGAGAGAGCTCAAGTAGCCAAATTCTTCCTTTTGCATCCTAAAAATGTTGAAAGCTAAGAAAATGTTTTATTCTGTGAAATTATGCATCTGTCAAGATGGACTCAGTTGTGTTCCCATTGCAGTCAGTGGGAGTTTACCATTCCCTTTTGAGTGGGCTACATTAAATCCTCTATCACTGACTTTTGAATAGAAACCAAGAACCTGATTCTGGAACATTCCCTCTGGTTAGCAGATCCACTGAAATAAGTGTTATAAAGCTGGATGAATCAACTTCAAATTTCTAGAACATCAAAATATACTTGATGCAGCAGAAGAAAAACCTGAAATTAATCATAGGATGCAGTGTCTTTTTTTTTTAAGATCCAAAGAAAACAGAAGTTCTTGAAATGGAAAGTTAGCTGTCCAGATGGAAATTTATATGTGCAACTCAAAAATATATTTTATAATATCACTTTATCAAGATCTATATAGATAGGTATCTAGCAGATAACTCATCATTAATATAGTAGTATTTCTTACCTGTTCCCTATGGCTACTATATTTGCTTAAACAGACATAACCAAAAAACCTCAATGTATTACTAAAAAGTTTATTTGAGGCAATTTAGACACTGGCTTTTCATTTTCTTAAGTAATTGTAAATAGCAAGAACATAGATTATATTTAAAGTTGAATTATATTGATAAATAAAAATCATAATATCAGATGGCTGGAGTAATTTTAGAGAGATAAACAATCTCTGTATAAAGGTTTTGTTTTACACTGTGCTGTATTGTGTATCAGTAGAACAAAGGTTATAGCATAATGAGGCCATACAAATGAAGTGAAATCAGCAAAAGTATAGTGAGGTGGATAAAATATGGCCATCAGTTTAATTGTTGGAAACAATATAACTTTTAAATTTTTATTTTGTGTCTCCAGTTAGGCTTGACTTGACTTTGCCTTGGGGAAAGGAATTTTCTTTAGTTTTTTAGGAGATATAGCATCACTCTAAAGAGATGGGATTAACATACAAACAGACGGGGAGCAGCCCCGAAGATACCCAGAAAGATAAAAGGCCATCAACAGAACATCAGTGGCCATCTACAAACATCTACCCCAGACGCCACCTCTGGCAGGGGTGAAGACATCTGGTCCAAAAAGGACTGATAAGGAAATTGAAGAATGAAGATCTAATTAACATCAGAGGCGAGGAGATTCAGATCCAATGAGAAACTGAATACTGGGAGTTGCTCGACTATGGACCAATGAACTTTGAAACAGTACATCTCTATGGGTTTGACTGTATAAAGTTAGGGAGAAAATCCTGTAAAAACATGTGTTCTTGGAATATTTTCTGTGAAAAACGAGTTTCACTCTCCTGTTGAAATTTAAAAGTTTAATAAAGGACAATAGGGGACAACAAACAATAAAGCAAAGAAACAGCGCTGGGTGCTTGGCCCTAAGCCAAGAAACACACCTGCCATTGAGGGAGTCATCTTAAATACTCTTTGTATTGCGTCAACCTCATGCCTATTCATAAGCATTCATGCATATTCAAACTTTTCTCAAAACTATTTTGCATGTTCCAAGAACTGTTTTGCATGGCTCCTCCTTGGTCCCGCCTTTTTAGAGCATGCGCTTTTTCAGCTGTGGTTTCTTCCAGTCTTGGTTATCGTCTCCCAGTTTGGGCTTGGGTCCATAGTCCTTGCATCTGGTTATAGGCTGATAGTCAGGTATCAGTGGCAGGTCTTCTTTTTGGGTGTTATCCAGTCAAGCAGGTAGTGTGGTTAGTAAAGGAAAGTCTTTTAAACTACTTGTATTAGTTATTTTACTACTATATCGAAATCTAGTTCATAACAGAAATTAAAACTTTGGTTCTATACCTCTATGACAAGACGACTTCTGTAAAAAGAAGAAAACCATACACACAATGAATATCTACGAAAAGCTAACACTATATTATTATGTATTTATCACAATTCCCCCTTTTTCTTTTTTATAAATTATTTGGCTTGAGCAATAATTCTTGCTTTCTAATTTCCATTTCTCGCTCGTTTTTCTCACAAATTACTTTTGCTTCTTCAAAGGGGTCTTTTCTTTGTTTCTTTAACACCATTATCTTTTGTGCTGCTTTAGATGTGGCCAAGTTTGAGTCCATAGGCATTGTTACCACTTGCATTCCTTGGACTACACTGGTGATTAGTTGAACAAAACAGGGAATACAGCAAGGAAGAAATAACAAACCAGCTGTTGCACATAAAAGGAAGAAGCACAATTTTTTCCACCATTCTATTCCCAATACATTATCCCACCAGTTAGCTTTTAGCATCGATTCCCATCTTTGGATCAGTACATGGGCTATTTTTCTGATATTTTTGGCTATATCTAAGACAGCATCCCCATTGTCATCAATTTTCAAACAACAGTCCGATGTATTAAATTTTCCACAAACTCCCCCTTCTTCAGCTAATAAATAGTCTAAAGCCAACCTATTTTGATACACTGCGGCTTTTGTTTGCCTTTGTTGACTTGATATTAATTCCAATGCCCGAGCAGTTTTGTTGGTTATGATCTCTACAACAGCTTGAAGTCTTATAATTCAATTTAACATATAAATCGGGGTTCAATAACCCCAACTCCCATCTTGTGCCCAGGTAGCTGGCCCATATGTTTCCAATATGCGTTTAGGGGGCCATTCCTCCTCTCCCCATTTTTGAAAACCCCCAATCAATTCCCTTTTGTTTCTTTTTAGGTCCTTGTAAAGTGGTACTCCTAATTGATCTCCATCTGGTCCTGGTAAAAGGAAAAATCCTGGCTGTATGATCCCCAGAGTGCAACTTCCTTTCCACCGGGGGGGAGTTTTGGGTATGCTCTTTTTCCACATATCAAAAATAGACCATCTGGTGCTTTCCAGTAATCCTTAGCCTGTTGATTTATATTATTCCAAAATTTGGATATTTCTGGGATTCCAAAATAGGGATTTTTACCTGTGACATTACATTGAAAAAGCTTTATTTTGTTATTAAACTTGCAGTTTTTTTCTTTGGTTCTTTTCTGAGCCCAATACAGAATTGGTTCTTTTGGGACCCACCCTATAGAACTTCCATTACTAATTTTATATCTTTTACAGGGAGTATTTCCTACCTCGCTAAGGAAGTTTTCCCCAGTACGCCATAGGCACTCTTCCCCTATTACTGTTGAACTTAAAATCTACCCTTCTGGCCGGTTTTCTCCTTTCATATTTGTTCGGTTCCATTTAAGAAGTTCTACAGGGCCTAGGCTACTGCCCTTCCAGGGCCATTTCTCTGTCATTAAAGCCCCACCACATACCCAACAGTTGGTAATGTTTAATTCCTTACTTATTCTTTCCCTTAATTCCACAAACAGGTTTTTCCCTACTCCTGAGATTTCCATTTCTTTTTCTAATTGTTGTTTGAGTTTTGTATACAAATCCTGGCATTGGGTTGATACAGGTTGGGATTGCTGGGTTGGTTTCCCTTTTTTGTTTACTATTTGTTCCTTTACCAAATCCTGGACCCGGTTACTAAGGGCAAAAGTGAAGCAAACCCATTTTTCCCCTTTTGGACATTTTTCTCTTAACCTACTACCACTTGTTCCTAAATTTTCCGCAATCCAATATCTTTTCCCTTTTTGTGTGCAAGTACCTAATTTGGATGGATCATAGCATTGGTTGCTAACATGAGTATGGGTAATAAGAAAGGAACCTCGGGTTCTTTCCCAGTAAAGTGTCTGGTAGCATTTGCGACACGATTTTGCTTGTATCCCATAAGGGAAAAGGCAAAGAATGAGTGACACAAGGAGGAATAATAGAGGTCTGGTATGGCTTATACCCCCACCTCCCATGCCTATGGGGTTGCTGCCCATGGCAGGGGTATATAATCTTCTCGGTGGCGAGTACAGTGGTCAATCCGGTCTTGCCCTCTATTTCTTTGTCACTTCCTCCTTATTAGTTTCTAAGCAAATTGCCTCTGACACTTTTTAACTGTGGTTTCCCATTGTTCCTCAGGTACTTCCCATTCAGCAGGTACTCGTAATTCCCTCCCACAGAGCAAAGTTATTATTTGAGTTAACCCTAGTTCTGTCTGGATAGGGAGTGAATTTTGCTCTCGACACTTCATGCAATGAGCTCACTGTTTTTGTGAATTACAATACCAGTTTTTCCCACAATGTATGCATTTACATTTAACCCAGCTATTATGTCTAGTATTGGGATGAACCAGATAAGGTATGTAGTATGGCACTGAAGGAGATTGTAATAACTCCTTGAGATTAAGATACAGTCTATTTTCCTCTTTATATAAATCACAGGCTAAGGCTAAAACATAAGGACCCTTTGTCCGAAATAATCCTGATCCTCCAGTTTGGGGTGGAAGTATTCCTCCCCAAGGCGGGTATTGGAGGTTTTTCAAAACCTTTCTAGATGGCACTTGAAACCACCGATATAAGCTTGATCTTATTTCCCAATTATTTGTGATTCTTGGTATATTCCTTGGATCATTTGGATCTTCCCAGTTCATTACCACTAAGTCCTCTCTTAAAAGTCAACCTGGTATCGCCTGGTTTAGAAGTTAGAGTCCACTCCTTAGGTTCTTCCACAGGTCCTTTGATTCTGCTGGCGTGGATCCATCCTCTTTCTCTGGTCCGGATTGCTGCTTCAGTTGTCAGTAGTACCTGAAAAGGACCTTCCCATTGTGGGGTTAAAGATTGTTCTCTCCATGTTTTCACTAATACCCATTTTCCTGGTTGGATATTATGGATTTTAAATTTTAAGGGAGTGGTTTGAGGGATTATCCCTTTTAACCGCAAATTTTCAAGTGTTTTTGCAATGGTGATGACATATTTTCGAATACTCATTTCCCCTTCTTCATAAGTAGCAGTTTCATGTTGTGTGGTTAAAAAAGGTAACCCAAACATCATCTCATAAGGTGATATCCCCAGGTCTGACCTGGGTTGTGTTCAGATTCTCAGTAGAGCCAATGGTAAACATTTTACCCATGACATCTGTGTTTCAATCATCAGTTTTTTTAGAGTTCTTTTTTAAGTCTGGTTCATTCTTTCTACCCGGCCCGAACTCTGTGGATGCCATGGGGTATGTAATTCCCATTTTATTCCCAGAACTTGAATTATTTGTTGTAGTACTTTTGAAGTAAAATGTGTTCCTCTATCTGAGTCTATTTTATTAACCCTTCCATATAGGGGAATAATTTGTTCTAAAAGGGTTTTACATACTACATTAGCAGTAGCCCTGACAGTGGGGACTGCTTCCACCCAATGAGTTAAATGATCAATTATTACTAATAAAAATTTCCACTTCTGTACTTGAGGGAGTTCAGTAAAATCTACTTGGATACTTTGAAATGGTCGTAGAGCCAACTCACGACCTCCCGGGGTTGTTTTTCTCATTACTTTTTTATTTACTTTTTGACAGGTTATGCATTTCTCAGTTACTTGCTTTGCTAATCCAAAGACTCCAATGCACCCATAATTCCTTAAAAAGTGATCACACAAAGCCTGAGTACCCCAATGAGTTTTTTGATGCAAGCCTTCTAATACTTTTCTAGTAAGTGGTTTATTAAGTAACTGCCTTCTATCAGGGAGTTTCCATTTACCAGATGGATCTTGCTTTCCCCCTATCTTACTTAATTCCTTTTCTTCTGTTTCACTAAATTTTGGAATTTCCAAGTCTTCCCTATCTGGAGTCAAAATTAACAAAATTTTTTCAGTCCCATTCTCTGCTGCATCTTTAGCTTCTTGGTCTGCCAGATTATTCCCTCTTATTTCTGGGGTCATTCCCTTTTGATGTCCCTTAACATGTACTACCACTATTTCTTCTGGCAACTTTAGGGCTTCTAAAACCTCTAAAATCAGTCCTTCATGTATTAATCCTTTTCCCTTAGAGTTTAGTAATCCTCTTTCTTCCCAAATTTTCCCAAAAGTATGTACTACTCCAAAGGCATACTTTGAATCAGTATATATGGTTCCTTTTTCCCTTGCTAGATATTCCAATGCTCTCTTTAGGGCATATAATTCACAGGATTGAGCTGACCAATGCGAAGGCAATTTCCCTTTTTCAATTGTCTGCATATTCTCTCCATCTACTAAAGCATATCTTGACATTCTTTTCCCTTGTAGGCATCTAGATGAACCATCAACATATATTTTTCTCCCTTCTGGGAGAGCCTGTTCTGCTAGATCTTCCCGAACCTTAGTTTGATACTGTATAATTTCTAAAAGGTTATGTATTAAATCACTTTTTGGTTCTCCATATAAAAATTGAGCTGGGTTTAAACTTTTGTCTACTTCTAATGTCAAGTCATTACTGTCTATTAGAATTGCTTCATATTTTAACATTCTGGAATCAGTCAACCATTTTTCAGCTTTCTGATTTAACACACTCCTGACTGCATGAGGACTATGCACAATTAACTTGCTTCCAAAAGTAAGTTTACGACTCTCTTCTACCAGAATGGCAGTAGCTGCTATAGCTTGTACACACACTGGCCAGCCATGGCTTACTGGATCAAGCATTTTAGATAAATAAGCTATTGGCCTTTTCACTCCTCCCCATTCCTGAACTAAGACTCCATGGGGTACTCCACTTTCTGCATTCACATACAGATGAAAAGGTTTTTCTAATGAAGGTAAACCCAAGGCAGGTACTGAGGTTAGCTTAACCTTTAGTTCTTCTAATTTAATATCATCTTCCTTAGTCCATTTTATATTGTCCCCCTCTGTCAATTTTTCATACAAGAATTTTACTGCCTGCGTATACCCTTCGATCCATAATCTACAATATCCCAATAACCCAAGCAGCCTTCTAACTTCCTTCTTTGAAGAAGGAGGGGGGAGAGATAAAATCCCCAAAATTCTTTCAGGATTTAGTTTTCGGCTTCCTTTACTTATTAAATGACCAAGATACTTTACTTCTGATTCCACAAATTGTAATTTTCCTTTTGATACCCTTAATCCTTTTTCCCCAAGAAAGTTTAAAAATTTGATAGTAGTCTCTCTAACTTCTGTTTCAACTTCCCCTGATAATAAAAGATCATCCACATATTGGATGATTTGTATTCCAGGAGGGGTGGAGAAAGTCTGTAATACTTCTTCTAAGGCTTGCCCAAATAGATTTGGGGATTCAGTGAATCCCTGTGGCAGTTTTGTCCACCTTAACTGTTGTTTTCTCCCATTGCCTGGATCTTCCCATTCGAAAGCAAAAATATCTCGACTGCCTTCTGCTAAAGGGCAGGCCCAAAATGCATCTTTGAGATCCACCACACTAAACCACTGATGTTGAGGTGGAACTTTACTTAAAAGGGTATAGGGATTGGGTACCACTGGGTAACGGGTCTTAGTTCTTTTGTTAACTTCCCTTAAATCTTGCACTAATCTGTAAGTTCCATCAGGCCTTTTTACTGGGAGAATAGGGGTATTGTGAGGGGACATACAGGGTTCTAATGTTCCATCTTTTATCAAATCTATTACTGGCTTTAGGCCTTCCCTTCTTTCTAAGGATATAGGGTATTGCCTTATGCGAATGGGGCATTCTTCTCTCTCAATGGTTACTTTTATGGGGTCTATATCCAACTTTCCTCTATTTCCTTCCCCAGCCCAGACTTCTGTGTTAATCCTTCTTTCGTCTTCTTCTTCAAATTTTAACACTTTTACTGTCATCTTTCCCTCTTCTGGTATAACTCCTATTCCTAGTTGTACTTGTAAATCTCTCCCCAGTAAATTGCAACCTGCTCCAGGGACTAATAAAACATCTCCCATCCCTATTCTAGTTTCCCCTTCAATTACTACATTTTTAATAACAGGAACCTTAAACCCCTTCCCCTTAGCACCTGAAACTTTCACGGTATTGTTACTAATACTACACCCCTTTGGAACACTCACCACACAGGTTCTTTCTGCCCCTGTATCAAATATAAATTCTAATACCTCTCCCTGGGGACCTACTTTCAAAGTTATCAAAGGCTCTAGATGGTATTTGTCCCCCAAAAGATAGAGCCTTTGACACCCCTAGTCTGCTGATTCCGCTGATTGCATCTCTTGGAAAATTCTTAGATTCTTTTTTAAGTGTGGGCATTCTCTCTTATAATGCCCCTCTTCCCCACAATGAAAACAGACATTTTTAGTTTGCTCTCGAGGTTTGGATTGTGCTTGGGTCTTATTTCTCCCCCTCTCTTTTTCTCTAAACCCGGAATATTTGGGAATGGTAGCTGGAGATGCCGTATTCCTATGGGAATTGCTTTCTCGCATGGTGGCTACCATAATTTTAGCTTTTACTTTGGCTTTTTCATCATCTCTTCGTACATAAACTTTCTGAGCTTCTTTTAATAACTCATTTAATCCTTTGTCTTGCCAATCCTCAATTTTTTCTAACTTTTTTCTAATGTCTGGCCAGGCATGAGTGAAAAAATTTACTCTTAATAAAGCTTGTCCTGCTAGACTATCAGGATCTATTCCAGAGTATTGCCTCATATTTTTTCTAAGTCTTTCTAAAAATTCCGTTGGGGTTTCCTCCTTCCCTTGTTGTCCATCAAAGGCTTTGCTCACATTTTGCCCTCGGGGTGCTGCTTCTTTTATCCCTTTAATTATCAGATTACGATAATCTCTCATATTCCCTCGTCCTGCTTCTTCATTGTGGTTCCAGTTAGGGGGTGCTATTGGCATTTTATGATCCCCTGGTGGGCCAAGCTGGTTTTCTCTTTCCCAAATTTTTATTCCAGCAGCTCTAATCATCTGTCTTTCTTCTTGGGAAAATATAATGCCCATTATTGACTGCATTTCTTCCCAGGTATAAATGTTTGGACCCAAAAACTGGTCCAGTTGTTCTGCTGTGCCTATTGGATCCTCTAATAATCCTTTAATTTCCTTTTTAAAATTTCTAACCTCTGAAGAGGTCAAAGGAGCGTTAACAAAACCTATTCCTCCTTGAGCACCTCCCATGGGAACCTCCCTCAAAGGAAATAAACTGAATTTTTGATCCCACCCTTCTTGTTCTTCTATCATCATAACCTTAGAAGAAACTTTTCTTCCATGTTTTGGGGTGGTGGCAGGAGAGGGTTTATCAGACTGTCCTCGAGTTTTAAATGAGTTTTTTCGAGTATTCTGGTAAGGAGCTCCTTCATTTACTAGGGACATAATATTTTCCTTCAATCATTTTGGGGTAGCAGCAGTTTTTTTTGTTACTTCCGGAACTTCCGATGTTGGAGGACCGGAAGTTTGTATAATAGAGTTGAAACCCTCTGTACTAGGTAAACCAGAAGTTTGTGCCATAGAGTTGAAACCCTCTGTGCTAGGTAAACCGGAAGAAAGTAGTGAAGGGGAATTGCCCCCATGGATTTTACTGCGTGGCAAGGGTCTGGGTTTCTTGGAATAGAGGGTTCAACATGTACTGGTGCCGCCGGTGCCAGCGGGACTATAGCTGCAGGGGGCAACGGGGCTGGAGCTGGCGGAGGCACATGGTAAGGCGGCAGGAGGACCTCTAACGGATCCCAGCCTTTTTCTGTTTTTTTCTTTTTATCTGTCCCCGGAACCTCTGAGAATTTAAAAACTGATACTTTTAGAGGTTCCTGTTCTTCAACCCAGCAAGAAGCATATTACCGCTCCTCTGAATTAACTGGTTTTTTAGAATTTACAAACATATTTAAGGCTTCACAAATCCAAGCTTCAGATGATCCATATCGAAGCCAATAAACGTGGTCTGATCTTATTTTTCCTTTTGTCCATTCTATCATACAATATTGAATCATTTTCACTTTTTCTTTTGTGTGGGGATTTTTGTCCCAGTTTGCTAACTTTATTCCCAAGGGGCTGTCCTGAGGGATATCTGTCGGGACCTCTTTACTTTTTTTCTTTATTGTCTCACTTATTTCCTGCCCCATCTTTTCAAGCTTTTTTTTTTTTTTTTTTTTTTAATAAATATTTGTCCCTAGCTCTTACTCTTTTAATAACTTAAACACCACCCACCCCTCACAGTACAAAAAACCTTTCTTTTCTTAATAATAACATACACTTTTCATTCATTCACATTCATTCATTTTTATTATTTGTATTTTTCTGTCTCACTCATTCTCATTCACAACAAGACAAAAAATATTTTACCCATGGGTATTAACTTTTAGGGATAATGAAATTTCAAAATATTGTTGGCCAACTCTAGATTCTCTTGGGAGTGGTAATCTTAGGATATTTCCTTTAACCTTCAATTCTACACATCCCGCCTTATAGGATTTTCCTGTCCTTTTTAATTCTACACGTCTCGTCTTATGGGATTTTCCTATCCTTTTTTTTTTTTACCCCCCCCTCAATCTGGCACCTCTTTGAAATTGGGGACCCTTATTCCCGTTTCCCAGTCCCGTTTCCTAGTGGATTGTGCTAGAAAACCTCTTTGCTCCCTTTTCTTAGGAGTCTTAACCCCTCCCTGGGACCCAGTCCCAATTTTCTCCGGGGGATCTTTCACTCGTTGTCTCTCGTTTGCGTCTGGTCGCTGGCCGTACCCCTCGCGGGAAATCGGAACCGCAGCTACAAAGACTCCACTCTCGCTTCGCAGGTCCGGAGTAGCCAGCCCGCGTCTCACACACACACCAATCAATCCCCCGTAACTTGCCCCCCAGACAATATTTACAATCCTTTTTCTTGTCCGGGTCTTCGTGCACAAGAATTTAGGGCTTTTGCCGCCGCGGTCTGTTAGGGAGCCTTTGTCTTTGCTTTATGGGTCCCTTCTTGTCCGCGGGGTGGCGACCTGCAACTGCCAATTCACCCTAGAAGAGAGGAGCGGGTCACCGAACTCGGCGGGGGGGCGCCTTCCCCCGCTCCAGCTCTTCCAAAGCGTCAGTGGTGAGGTCTCATCCCGGACGAGCGCCCAATTGTGAAAAACGAGTTTCACTCTCCTGTTGAAATTTAAAAGTTTAATAAAGGACAATAGGGGACAACAAACAATAAAGTAAAGAAACAGCGCTGGGTGCTTGGCCCTAAGCCAAGAAGCACACCTGCCATTGAGGGAGTCATCTTAAATACTCTTTGTATTGCGTCAACCTCATGCCTATTCATAAGCATTCATGCATATTCAAACTTTTCTCAAAACTATTTTGCATGTTCCAAGAACTGTTTTGCATGGCTCCTCCTTGGTCCCGCCTTTTTAGAGCATGCGCTTTTTCGGCTGTGGTTTCTTCCAGTCTTGGTTATCGTCTCCCAGTTTGGGCTTGGGTCTGTAGTCCTCGCATCTGGTTATAGGCTGATAGTCAGGTATCAATGGCAGGTCTTCTTTTTGGGTGTTATCCAGTCAAGCAGGTAGTGTGGTTAGTAAAGTCTTTTAAACTACTTGTATTAGTTATTTTACTACTATATCGAAATCTAGTTCATAACAGAAATTAAAACTTTGGTTCTATACCTCTATCTTTATGACAAGACGACTTCTGTAAAAAGAATAAAACCATACACACAATGAATATCTATGAAAAGCCAACACTATATTATTATGTATATATCACATTTTCCTTGGCACATCCTGGCCAGAAAATAAAGTAATGCCTGATTCTCTATCACTTCAAATATAGTGTTAGAGGGGTTTTATTTTCTTCCCGATTTTCGGTGACATAATGACCAAGGAGTAGAGAATTTAAATGTTTAATGCTTGCACATTCAAGTTAATTTTTCTGTCATCTTTTTGAATGGGTTGATTGAGACTATCGAAATATCAGAATGAGATCTGTGTTTTGGATCAAAAGTTTTAACAACATTCTTTAACAGGCTATCCAGATATACCTTTCTAGTCTACATTAGTTTACCTTTATTTTTAAAATAAATAGTGGGGATAATGGAGGAGAGGGAGAACCCCCATATTCTGTGTTTTCAATGAGTGGCCTCTTTGCCCTGCCTCTTTGCACTGTCTCGATGGCAGCTCCCCCATGTCTCAGCCATGATGGAAGCTTAGAGTACAATAGAAGCACAGCAACAATATGAATTGCAGTACGCGTATATCTTACTGCATGGTCTTTCCCCCTGAAATCAATGTGGCCTAAAAATACCTTCCACTCTAAATCCCTTTACTACTGAGGCAGTCTTGAAAAAACACTACATTTACAAAATAAAAATCCAAACCCCAAAGAGAATAATCTTGATGTGTTTTGCTTCTGTTTGCAAATTCACTATATTTTAAAAAATATGTTAGTTGTTAAAAACAGGCTGTTGGAGTTGGCTTTTGTAGATGATAATTAATTGGTAGGATGGGTTATGATCAAAGTGTGGTTCTAATGGTTGTTGTTACTGTTCATTTGTTGATGGATAATGAGTTTGTTCAAATTAATACCTTTGTTGTAAGTTAATGATAGTTATAGCTTAGGTTCCACTTCCCTAGTCTTCACTCCTGGAGCAGGGGCTGATCGATCTGGGCTGGTGTGAGAAAGGTCTTCTCACTACTTAAATTTTGAAAGAATTTATTCACTCATTTTCATAGTACAAACAACGATAAGAGGCTTAGAATGGCTGTCTGCCGTTACACAACGCAAAGTACAGCGCTGGGTGCTTAGCCACCCATGGGGGGAAGCCAGAAGCACACCTTCTGGCTAGGGGATACAGTTTTTATAACCCCCTAACCCCGCCTCCTTCAGGTGCTCTGGCTTCTTGTCTTCAGTCCTCATTGGCTCGTCCTTTCTAGGGTCTTCTGATAGGTTAGCTGCTTGCCCAGCTCTCCCCTTTCTTAACCATAACATTTAAGTTAGCCACAACAAATTAACAATTAGACATAACAAACTTATAGATGTAGTCATAACATTTATCAGTTAACCCCAACAAACCTATAGATGTAGTCATAACATTTATCAGTAAGCCCCAACAAATCTATAGAGGTACCCATAACATATACACAACCATTAACAAATAACCATAACAAATACCTCATAACCCTTTACGAAAGCCAACTCCATGACATCATTTATAATAAATCCCCCCTCTTTCTTTTTGTCTTACAACATTTGGCTTTCGTAATCATTCTTAATTCCATTTATTCATAAATTAACTGGGCCTCCAGGGAAATATCTTCTAAGTCATGATTTTTAATGTTGCCCACTCTCTATAATTCTTCCCCCAAGGTTATGTTCAGAATATACCCATTTTTCCCCTTTTGGACACTCCCCTCTTAACTGTTGTGCTCTAATTTAGATATTCACTTGAGCTGTTAAGAGGTGAGTGTATGTGTAGTACAGGGTGGGGGGGAAACAGGCAGGGTATTTCCCAGGAAGGTCCTTACAAGTCTAAAGAATTTTTGATACAAGGGAATCAGAAGTTGAAAAATAACTTGTATAGACTACTTGATAGACAAGATTGATAACTTAATAAACAGAGTATTGTTTACTTAACATTCACTGTGTTTGCCAAACAAGGACTATGATACTCATGGAACCTCCACACTGACAAAAAATCAAATATGTTCTTTTGGCCTTTGGACAGAGACTCAGAACGCATGTGTAAAACAGAAAGATCTCCTGTCCTTTTTCAGAAAAGACCCCCGAAGCCCCCCCACCAAACAGAACTGTGCAGGCGCATGGCTATAGAAATGACTTTTGAACTCGTTATAATACGAAGCGGGGATAGGTTATACATATGTATAAGTGGATTGAGAAATTCCATGAATGTGTAGCAATGTAACCAGATATATACCGAGCTATACGGGACTGACAGTGCATGTGTCTTTGGAGGGCTACCTCCCACGTGCCCTGCGCTGTAATAAACATACCGGCTTTACAACTTACAATTATATAGGTTGTGAAGTTTTGCATCTTTTTCCTAAATCACTTTATTACACTTCACTAGGCCCCCCAAAAAATTGATAAAAGGTAACTTTGTATCTTTCGGGGTGCTTGTCACTGTCCACTCCTTTGGTTCCTCCACTTGTCCTTTAACGCAGCTTGCATGAGTCCACCCTTTTTCACAGCATTGGGCAGACCAGTTGGATGGTAATTTCCCTTAAATCTCCCCAATAGATTACAACTTGCCTCAGGCACCAACAAGACATCCCTAATCTTCTATACCTTCTGTTTGTACCTCCTTGAACACTTCCAAATCCTTTTACCTCTGTGGACAGTCCTTTCTGTAGTGTCCCTCCTTCCCACAGTAAAAACAGGCGTCCCTTACTGGTCTCTCTGGCCTGGTCTGCATAGAGGTCTTATTCCCTCCTCTTTCTTTTTTTATCCTTTCTTAAACCCTCAGAGGAATTATTTTCTACCATTAACTTCTCTGGACGCGGCGCAGCCCCGCCGGGTCTCCTGCTTGCCGCGGCTGTCTGGGTCCGGCGCAGCCCCGCCGGACGAAACACAGCTCTTGTTCGCTGCGGCTCTACTGGGTCCGGCGTGGCCTCGCCGGGCCCCGGCGCGCCGCAGCCAGACCCCGGCACGGCCCCAGGGACCGCCCCGGCGCGGCTCCGCCGGGCTCCGGGGGCCGTCTCCGCTGCGGGCAGTCGGAGGTGCGGCCCCGCCGGCTCCTCCGGGCCATGGTTGCTCGCGGCCGACAGGGAACGCTCTGAAAGAAAGGAGGGGGGGGTGGGGACCCGACGCCGAAGGGAAACACCCCAAAAAGGGGCAGGGACGCGACGCCAAAGGGAACGCCCCACGCCCGAAGGGAAACACCCCGCAGGGGAGGGGCCCGCGCCCGAAGGGAACGCCCCAAAGGGAAAAAGCCCGCGCCCAAAGGGAACGCCCACCGACGCAGGGGGAGGGGCTCACGCCAGAACACGAGCGATGCAGGGGGCGGGGTTAACTCATTCAGCCCTCTTTCCTGCCACTCCTCTATCTTTTCTAGTTTCCTTCTAATGTTCAGCCAGGCTTGTGTCACAAAATGAATCTTTAGTAAGACCTGTCTTGCTGGGCTATCGGGGTCCATCCCTGAATATTGTTGGATGTTCCTGCAGAGTCTTTCCAGCAACTCTGTTGGTGTTTCATCCTTCCCTTGCTGCCCTTCGAATGCTTTAGCCGTGTTATTTAACTGGTCTAGTGGGAATAGGGCCCATTGGAAGTACTGGGCCTGCTGGGATAGGGGACCACAGGGGGGGTAACACATCTAAGGGGTCCCATACTTTCTCCCCCCTCTTCTTAGCCTGTTCCTTCTTATCAGCCTCTCATAACTTATTGAAGGCCTGGCAAATCTAATCCAATTTGCCAATTTAACCCCCAAGGGGCTATTTGATGATCTTACTCCCCTCTTGTCTCATTTTCTAGCCTGTTCTCAAGGCTCAGTAGCAGGACACTAAGGGAGTGGGGTTTCCCTAGTCCCTCCCTGTCCAGTCACTCCCCCCTTACACCAATTCACAGCATCATGCACAATCTTCTCTCACTCTCCTTTATTTCCTTTATCCAGGCACACTCCTCACACCCTTCCTCACACCCAAATCAGCCTTGCAATTCAACCCACAGTTCTTGCAAGTAGAAAGGGGAACTATACCACTGAGCCTGGCAACCTGCACACTGTACTAAAACCCACTTGGCACTGTGACACTCAGAGCATTTAGGACAGGGATTTGGATCTGGTGGTTTTACTCCCTCTATATATTCATTGAGGGAATGTAGTTCCCCTAGTTTTCCTTAGCTTATCTACTGTTGCTATGTAACCAACAATTCAAAATTCAAAATAATGGCTCCTGCCAAAAAAATTCAAAATGGCGTCTCCCGTCAAAAATATTCAAACTCAGCTCTCCTGCCGAGAAATTCAGAACCAGCGCTTCCCGCCGAAAAATTCAAAATGGCGGCTCCTGCCGAGAAATTCAAAACTGGTGCCTCCCACCGAAAAAATTTAAAATTGGCTCTCCCGCCAAGAAATTCAAAACGGCGGTTCCTGCCGAAAAAAATTAAAAAGTGGTGCCTCCTGCCGAAAAATTCAAAACCGGTGGCTCTTGCCAGCACACACTCAGAAACAGTTTCGAGCTGGTGCCTCCCGCCGGCACACACACACACAGAGCGACAGAACCTTTCTACCGGAGACCAAGTCTCCACATCTTTTGACAGAATTTAGACTGAACCTTTTACTGGAAATTCCCAGAACTCCAGGCAAAGCCTCCCCACCACCGGAGACTCCCAAAATCCCAGGTAAATCTCCCTGCCTTAATTTCACAAACACACAAAGCCTCACTCACTCCTCCTCACTCTTTCTGTGGCCACAACACACTCTCTTTTTCAAAATAAACCTGGGATCCCTCTATTTAATCCGCCACAAAATCAAACTGATGCCAACTCTCCTCTCAGTCACATCACTGACATAGATACCTGAGCCCCGCCTATGCAGGTCGCCGGGAGAGAGCACCCTAATTACTCTCTAGACCCCAGACATTCCTTAACGGTATCCCAACCTAAAGGGTTTCCCAGTGGCTACCCGGCAAAACCCTGGCTCCCCCGCCTCAGATGCCCATGGTTCTTGGTAAGGAATAGCTGAGCCCCACCTACGCAGGTCGCCTGGAGAGAGCACAATTACTCTCTGGACCCCAGACACTCCTTAACGGTATCCCACCTCACCCTGCCGACACCCAGAGATTCTCCCTGAGAGCTCAATCACACCTCTCGCAACCGCTCCCCACTTTCACCAGGTGCACACTCGCCTCGGGAATCTGACTGTCAGTTCCCATCTCAGTCACACACTTTCGCACTGTCGCTCTCATCCACCCCCTGCAAGCTACTTACAGCCCCTTTTCGCAAGCGGGTTCGTGCACAAATCGCGGGCCACGCACTCTGCGCGGGAGGAGCTCGGGTAGCCTTCCCTACTTATCCACAGCCGTTCTCTGAGTTCGCTTTGTGAAGCCTCCTCTCGTTCTTTGAGAATCAGCCAGCAACAGTCATCGATCCCAAGGGATAACCTCAGAGCTGCCAAAAAGACCAGCAGGGCGCCTCTCTTCCAATGTCCTTCGGGACCACCAAACTTGACGCCTATCCTGGACAAAGCCCCCAATTGTGAAAAAGGTCTTCTCACTACTTAAATTTTGAAAGAATTTATTCACTCATTTTCATAGTACAAACAACGATAAGAGGCTTAGAATGGCTGTCTGCCGTTACACAACGCAAAGTACAGCGCTGGGTGCTTAGCCACCCATGGGGGGAAGCCAGAAGCACACCTTCTGGCTAGGGGATACAGTTTTTATAACCCCCTAACCCTGCCTCCTTCAGGTGCTCTGTTTGGCTTGTTGTCTTCAGTCCTCATTGGCTCGTCCTTTCTAGGGTCTTCTGATAGGTTAGCTGCTTGCCCAGCTCTCCCCTTTCTTAACCATAACATTTAAGTTAGCCACAACAAATTAACAATTAGACATAACAAACTTATAGATGTAGTCATAACATTTATCAGTTAGCCCCAACAAATCTATAGAGGTAGCCATAACATATACACAACCATTAACAAATAACCATAACAAATACCTCATAACCCTTTACGAAAGCCAGCTCCATGACTTCATTTATAACAGCTGGCTTGCTGGAGCAGGGCCACCCTCAGTGAGAGGCAGGCACCTGCAGAATTCACCCTAAGGCAGCTCAAAACCTCTAACTTCAGTCTCTCCGAGACAAGGAAAAAACCCCACAAAACTGAGGAGAGCCCAAAAAGGGAGAAGCCTCTGCCTAAGCAAAGACCAAACAGCCAGCGAAGCAAATACCACACAGCGAAAGGGGACAAGTTGCTTGCTCGAGCAGATTTTAAAAGTGCCTGTAAAACCACTCCCCTTGACGGCACAGTTTTTTTCCTGGGTGCACCACTGGCCCTTAAACAGACAGTAACAATTTTGGGCACAGATATATGGAATATAATAACGTTTTGGGTTATCCATGACAATAGGGTTAGTTTTTATTGTTGTAGCCTGATAAAATGAAATTATATCAGCTCTTGAAAAAGAATGAATATCAAATATTTGTTCACAAGTGAACCTCTTGAAGAAAAAAAAGAAAAAATACATGGCATGCTTATTGATTTTTTCTATTTAAAGCTTGAGTCAGTAAATTGCTGTTAATTGGCTTTATGGTTGTTATTTTATGGAAATACTTTAAAAATTTTATTTGACAAATACTGCAGTTTTAACAAAGAATGACTGAATTGTCTTAACAAAGAAGATGAAGGCTGTGGGTTGCTTACAATAGAATAACCACCTTCCAGATCTCTTAAATCCACAGTATATGTAGTGCAGGTCCTGAGTGGCCTTTGTTTTCAATGTGTTTTGCAAGATTTTAGGGGAGGGGTTCTGCATCAAATGTGTCAAAATAACTTACAGATCGCTGTTACTAATATTTTTCCTTGATTTTTGGTTTTCTGTGAAAAGCAGGCAGCTGAGACCAAGTCTTCAGATGAAGGGGGAGGGACAGGAGGAGAACAAATATACATACAGTGTGCCATTGTCTGCAAATTGGCATATGACAGCTAACCAGAAGAAACCTTCAGTATTCATTTGCATGCTAAAGAATATCCAGGATTAAACCAAAGGATTTAGACCTGATATTCATTACTCACTTCACAGACTTCATGAAGGAAAGTTTATTTTCCATTCATAGATGAAAAATCTTCTAAGATACATAAAGGCTGGCTTAGCATTAACAGTAGATACATATCTTTCCTGTATTTCTTATGAATTTCTTATATGCTTACTAAACAGATGTTTGCTGTCAAATTAGTAAATTTTTCTCCTCAAAAATTCAAAAGAAAAACATCTATCACACTTACTATGTAGCATTTTTAAAATGTCTTTATTTAATTCCAGAAGTTTGCTTTCTATGAATAAAATTATAGCTCATTTTTAAAACAAATAAAAATATTTTGAAAAAAGCTATAAATAAATACATAAGAAATATTTTTATACCTTTCTATCTTTATGTAGACAGATGTATTTTTCTACCTACTGTATGCATCAAGTAGTATTTTTCAAGCAGTCTGAAAAATACAAGCAACTGTTACATGTGAGTTTGCATGTGGTGAATTTATAACAAAGCACTAGTTTATTTTCCTCATCTAATAGGTTCATAAAATATTTTGGTGATGTTTAGCATTCAAGTATTGATAATTGATACTGATAAAAACTCACAATCTAATATAATAAAATTTAAAATAAACTAAGCCTTCTCTTTTAATGAGAGTCAGTACAATGCTTTGACTTGTCACTAATTTAAAGGTATATAAGTCTTTAAGGTGCTGCTCTCCAGGTAGCTTTTCCAATAATTTTGACAGGATGTTGGACCTTCTGTGAGCTGATTAGTGTCTTGCAGGATCAAGGCCTTAGTAGGCATATCCACTTAAACATTACTTCAAAATCTCTAGTCCTTGCTGAACAGCTTTTAAAACTTAGCTTAGCCTTAAAACTGAAAACAGAACAAATGCAGGCTCGGTTTAGTGTCTAATTCTTCAGGAATTAGGATTTACTACAATTTAAAAAGTACTAAAAATATATAGGGACAAATCCCTAGGTGAGGTAAATTTTCCTAGTATATTTCATTCACATGGGTAATGACAATTTACATGCACTGAGAATCTTCAAGGGTACGGCTCTCAGTTCACTAGTGTGAAACCACAATGAAAGTTTGTGTTCATTGATGTTCAGGTCTGGACCCTTTATGAACACAGAGCAGAACAGGATAAATGTTGGACACTCCTATGACTTCTGAATACAAAACATATGTTCAAAATAAACAGATAAAATTCTTATATTTATGTATTTGGAAATCCATGTTTTCTAAAAAAAAAACCCAAAAAACCCAGACATGTTAAGACATTCATTTGGTCTTTGCAGATGTTCTGATAGATGATAAATTTTACCATTTAAAATATACTTTGGAGCCATATTGTTTTGTTCAGATGTGATGCACATGCATACACACATGCATTCACACACATGCATACCCATTCATTTGTGTGTGTAGTATTCTTACTCCATATGCAATAACACAGTTGTGAGTTATTTTTTTAGTGTGTCATAGTCAAGTTTATACTGAATGTACATACAGTCACTTGAAACAAATAAATGTAATATGCTAGATTGAACACTCCTATGTTATATAAAGCAAAGGTTCCCCACTTATTCAATTGTTTCATTATTGTGTGGCTAATTTACCTACTTAAATTTGAGATATCCTATAGTAAAGAAAGACAGGACTTTCAGTGATATTCTCTTCCACTACATTTTTGCACATGAAGGACAATATTGGACTTATGTCCATTAAAAATTTCTGTAGACTACATTAAAAAAATATTAATGAATAAAACATAAATTATAACTTATTTTATTAGTGCAAATGCGGTTAAGTTTAACTAAGAACATATACAATTAAAATTGAGCTTTCTCTTTAATTTGGCCTGCAATATTTTTTAAGTTTAGGTATATAACCAGAGAATAATTTCTGTCAAGACTGAAGGATTCATATAGGAGTGATATTGCATGCACTGTTTTGTGAATATTTTGAGGCATGTGGCAGCCTAAATAACACATATGTTTTTGCAAATTCATTAATTCTAAAACAGTACTCAATAATAAGTATTTGCAGTGTAACAGGCAATTTTATTTGGGTTTTTTTAATAAAAAGCTATACTTATCAATCTTACTGGCGCACACTAATATATGCTGGATATTTATTGATATTTTGAGGTCTTACAATGCATTATACTTTCATCTGAAAGTAACTTTACTGATTTCAAATTAAATCATGTCATGAATTTGAAGGTCTAGCGTGACATAATGACGAGAGGGAACTCACGGCAGTCTCAATATGAGATATAGAGTAAGCTCCCTTTTATTTCACCAAACAAGAAACTTATATACTGTTACAGATGTTACTAATTATAGTTACACACGTATCTGCAGTTTGTTCTCACACATTCAGGGATCCTCCTGGTGACTCCCTTATTCTTTCTCATAACACTTCTGACTCCCTATTCTTTCCCATGACATTCTTCTCACAGAACATTCTCAGAAAAACAAGCCACTGTAGCTTGTTAGGATTCTAATTAAGGCCTGAGTATGCTGAGGCCCTGCTCAGGTGTGTTCAGTTAGCATAAGTTTTGCTGGAAAACTGCGTTTTCCAACAATTCCCCTGTTTCGCTTTTGAGAATAGACGTTGTCTGTTATCAGATTAATTTGCTTTGCTATAAGTAATTCTTATTATTAGAATTGTTATAAATTTACTTAAGGAAATTTCACTAGTTATTTAGATATGTTGCCATGGTCTAGGAACTGTCATTGCTGAAAACATTCACTTTCCAGGTAAAGCTTGGAGAACCCTTTCCGGACAAGGACTCCAAGTTTACTTGGAAGAAGGTTTAGCTTTTATGAACTCAATTTGGCAAATGAAAATTACTTGATCACATTTTGGTGCAGAACACTTGGGACTCATGGCATGTTTCCCAGCCAGTTAGGACCAAGGCCTGGCCAGGGCCTAGGTGCTAAGTAGGAGGGTTTTCTTGGAACATCAAGCTTTAATTAATATCAATAAGGAGAGTGTTTTAACATGTTACTATTTTTGTAGATAGCTATATAAGGTGAGATGAAGTATTTGAAAACAGTGGACATTATCATTTGACTTTAACTAAGGAAGATAAAACTGCAAGGCTTTTGTGAATAATAATATAAACTAACAAATTTAAAACTTAAAATCAGTATCACTGAAAATGAATAAAACTTAATCTTAATAAATCTGATTTTAAACTAACAAATGGGACTTAACTATAATGGAATTTAAAATTGATATCACTTTAACAACTTAACTCTAACAAAATTTAAAACTTAACAGAATTTAAAATTAACATCACTTAATATTACTTAATAGAATTTTAACTTTAACAGAATTTACAACTTAATAGAATTTAAATTCACTATTACTTAACTTTAACAGAATCTATACTTAACCAAAGGTACTTAACAGGTAACAAACTATTTAGTAGAATTTTATTCATACGTTTCATTCACACATCAAAACTCTCAAGAAATCGAAACCACACTCTCAGCAGTCACAGGTTTCATCTGCACATTAAAGCACTCAACACACTCTCAGTAGGCCTACAATATTCACACATACACACAAACACTATCTTAAGCAATGCTTTAGCAAAATTCAGCTCTCATTCAAGGCTTTTAGTATTCAAGGTGTTATTTTTTTATCAGGATAATATCTTGTTACAATGCTTCTTTATTAGTAAAACACTGGAAATAGGTTTTGGTCTCGGTGTCAGTGCAGCCAGGCTGAAGGAAGAGCCGATCTGCTCCATCTGCTTGGACATTTTCAGGGAGCTTTGGTTGCTGAGCTGCAGCAGATGGTGAAGGCTTGCCAGGACAAGTGCTTACGGAAGAAGCCAAGCTCAGAGACATTTTCCTGAAACTCTGGAAAAGCTGAAAAGTCATGAAGCTGCACCGGATCAGCCATAGCAAGGCTGTGCTGCTGGTCAACACGGGGCAATGGGTGTTTCACCCGGCAAAGCGAATAATGAGAGGTTTTGGAGAGAACAGCTGGAGAACGTGTTCAAAGATCTGTTTCTGCAGCTAGAGAGCGTGGCGGGACCGCTGCCACCATGGGGAACGACATGGACGTGATTCCCGAGCGGGAGATGAAGGACCTCTAGTTCAGAGCACTGAAGAAGATTCGCATCTTTGAAACTCTTAAAAGTTCTCCATGACTACGAGGACAAACAACTCAATTCTGTATCAGACTGCTGTTTTTGCTGGCAACGCTGTTGGTTAGTTCTGGTTTGCTGCTGAAGCTGTCAATCATTTCCTCATCCTTGGGGAGGAGTAGAGTTTAGGGTCTCACCATAGACATCACCGTTTTGGCAGTGAAGGAGGCGTGGATGGCTCGCGGCTCCACCTACCGGGGCACCCTCTGGGACCTCTGCTCTCGTTGTCATTTGACCGGAAACCACGGTTGGAGCAACTTCCGCCACAGGTCTATTTGTGTGCCATGCAGGAGTAGGGGCCGCCGCTGCTGCTCGGCTACTGGTCGCTTTCTGCTTGTTTTTTCTGTTTCTACAAGCTTCTGTGCTGTGAGTATCTCTATTGCAGCAGGAACACCAAACTTTTTCGTTACAGTCCTTTCGTATGTGTTTTTCACTGCCACATCGATAACACCGGAATGATTTCTGGCTACTCTGGCTTTTTACCCACGATATTTGAGCTCTCTCTAACATCGTATTCAGTTGTTCTGGTAAAAATTCAACGGTGACGCTCTCAAACAAAGCAGCTAAGATGTTTTTCGTTGTAAAGTTGCTAAGCTCTATGATACATTGAGACAGGAATAGGTTTTTCATCCAATCGAGTAACTTTGTATTCTCAGTTCCTGGCGGCGTGGCGCGCCCTTCCCCCGCCAGCGCTGGCAGCGAGGGAGAGCCACGCTTCCCCCTCCCCCCTAGCGGGGGGGCTTCCCCGGCTGCGCCGCAGCTGCTGAAGTCTTTTGCATGTTAAAAGCAGCACAGTAACTCACAGGTTTCTCTCTGCTCCACGCGGCCGTCACCCCCCGTGCCGTCAGCCACGCAAGGTCCCGTTCTGTTGCATGCTTTTGTAAGCAGGCTACGACTTTACTCCATGGTTTACCAAGCTTTCTTGCAATTTTATCACACTCCAAAAGTAAAGAAGCTCCATAATTCAACCACTCTCCTACATCGAATACTGTAATAGGATTTGTAAAAAATCCATAAGCTTGTCCCACCACCATCAGGCCAGCTAAATGCGATAGACTACCTTTACTGAGTCCATGCTTTTCTAAAAAGCATAACAATAAAAATTGGGCTACCTCCGTCTCCATTCCGTACCAGCTGGGTTTAAAGTTACGCAGTCGCCGCCGTCCGAGCGCTCCGCTGGGGCGTCTCTGGTTATTCCGCGGTTGCTACAATCAGTGCAGCTTTTCCGAGGTTTATTAGCCCATCCGGAAGCGGGTCTTTTTCGGCCCAGGCTCTCATAGCCCCCCGGCGCTGCCCCCAGGGCCTCTCCGGTCTCGTCGCTCTCTGGGCAGGGTCGTAAAACTCTGCTATCTCCGTATCACGTCGGGGTCACCATTTGACATAACGACGAGAGGGAACTCACGGCAGTCTCAATATGAGATATAGAGTAAGCTCCCTTTTATTTCACCAAACAAGAAACTTATATACTGTTACAGATGTTACTAATTATAGTTACACACGTATCTGCAGTTTGTTCTCACACATTCAGGGATCCTCCTGGTGACTCCCTTATTCTTTCTCATAACACTTCTGACTCCCTATTCTTTCCCATGACATTCTTCTCACAGAACATTCTCAGAAAAACAAGCCACTGTAGCTTGTTAGGATTCTAATTAAGGCCTGAGTATGCTGAGGCCCTGCTCAGGTGTGTTCAGTTAGCATAAGTTTTGCTGGAAAACTGCGTTTTCCAACACTAGCGGATGAACTAGCTGCTTTAAATATACAGAACAGAACAAACATAATATTTAATAGTCATTATTATTAATAATTGAAAATAAATTCTTAGGCTGGGTCCCAATTATTTTAATAAAAATCATATTGAAATTTCTAGGATGTGCAACAGATCTAGGACATAATTCCAGTATGTCATAAATACCAAGAGACAATTTAGTGCCATTGTTTCAAAATTCTGCACTTAGAATAAAAATTAGAAGAGAAGCTTGCTAAATCATTCTATCGGATGAGTGATCAGATTTTTGAAGTAATTAGATGAAACGTATTTTCAGAAATAAGTCCAATAGGAGACATTTTACCATTTTACCCTCAATTGTTATATGCAAGAAACATAAAAATATGCAAAATATCTACAAAAATACTTTTTTTCATTTCATGTAATTAATTCATCTCAAGGTAAGACAGACTATCATACATGCATGCACACATTATCACATGTATATAAATAAACTGAATCTTTAACAAGTAGTATGCTGATAAAGTAATCAATTTTTAAAATATTTTATTCAAATTCCTACCAGTTTACATTGCTCCCAGGACAGACCAAAAAATATTAAAAATACACTAGAAATAAGAAGGATAAGATATTTGTCATTCTTGTGTAAATTGATGTATGATGCTGTCCAATAAATGTCACATCAGATAACCCTGGAAAATTACCATGTATATCTATAATTGTGCATATTTATGATGGTCTTTTGCACAGTGCTAGCAGCAGTCTGGATGGGGGAATTTGAAGGGAGGATGGTGAAGAAATTATTTGACAGACTAAAATCATTACCAGCATCCTAAAAATATACTCAGCATCAGTCTCAGTTTGCTTGGTTTACAAAAACAATACAGTCTGTAGCGCTATCCTTATGATGCTTACAATTAATTGGTATTTTTGTGCTATATAATTACCCTTAAAAATTTAATAAGGATAAATTGCTGAGAAATGTCAGTGTTAATTAGAAGGTTCTTTTTATTATTGACAGTTGAAAAGAAAACCAGGAACAAGAAACCAGAGGAGTACTTTTCATACCTGCCTTTTTTTGTTGCATTTCCAGCATTAGACCAAAGCACAACTTTCTCATTTGTTCACACGATATAAATGAGTGTGAATGAAGGTGTATTGTTGTTTCTGTGTCAAATACCATGCCTAACCAATATTCAATATTCAGTTAGACTTCAGTAAACTAAAAGACTACAAGAGATAAAAAAACTGTCCTGTGTCTACTTCAATAGCTATTTGCACTGAAGCACAGAGCAGAGTTAATCAGGGGCTTTAGAAGTAATTATTGCCAAAGTCTGGGTAGTACAAATGCTTGGGTAAACAGCATTTATTCTTTCCACAAGATTCCAAATAGAAACAGCAATACTGGTATTGTCCTCCACTTCTGTAGCAGGACGTCCTCCCTCTCCCCTCTCTCCTTCTGCTTCGTGGCAGAACACAGATAACTCCGGTGGGGTCAGAAGCCCAGCAGGAGGTTATCTCATGGCGCCTGAAGGTCTAAGACCTCTAACCTTGAATTCATAAAGAGAGGATGTGAAAAGAGAAACAAAGAAATGATTACTGACCGAAAAGCACGCTTTTACAACTATAAAATCTCACGAAAATATCCCAGAGGCAGAAGTTTCTTACGCACACTCTGAAGATGTGCGAAGAGCTTCTCCCCAGAGTCTGGATGCAGACTCTGTGGTTACTTTCCGGGGAAATGGGTGAAAGGATTCCGAAGTATATTTCACCACCAATCAGCTAGTAAGATACACTAGTTCCTAAGTTATATTATTCTTGCTAGCTGTTAATAAGAATAAGTACCTTTCCATAAAATGCAATTTTAGCTATTTGTAGTTTGCAATCATTTTATTCCATAATTGCAGTTTTAGCTATCCGTAGTTTTGCAATTATGCTATTCCTGTGTAAATTTGTCCTAAGTTTTTATATCTGTCATTTTCTGTGCCTAATAAATGGTAATTTATATCATATTAGACTAATCAGCCATTATCAAAGAACCTTGCGAACGAGACCGAGTCTTGGAGTGCTAGCCACCCTAACAAAAGTTACTGCCTGCTGCTAGAAGCCTGAGCAAACAGCGAAACTCATAAAACTCCTGTCTCTCATGCATAACAATTTCTCATTAAGGGGATTCAGGGATGGAGCTGAGTGCTCTGAGGTGGATGGAAAACTGACAGGCAAACTGTGCTCTTAACAAATCTCCCATGATCCCACTACAACAGACTCAGGCTTTTGGCCTCAGCAGTGCCAGCTGCACTAGGAGAAGCCAAGCCTGTCATACCATCTTCTCATCAAATCTTCAATGCAAAGGCAAAAGCATAATCAGAGCAAAATTAAGAAACAAATACAAAGGAGATTAGGCCTTCTTAACACTTGCATTCGTTTCTATGAAAAAATTGCAATGAAGGGATCGCTTGAAACAATTTTTTATAAGGAAAGAATTATATTGATGAGGTGCTGATTTTATAAATGTTTTTATACATATTGCTATGACCACATAGCTAGAACCCAGCAAATTGTTTTGTCAAAAAATCCATTACTAACAATTCTGTTAATGACAACTGTCACTCCATAAACATATACTTCAAAAATGTTGATATTAATAACTTTTTTACATCTTTGATCTGAAGTGTTACCTTATATACTTTATTCATGCTTTTGGAAAATAACATGGAACTTTATGCATTGTTATTGAAGTTAATCTGTTCTTAACAATGAATATTGACATCTGATGATTCTAAATTACTCTAAGATAAAACTATGCGGCCTTCTCCCTGAATAATACTTTCCTTCATGAGTAGATCTATTGATTTCAGCAGTGCTTCTTGTGGGGTAAAATGCTACTCTGTGTAAGCATGGAACTCACAAGATGCTCCTCTAATTCTTTTTTACCCTTGTGGATTTAAAGCAAGATTAATCAGGGTCCAAACCTAAAACGATTTTTAATATCAAATTTCTATTGAAGAAAACGGGATTTTGTGATTGAAGAGTTTGAAAAATTAAGGCCCCGGTCTTTAAGCCTGTAAACTACGTAGTCTACAAAAAAAGATTGGACTGAACAGGGCCATTAAAAGGTGAAAATCAGTTGAAAGTATCATGTAGAACTATGTTCTCAGTAATAATTCAGGATTTAACAGACAACAAGAAGGGCTTTTTAAAGTAGTTAATAGCAAGGGGAATTCTAAAGAAAACATTGGACATGCTTGGTAGAGTACCATGGGAAAAAGCCTTGGAGGGGAGAGTGGCCTAAGAATGCTGGATGATATTCAAAAATCACTTCCTCCAAGCTCAGGAGAGATGCATCAGGTAAAAATGCCAGGAGGCCTGTATAGATAAACAAGAAGCTCCTGGACAAATTTAAACATAAAATGGAAGCCTACAGAAAGTAGAAGCAGGGACAGGTGGCTTGGGAGAAATACAGAGATTGTCTGAGCAGCCATGGATCAGATTAGGAAAGCTAAACCCAGACAGAATTAAATCTGGCGGGGGATATCAAGGCCAACAAAAAAAAGCTTCTACAGTTATGTAGCTGATTGTCTTGGTTTGAAAGACAGATGTCTGCCTAGGAAGGCAGAAACCTCCCTTGGAATAGAGAATATGACACCCCCCACCCCCTTTTCCCCTCTGAATTATTATAGCTTTGAAATCAAGGGGCTTTCAGGCAAAAGATATGGGAAAAGGAACAACAGTTCTTTACTAGTATTTATAACAAGGCATTAATACAAAAACAACAGTTTAAACTGACAAAGTCAGAATACAACCTGCTACCCTGTTAGTCACGGTGGTGGTAGCAGTCCAGTTAAATGATGGCTGCAGTCCTGCTGGGATGATGGATGTGGTCTTGTTGAAGTTCTTTGGCATGGGTCCAATCTCACAAACAGCATCCCACCCGAATAGGGTGCAGATTTCCAAGCTGAGGCCAGGCTGCTTTCATCCCAGGAGCAAGGCCTTTTTCTCTCTTGCAAGACCTTTGCAACTTTATCACTTTATGAGACTCCCACTGGATCACAGCTTCTTCCAGGCATCCACCTGCTCTTCTGGTGTGGGCACCTTCCCACAGGATGTGGGTGGATTTTTGCACCCTTGTGGACTCCATGGGCTGCAGGGGGACAACCTGCTCCCCCCATGGCCTTCACCACAGCTGGCAGAGGGTTTTCAGCTCCGGCGCCTGGAGCACCTCCTCCCCCACCTTCTCCACTGACCTTGGTGTCTCCATGTTGTTCTCCCTTCACATATTTTCACCTCCTCCTCCACCTCTAGCTTAAAAGAGGTGTGTGACTACTTTGTTTTGATATTTTCTTAAATATGTTTTCCATAGAGGCATAAATAACATCTCTAATTGGCCCAGACTTGGCCGGCATAATGTCCATCATCTTCAGAGCCATCAGAGATTGGCTCTACTGGCCTTGGTGAAAAACTTCCAGAACCTTCAAACAGGACACACAGGAGCTATCTTTGTGCCACTCCCCACCCCTCAGACACTTCTTCAGGCCTACCCCAATAGCTTTCGAAGGGTTTAAATTTCTCTTAGATGTTAAAGATACCTTGCTGATGTTCTGGACTAAGCAAAACCACCACAGCAGGGCATCTCACAATGGGATGATGTAATCTTATGAGTCATTCCCAGAGACCTTGATGGCCCATTAGCGGACATAGCCCCTTCTCCCCCCCCCCCATGGTGTTATCAGGCCTGACTTTTGCTGAAGATAAAGACCACTGTCCCATCTGTTTTTAACAGCATATGAAGATGGTAATAGAATACATACTTTTTGGTTGCACCTTCCATGTCACCTAAGACACTGATAAAAGGAAGACTAGGGAAAATGCAGGCCCTCTCCAGAAGGAGATAGGAGACCTGGTAACCCAAGATATGGAGAAGGCTGAGGTACTCAAAATTTTTTTGCCTCACTCTGCATTGTGAAGTGCTCCAGACACACCGCCAAATTTGCAGAAGGTGTAGGCAGGGACTGGGAGAATGAAGAACCACATGCTGTAGTAGAAGATCAGGTTTGAAACCATCTAAGGAACCTGAAGCTGCACACATCTGAGAGACCTGATGAGGTGTGTCTGTAGGTCCAGAGGGAACTGGCCAAGGAAGTGGCTAAGGCACTATCCATCATATTTGAGAAATCATGTCAGTCCAGTGAAGTCCCCACCAACTGAAAAAGGGGAAATGTAACCCCCAGTTTAAAAAAGGAAAATTAGGAAGACCCAAGGAACTACAAGCCAATCAATCTCACCCTGGTGCCTGTCAAGATCATGGAGCAGAGCCTCATAGAAACTTTGCTAAGGAAGACGGAAAATAAGGAGGTGATTGGTGACAGCCTACATGGCTTCACTAAGGGCAAAACATGCCTGACAGGATTGCAGTGGTGGTAGATGAGGGAAGAGGGATTGATGTCATCTACCTGGACCTATACAAAGCATTTGACACTGTCCTGCATGACATCCTTGTCTCTAAACTGCAGAGACATGGATTTGACGGATGGGACAACCAGTGGATAAGGAATTGGCTGGATTGTCACACTCAGAATCACAGAATCACAGAATCACAGAATGGGTGAGGTTGTAAGGGACCACAGTGATGTCATCTTGTCCAACCTCCCTGCTCAAGCAGGATTATCCTAGAACACATTGCACCAGGTTGCAGTTCTTGAATATCTTCAGTGAGGGAGACTCCACAGCCAGTTCCAGTGCTCCAGTCACCAGCACAGTAAAGAAGTTCTTTCTCATGTTCAGATGGAACTTCCTGTGCATCAATTTCTGCCTGTTGCCTCTCATCCTATTGCTTGGCACCACTGAGAAGAGCCTGGTCCATCCTCTGACACCCTCCCTTCAGATACTTATGGGCATCGATAAAATCCTCTCTGTCATTCCTTCTCCAGGCTAAACAGGCCCAGCTCCCTCGGCCTTTCCTCATAAGAGAAATGCTCCAGTCCTCTATTCATCATTGTAGCTTTCTGCTGGACTCACTCCAGGAGCTCCACGTCTCTCTTGTACTGAGGAGCCCAGAACTGGACACAGCCCTCCAGATGTGCCTCACCAGGGCTGAGTAGACAGGCAGGATCACCCCCCTTGACCTGCTGGCAATGCTTTTCCTAATGCACCCCAAGATACCATTGGCCTTCTTGGCCACAAGGACACACTGCTGGCTCATGGACAGCTTGTTGTCCACCAGGATCCCCAGGTCCTTCTCTGCAGCACTGCTTTCCAGCAGGTCACCCCCACCCTGTACTGTTGCATGGGGTTGTTCTTCTCCAGGTGCAGGACCCTGCATTTACCTTTGTTGAGTTTCAGCTAGTTCCTCTCTACCCATCTCTCCATCCTGTCAAGGTCCTTCTGAAGGGCTGCACAGCACGCTGGGGTATCGGCCATTCCTCCCAGCTTTGTGTTATCAGTGAACTTGCTGAGGAGGCATCTGTTCCTTCATCTAAGTCATTGATGAATGAATTAAACATTACTGGGCCCAGTATTGGACCTTGAGGGACACCACTAGTGACAGGCCTCCAACTAGACCCTGTGACACTGATTACGACCCTCTGGGATCTGCTGCTGAATTGTGGCAAGAAATCACTGCCCAGGTAGAGAAGCTGACTGTGAATGTCTGTCATGTAGATGCACATGTACCAACAGTCAGGCTACTGAAGAACATCACAACAATGGATGGGTAGATCAAGCTGCCAAGATTAAAACGTATCAGGTGGAACTGGACTGGCAGCATAAGGGTGAATTATTTCTGGCTTGGTGGGCCCATGATGCCTCTGGTCATCAGGGAAGAGATGCAACATACAGATGGGCTTGTGGTCGAGTGGTGGACTTAACCATGGACACTATCTCTCAGGTTATCCATGATTGTGAAACATGCACTGCAATCAAGCAGGACAAGTGGATAAAGCCCTTGTAGTTTGGGGGGCAATGGTCAAAATATAAATATGGGGAAGCCTGGCAGATCAATTACTTCACACTCCTGCAAACCTGCCAAGGCAAGCACTACATGCTTACAATGGTGGAAACAACCACTAGCTGGCTGAAGACATAACTTGTGCCTCACATCACCACCTGGAACACAATCTTGGGCCTTGAAAAGCAAGTCCTGTGGCAACAATGCACCCCAGAAAAAATTTAGTTGAACAACGGGACTCATTTCAAAAATAGCCTCATAGACCCCTGAGCCAGAGAGTATGGTATTGAGTGGGTGTATCATATTCCCTATCATGCACCAGTCTCTGTGTCACGGTCCGCTCATAAGCAGCCGCATGATGGTTTGTACCAGCTATGATCTCAGAGTGCAAAAAGAAAAAGTAAAGCAAAATAATTCAACAAGTCAAGGGAGTTAAATTTCAATTCAAAGAGGAACTTTATTAATTGAGTCCATAAAGCAGCCTGCAATAGAAAGAGAGAGAGAGAATTGGGGAAAAATAGGGAGAAAAGGGAAGAAAAGGGGTCTATAGCTACCACCACGGGTCCACAGACCTCCGGTGTCTCTGGGTATCCCATCCAGAAGGTGTTCCTCTGCCTCTGCGTCGATTGATGTGATCTCACGGTGGGGAAGATCTTCAGAATTCAGCTGTTTCAGAGCTGCCTTTTATGCTAGTCCATACACCTGGTTTCTCCTTGTGACCCACCTTTGCTCCCCCTTAATTCTTGTGGAGATATGACAAACTCCACTTGGCAGCCCACACATGCCAACATAGGAGTGTCCGAGGTATGGTAGGCTTTGGAGGCAGGTTTTCTCACAATAGTGGATAGCAGGGAGTTTATGGGTTGGTGGTCCCGTTTTACGTCATGGATTTTTCACAATAATGGGCGTCAGTGAGACAGGTGTAAAGCCTTTGTCATGTACCAGCTTTGGCAGGCACAGGGCCTTTGTTCTGTACCAGCTCAGGCAGGTGCAAAGCACTAGTTCTGTACCAGCTTTGGGCAGATACAAAGCATCCGCTCCGTGCCAGCTTTGGGAGTTACAAAGCATTCTCTGTGTAAGTCCTGCACCTGTGGTTTCTGATGAGAAATGTTGAGACAGTACTCAATTCTTTGATCGAACCTTACACTCTGGGAAAGTTGAACTGTGCAATGGACTGTTGAAAAACACATGTAAAGCAATGGGCTGTGGGACCTCCAAACAGTGGGATCTACATTTAGCAAAGGACACCTGATTAGTTAACACTAGAAGCTCCTCCAATCCAGTTGGCCTTTCCCAATCAGAACCTCCACATACTGCAGAAGGGGCTAAAGTCCCTGTGGTACATTTGAGGAATATGTTAGGAAAGATAGTTTGGATTAGTCCTGCCTCAAGCAAAGGCAAACCCATCCGTGGATTGTTTTTACTCAAGGACCCAGGTATACTTGGTGAGTAATGCAGGGAGATGGGGAAACATGATGTGTACCTCAAGGGGATTTGATTTTTGGGTGAGAACAGTCCGTAATGTTGAATTGTATAATATTGTTTGCTGAGTGACACTCCTATGGCCAATGAGGATAGACTGCTCCAGATACACCAGTCATGAGCTCCTGATGTGGCAACCAGCCAACAGCAGAGCAACCCTCCTGCCCTGGCAGACATCTAGGACACAAAGAAGCCATAGTCATGGACTAAATGACCTCAGCATACATCTCGGAGGGACGGCCATTGGCTATAGCAATGATACCTGTGCTTGTATATACATATATAAATATATATGTATATAGTTGGAAGGTGTAGGATCTGGGCATGAGTAGATGGTAAAGAATAAGTGTAGCAACGTGGGATTTTAGGATTCCATGTGCTCCTTTGTCCCTCTGCTTTGTATACCATTGGTTCATTTTGAAATATGCTCTGCTGTACCCCGAAATCTATTGGTGGGTTCCCTATGCCTGTCTTCCCTTCAGACTCCCTGGGACTGGCTCTAGGGGAGACAGTCCCTCCCCTTCCTTTCCCTTTATAAGGCGATGTCCAGATCAGCTCGAGGTCTTGCATCTCTGGGCTGCTAGCATCTACTACCTGCCTTGTCTCCCTTCCCCCTTCTCCTTCCCTGCAACCCCCTTTTCCCCATTACCCCAAATAAACCTCTAGCAGAACAGAGATGGAGTCCAGTTCTTCCTTCGTCTCACTATATTCCTGCTTGAATTGACGTGGTTTGAAGACTCACGCCATGCCGCAGAACCTCGGGGGCCGGGCGCCCCAGATCTGGTGGAATTACAAGAACCAGGGACCCCCGGTCCGGGGGGGAGCCGGCCTGTGCCACCCTCCCGGACCCTGCTACATCAAATAAGGGGTGGATAATATCCTGGTTCTGGCCAGGACAGAGTTAATTTTTGCAGCAGACAGGAGGAGACATGGCTAGGACCCGGAGGTTATTCTATAACACCTCACATCATTGCTAGGGGCAGGGGGAAGGGAGTTTCTTCCTAAGAGAAGGGATTTCTTCTGGTCAAGTAAGCATGGCAGAGGAAGCGATGGGGTTGCCCTGGTTCCGAGCTGGAGGGAGACGTTGGGTCACACTGGTTCTGAGCTGGAGGGAGCACTGGGGGTAGTGTGGTGGAGGGAGCAGTCGGATATTGCCTATTGTCAAGGGTTTACACTGTGAGAAGTAACATTTTTTTTCTTGCACTCTGTCATTAATATTGTTACTGTTTGTTTTCTTATCTCATTGCTATTTCCAGTAAATTGTTCTTATCTCAACCCATGATCTTCAGCCTGCCACAGGGGGAAGGGGGGGAGTCAGCGAGCATCAGCATGGTTTGGAGTTTCAGTGGAAACACTAAACTGGGGAGTACCATTGTTAAACCATGACGATCCTTCGAAAGTTTGCTAATGAGACAAAACTGGGAGGAATGGCGAATACACCAGGGGTTATGCTGCCATCTAAAGGGACCTCAACAGTCTGGAGAAATGGGCCAACAGGAACCTCATGAAGTTCAACAAGGGGAAGTGCAAATTTCTGTGCACCTGGGGAGGAGCAACCTCAGGCCTCAATATATGCTGGGGGCTGCCCAGCTGTAAAGCAGCTTGGCAGAAAAGGACCTAGATGTCCTTGTAGGCACCAAGTCAAACATGAGCCAGCAGTGTGCCTTGGCTGCAAACAGGTAAATGCTATCCTGTGCTGCCTTAGACAAAGTATTGCCAGCAATTTGAGGCAGGTGAACTTTCCCCTCAGTGCTGGTGAGGGCCCACCTGGAATCCTGTGTCCAGTTCTGGGTTCCCCAGTACAAGAGAGGCCTGGACATACTGGAGAGAGTCCAGAGAAGGGCCATGAAGATGTTTAAGGGACTGAAGCACCTCACATATGAGGAAACACTGAGAAATCTGGAACTGTTTAACCAAGAGAAGGCTCAGGAGGATCTTATCAATGTATATAAATACCTGAAGGAAGTGTGCAAAGCCAGACCCTTTTCATTAGTGCCCAGTGACAGGACAGAAAGCAATGGACACAAAAAACACAGGAGGGTCTGTCTAAACATCAGAAAACATTGTTTTACTATGAGGGTGACAGAGCAATGGTTCAGCTTGCCCAGGGAGGTTGTAGAATCTTCTTTCTTGGAGATATTCAAAACTGCCTGGACATGGTCCTAGGCAACTGGTTCTAGGTGTGTCTGCTTGAGGAGGGGGATTGGACGATGATCTCCAGAGGTCCTTCCCAACATCAACTCTTCTGTGACTCTTTGACCTATACAGCAGTTGCATATATATAGATTAAATTAGGAAAAAAATGAAAAAAATTTACTCATTTTTAGTGGGGAAAAAAGGTTCAATTCTGTCATGTTTATCCATGTTCAGTAGAAACTTAACTCAAGATTTTAATGTAAAAGCTGTTTGTGTGAGTTACCATTCATCAGGAGTAAGTCAGAATCTAGCTCTTTCTTCTTTTAAGAGACAAAAACATGATCACATATTATCATTTCCAGTAACTCTCATTGGTGCCTCAGAAATTTATTCCTTGCCTCTTTTTACTACCTATTGCTCTTCCCTGAAACCTGTTTTTTCAAGTGATTATGCTCTTTTCTTCAAGTATATTTTTCCTGGAATTCAGAAAAATATCTTTATTGTTCCCTGTTGTCTTGGGGTGATTTTATGATAATACTGTATTCCTCTATCATCTGCTTTATGCCCAGAAATGGATCATGTACCTTTAAGCCAGGTCGAGGGGGAGGGGTGGGAGCCAGGAGAGCTCTGGCGCAGTTTGTTTTGAAACTCTCATTTCTCCGGGTCTTGGCTCTGCAGCATGGGGGGAGCGACATTCCTGCTTCTAGCTTTCTTGGTTTGTTAGCTAAGGCAAGAAGCTTTTCCCTGGACTGCAACAGGAATCTTTGGCAGCTTCTCTTCTTCTTCTTGGACTGTCCATCTTGCTTTTTCATCCGAAATCAGATGATCCCTGGGGGGAGACAGTCAGCAGGACCTGCAGGGAGCCACCGGAGAGACTCTGCCCTGCCCCCAGACCATCAGGAAGAGGCTAAGCCAGCAAAAGAGAGAACTCTAATCCACCAGCTGTTTTCGCAGTGAGGAAGGTTCAATACCTAGCTTTTTTCCCCGTGCCCTGTGGGTATGTTTTTTGTTGTTAAATAAACAGATTTTTTTCACTTTCATCCAAGAAATTCCTTTCATGTCGGGGGGGGATAGTGGGGGGAGTGCTGAAGCCCTTTTCCTTTGGGGGAGGCATTCATTCAGAGCGCTTTCTCCTAAACTTGTCTCTAACCCGAGACTCCTCTGTATTGCCACCTGTGCTCCTGGGATGTCTTCTTCCATACTCCTTGAAAGTTTTCTTCATTTGAGTTCCATGCCTTTGGTTGGTCATGACTCAGTCCCTTTTTTGCTTTGGTTCTTTAGAGCAGACTTCCAAATAATTTCCTCTTTTTGAATTTGGGTATGACTTATAGGCCCACATGTCCTACATTTTCATCAGCTTTTATCATTTCTTTAAGGTTACAATGATATGTCGCTGTCCCACACTCTCTGCATCAAAGTTCTCAAACTTGATGTGCCTCGTTGAAGTCCTTCCTGTACAGACTCACTTTTATAAGAAAGAAGTGTGTTTCTATATTCCTTTAGCTCTTTTTATCTGAAGCTAAATTTTCTCATTCCAGATTCTACACATTCACACCTTTCCAAGGTATTCTGTTTTAATATCCAGTTACAGATTACTACTTGTTTCATCTGTGGGCTGTCAACCTTGTGATGAACCTAGATTAAATATCTGGATTAAAATTGTGCCAAAGCTGGTAAACAAATACATTTAATTTTCTTCGGAAAGACCACTGGGAAAGTGTTGGCATTACATTTTGTGCTTTGTTTCAGTTGCAACAGCCTCTGTTGAACAAAGAAGCCAAATGCTAGGAAGAAAACCCATTTCATTTCCTTTCATTTCATCGATCTGGATGCAGGAGGTGAATGCACCAGCAAGTTTACTGAGGATACTAAACTGGGAGGTGCTGTTGACTCTCCTGAAGGACAAGATGCCTTGCAGGGGGATCTAGACAGATTGGTACATTGGGCAGTCATCAATGGCATGAAATTTAACAAGTCCAACCTCATGAGGTTCCCATGGGCCCACTTCTTAAGCTTCTCCACTTCCCTCTGGATGGCATCTTGTCCCTCAGGCATGTCAGCCACACCACTCAGCTTGGTATATAATCTGCAAACCTCCTGAGGGTGCACTCAATCCTTTTGTCTCTGTCATTGATGAAGATATTGAATAGCACTTGTCCCAATACAGACCCCCAAGGAACACCACTTGTCACTGATGTCCATCGGGACACTTGTCGCTGTTGAGCAGCTAGCAGAGTAATGAATGCATCAGTTCTCAGTGGCAAGAAGGAATGACCTTTATTGTTTTGATTTCATCACATATATAGAGTTCTCAAAAGTCACCCAGATTGGTCAGTCAGAAGCCTTCCCCAAGGCCTGATTGGCCAGGCCTGCACTGCCCAAGTTCTGGGACACTGTTCCGACAACATCTAAACTTTATCTTTATTTACAAAACACAAGAAAACTTCTCATGGGAAAAACCTGTGCTAGCCACAGACACTAAACCAATGGCCACTACCATTTGAATGTGACTGAACAGCCCAGCCAGTGAACCCATCTGTCTCCAATTTAGATAGAAGGATGTTGTGGGGGACTGTCACTGTTTGACCGCTAGCGGAGTGAAGAGATGAGTCCTTTCAGAGTGCTAAAAGAACTACTTTATTAAATAATTAACAGATTTATATACACATCAGAAGGTTGTTCGGATTGGGCCAACAGTCATCCACCCCCTGGGATTCATTGGCCCAGGCATTTGACCGCCTGTGTCCAAAAGGCCATTTCAATAACATGAAACTTTTTTTTTAATTATAAAACATAGAAGAAGAAGAGAAAAATTCCCATGGGAAAGGTTTCTGTGCTGCCACAGGGGACTGTGTCAAAGGCCTTGCAGAAGTCCAGATAGATGACATCTGTAACCCTTGCCTTGTCCACTGATATAGTCACTCCATCATAGAAGGCCACTAGGTTGGTCAGGCAGGACTTGCCCTTTGTGAAGCCATGCTGGTTTCTCATCTGCTGCCTTTCTTTCATTCACTAGGTGATTTACATTATCGTAGAACGGTATCAGATTAGTTAGACAAGACTTTCCCTTTGTGAACTCATGTTGATTGTGCCTGACAATTGCAATTTTTCTTTAAATGTCTTTCAATAGCACCCAGTAGGAACTTACCCACATTTTTTCCAGGTACTGAGGTTAGACTAACAGATCTGTAGTCCCCTGGCTATTCCCTCATCTGTAGTCCCCTGGCTATTCCCTCATCTTTTTGAGGACTGGAATAATACTGTCTAGCTTCCAATTAGCACGCACCTCCCCAAACTTGCAAGATCTTTGGTAGATGATCGAAAGGGGTCCTGCTGTAACATAATTTCACCTGTCCCTGGCCTCCCTTTAATCCTGACCCATAATTTCTCAGTCAGCTCCTCATCTATCCCCAGGTAGAGCTCCATGCACTCCAGCTGCTCAATGACACAGAGGGTGACGCCACCTCCTCATCTTCCCTGCCTATCATTCCTAAAGAGCCTGTATCCTTCCATTCCAACACTTCAGTCATAGAAGCCTCCCCTCCATGTCTCCACAGTGCCAATAAGAGCATAGCTCTTATCATTCTGCCCCATTTGCTTGACTTAAGACACACTGGAATTGTCTGCTCCTGTGCTTCTTTAATATATTTTCATATATGATATTAACATAAATGATAGACATAACAAAATCAAACAACGAGACTATCATGGGATGGAACATGAAGTTAGAGATTTCTGTGGCTGTCAGCAACCACCTACTAAAAGTGTCCCACCAGTGTTGTCCTGCATCTTTCTTTGCTCTCTCTAAAACCCACCTTATTTCTTTCACATTTTGATGCACCATGATTAGGGGGTTTTGTCCACTCTTTTGCATTTTCTTCAGTAGCTGTTTTAAGTTGTCATGCTGTAATAGCTCCTTTACCAGTGTAAGATTCATTCCAATGGGAGTGGATAATAACTCCTTAACCAGGGTGTAATTGGATTGCAGCAACTGGTAGGAGGTAGTAGGAGCTAAATAACTAAAATCATAGCCCAGTATGTAGATGAAGTTAGACACACAGATATTTGAGTGGTTATTAATATCTACAGTAATGTTATCTAGAAATATAAATTCACAGAGGATTCTCATATAAGCACATCCTTTCCCTATATATATAAGTACTGTTTCAGAGGTTTCCTTGGAATACATCTCAAAATGACAAATATTCTGCTCAGTGTCAAGGCAAATATCTTGGCCTCTGATTGTGTTACTTTCACATACAAATCCCCATTGTTCACACAATACACATGCATCTACATCAATTGTTTGCCATTTGTCTTCTCTTCCATGACTCCACACACTGTGTCCTATTGGATAAAGTACAGTTTTCTCATGGCTTAATCCTAATGCTGTAATAGACTGCATAGTAAGTACAGATGCTTTTGCTATTGATAATACAAAGGTTGTAGCTTTATGGTTGTCAGGGTTGTAAGTGGAATTAACTAAATACCACCAGGATTGAAACTCATTTTCAAATTTAGTTGTATTGTTGGTTCAGTTTTTCCAGCTCACTACATGTTGTACTGAGTTTGTGTGCAAGTATCTCAGCATCTATATCATTAAGTATTCCAAGTCTTGTTCCTAATCCCGAGGAGACAGTAATCAGACTTCTTTTCATTTGTTTGGCACAGGACAAAGTTTGTCCATGTGGCCAAGCTAGCCACCCTGCTGAGGAAGTACCTATACATGGTACACAGATTGGCTTCATGGAGGTAACATTTACCTGCATTGACAATTTTATTAGTTTTAATGATCATGAAGGATTAAACAGCATTTGCTGCTAATCCTCATTTTTGATAAAATATGTCCTGTGGCTAGCACAGTTTTTCCCATGAGAAGTTTTCTTGTGTTTTGTAAATAAAGATAAAGTTTGGATGTTGTTGGAACAGTGTCCCAGAACTTGGGCAGTGCAGGCCTGGCCAATCAGGCCTGGGGAAAGGCTTCTGACTGACCAATCTGGGTGACTTTTGAGAACTCTATATATGTGATGAAATCAAAACAATAAAGGTCATTCCTTCTTGCCACTGAGAACCGATGCATTCATTACTCTGCTAGCTGCTCAACAGCGACAATGTCCCAATTTTGTATATTAGTGGGGTCAGTTTCTTCATTTTCAAGGGAGTTGTAACTGGCAACCAAGTAGTTGAAGAGACAGTTTTCATTACTGTGATTCGTCCCAATCGAGCTCAGAGACACTTCAGAGACCAAGTCAGAGAAGTGGGTATTTGCTTTATTCGGTGCACCGGATGTGTGGGGAATTGTTTCCACCAAACACACACACCAGTACCTCCAAAGGCACAGTGTTATAGGTAAAATTCATGAATATTCATTACATTCTTCAGGATAGGAGCGGTTATACAAATTACTTCTCATAAGTCATTAATATTATTAGCGATTTCTTGTGCTCAATGGCAAAAGGATTCCTTTTGCCCCCTTTTATCTTGATAAGATTAAGGGAATCCACAAGGCCAGAACTGACGGGCGCCGTGCTGGTGGAAGGGGCAAAAGCTCAAAGAAACAAGGATGGTTGAAGTGCAAATAGATTTGGGTTTTCTATTTGACTACTCCTTTCTCAATCCCCCCTTTTCTTTTTGTAATTTTGTAATTCTTTACAAATCTTGTATGTCATGAAAGTAAGTACTTTTCTCTATTTCATATCTAAATTTGTACTTTTGCCATTGAATATAAGCATTGCAATTTCAAGTACATAATATCATACAACAATAACTACTATTGCAGACAGTAAATAACAGTGCAATAACACAAATAACTATTACTTACATTTGTTTAAATTGGGATTAACATAATTGCAACAGCTTGTATTTATAACTGTACATTCTCTTTTGGCATACAGCAAATCTATAGTTAATTGTGAGATGTTCTTAATCTTGATTTGCTGTGCTTTTATGGCATCTGCAGTGGCATTCATTATGGTCTCTACAATGGTAAAAAGATTCTTCTTTAGTTCACTTACTTTGGGCCAGGGTATAAACCACCTGGCAAAACTGTGAAAATTGGTGGGTTTATATATATTAGTATAAAAGTTCGGAGTAAGCTTTGTTAGTTGAGGAACAACACTAATGTAGAGAGATATTGGTCTTATTGCACAGTGACTTTGTCATTCCAAGGGCAAAACTTTATGGGCACTGTGTTCATATATTTAATATCAACTCTGCCCTGGGGGCACTGGCTAACTCTTGGGCTTTGGTCTAACCTTAGTTTGATTTTTATTTTACATATTAGCTTCCCTATAGGTCTAGAATTTTGAGCAGTTATTTTGAAGAAAAAGAAAGACAGAATCTATAGAAATTCTAAGAGGAATGTTAATTCTTTTAGCTGTCTTGGGCCTTCCATCCCCCATCAGGTTTCTCTGGAGTCAGGGATGGGGAGAATGGAGCATTGCCTCTGCTGTGTGCATGGCTGGCTCCACTATAGGTCTGGGCTTGGAGCTCTGTGCAGCACTGCCTCTGCTGTGTCCATGACTGGACCTCATTGCAGGGTTGGGATGCTCTGGGGTTGGGGTAAGGAGCAGTTCACTGTCTCACCAGGGCAAGGCCTGACCTGCCCCTTCCCCACACACACACACACACACCACACACACAGGCATCTTGAAGTGTCTCAGAGACATTAATTTTTCTAGTTTTGGCAGCTCACATCATGGCTCCAGACAGTGATCAGGACCACTGATAGCTTTTCTCGCTTGTAAAATGGGGTACTTTTCTTCTTCACCTTGGTAGAATTTCTAGCAAACAGAGCAGAAAGGAAAGAGGAAAGCAAGAAGGATAACTGACAGAGACTCTCATACTGTTAGTCTTTTGCTTGTGATCTATTAGGCTATCTTTTCTCCCCTTTTTAGTCTTTTATTTTACTCTCTGTAAATCTAGATTATCTTTCAATTTACAGAAAAAATATGCTCACAAATATTAGCCATTCACAAAAATCAACAGACATTCAGGATTTTTTTAATACGATTTTGTGAGCTCTTTTTAGGACTTCAAATGTGCTGCTGAAAAATGGCACTTTTAACTGCTATTTTAAATTTAAAATTATCTTTTAAATTGCAGAGCCCAAAGCCTGGCAGATTGGTCTATGACTTTTAGCGATTTTTCAAAGGCAGTATTTTCTTTTTGTGGGGCTTAGCATTTTCAAACACTGGACAAACAAATATGCATTAAACAGCAACAGTTAGAAATACTTAGTAGAATAGCCAGCCATCCTTTTGAAACCTTTTCATTTTAAAAATAAAATTATTTTGTTATATTTCAATTTAACAAATTTAGATTTAAGCCCATATAGCTTTCTCTTTTTTTTTTTCTGGCTTACTTACCCCTTTGCACCTGAAGCCATACTTGCCATTACAATTATTACAAGGTTTTGCTAGGATAGCTGACTGTGTATAACACTGTTCTGGAAAAACAAAAGGCAAAACCATTTAATGTATTTCACTTTGGCGTTGCAGCTTTTAACTGATTTACTGTATATTATATTGTCCAATATTGTTCTTTTGTGTCTTCTTTGTCTGGAGTTTCACATTGGAGAGGAGTCTCTGGCTGTAGATCTCACCGTCGTGAGGGAAGTTAGCAGTTCTTTTTGCTTCTGTGGCTTGAGTGGTTCCTTGTCTCACACAGCTTTTTATCTGATGAGGACACACTGAAGGATGTTAAAACAAACTTGCACAGTGATAACACATATTAGAGTGGGGAGAAGGATGAATTCTTGCCTCTTTCAACTCTCTGTGATAAGTAAAACTTGGTTCGCAAAACTGCAAGAAAGAGGAAGAGAGACCCCAACCCTGCATCCTGTTTGTTCACAAAGCCAAATAAAAGAAGGAAGGGGGCCTCTATGCTGCACATCCTGTATCCTGTATTTGCTGGGAGTGAGCTGTTTGTAGAATTTCACATGGGGGGGGGCACTGCGGACGTGTGAGAAAGAAGTGGAGTCTGCCTCCCACGACCACCAAAGGGCAGAAGAAGACCCCACTAGCAATATTACAACACAGACCTGTACCAACTCCGGATGCTATACGTGGCCAGAAAATAGAGACTGCATAAAAAGGGGGGACTCTGACTATTTCGGTGCGGTGTCTTGGGCAGAGCACAGACTCTCCGGCCACCCAGCGCTGCTTTGCTCACTACTCGCTTGCTTTAAATAAATCAAAGTATACTTAATTGGACATTGTCTCTGATTGATTATCGAGACCTAATTTATAACAAATTGGTGCCGTGACTCGGATAAGGGCAATTCTTTGGAGACCCCTCAACGGGAGGTGCCCCGTTGTCACAACAGCCCGGAGAGGGTACTCCTTTGAAACCCTTACTGACGAACCTAAATTTCGGGTAGTGAGCAAGGAAAACTCCTTAATCTTTGTTCACGAAGCTCCGAACGAAGACGCGAGAAGCGTGAGTATGTGTTAAGAATAACACAGGGGATTCATTTGGTTGGGGTGTCCCAGAGTGTGGTGTGTGAGATGTCCAAGTGGGGACGAGGAGAGTGCGGACTCCTTTGTAGTGCGGTTCCCATAGCCCGCGAGGGACTGGGCCACGACCAGGAGGACCGGGTGAGCGTGTGTGTCTGAAGGCACTCTGGAAGATGGGACAGAGGAAGAGCAAGCCCTCTGGTCCCATGGGGGGGGGTCCCAAGTAAAACTCCCTGATATACCTCCAGACAGCCCCTTGGGGTTGATGATAAAATATTGGGATGATTATCCCTCAAGAAAAGGAAAAACTAAGGCAAAAATGATAAATTATTGCATGGCAATTTGAGACGGTCAACAAATTAGGGGGGACCACCTCTATTGGCCAGTATTCGGATCTTTTGAGGATTGGATTTGTCAGGCATTAAATGTCTATGTAAATTCTAAAACACCTTTTAACCAAGAGGAAAGTGAATATGCTGCCCTATGGATAGTCAATGAAACCAGGGCAAGCTTGTTTGTCTTAAATAGAGAAAAACCTAAGAAAAGAAACATAGAAGAAATGCCTCCATCATATATCCCTCCACCTCCTCCACCAGATCCTGTTCCACCTCCCCCAGTCCAGCCCTTACCAGTCCCAAATGCGCCACAAATACCTGTGGACAACGACACTCTACCCACTGAGCGGCGGGTCACCAGAAGTCAATCGAGAACTAATATGTACCCCCTCAGGGAAATGGGCATGGGCATGGTTAATCAGCCTGGAGGAGGACAAGCGCCCGGTATAGGATATATAGCAGTCCCCTTAAATTCGGCAGACGTTAGAGAATTCAAAAAGGAAATGGGACACCTATTAGAAGACCCATTGGGGGTAGCCGAGAGAGTAGATCAATTTTTAGGTCCAAATATTTACACCTGGGAGGAGATACAATCAATATTGGGCATTCTATTTACAGCAGAAGAGAGAAGAATGATAAGAGCAGCGGGGATGAGGATTTGGGAAAACACTCATCCACCGGGCCCTATCGGTGATGTGAAATGGCCCCTTCAACGGCCTAATTGGAATAACCAGGATCCAAACGATAGGGCACATATGCAGGACCTAAGAACCATTATTGTTCAGGGAATTAAAGAAGCTGTCCCAAGGGGACAAAATATGACAAAAGCATTTAATGAACAACAAAAGAAAGACGAGGACACTACCAAATGGTTGGAGAGACTCCGAAGAAATTTACAATTATACTCCGGAGTAGATCCTGATTCCCCGGTAGGGCAGGCCTTGTTGAAAACACAGTTTGTGGCAAAGGCATAGGTGGACATTAAGAAGAAGTTAGAAAAATTAGAAGATTGGCAAAACCGAGGTCTTGATGAATTGTTAAGAGAAGCACAGAAAGTATATGTTAGAAGGGATGACGAAAGTCACAAAAAGCAAGTCAGGATGATGGTTGCCGCTATACGAGGGGGGCAGGGGGGGCGGCCTTCAGGGCCGCCCAGGCAGAAAAGTGTACAAGGGAAGGGCGAGATAGTATGTTATTACTGTGGAAAGAAGGGACACATGAAGAAGGATTGTCACCAGCGTATGGTTGATAAAAAAATGTTTAAAGAGGATTAGGGATGTCAGGGGCTCTATCTGCTGGGGTCAAGGAAGACATCAGAGCCCCTGGTAAAGCTGAAAGTAAGACCCCAGCAACAAGAATTTGAATTCTTGGTAGACTCTGGAGCAGAGCGCTCCACAGTACAAACACTACCCATGGGATGCAAAATATCCAAAGACACAGTCCAGGCAGTAGGAGCAAAAAGAGAACCTTTCGGGGTCCCCGTGATCAAAAATGTGTTATTTGAAGCAAATTCCAAATTGAGAATAGGCTCCCTCCTGTAATTCCCAAAGCAGAATACAATTTATTAGGAAGAGACCTAATGGTGGAATTGGGCATAGGATTAGAAATTAAAGAACAACAGATAAATATAAAGATTTGTTCTCTCAATGTGATAGATGAACAGCAAATAAACCCTGAAGTTTGGTATACTCCTGAGTCTGTTGGAAAATTGGATATTGAACCCTTTAAGGTTACTATCACTAATCCAGAAATTCCAATTAGGATAAAGCAATATCCCTTACCTGAAGATAGGCGACGGGAATTAAAGCCTGAAATCAAAAGATTGATAGAACAAGGAATTCTAGAGCCTTGTATGTCCCCATTTAATATTCCAATTCTGCCGGTGAAGAAACCAGATGGCAATTATCGATTAGTACATGACTTAAGAGAAATCAACAAGCGAACTGTTGAGCGGTTCCCCCTGGTGGCCAATCCTTATACCATCCTTAGTCAATTAGGTCCCAATGATTGTTGGTATAGTGTGATCTATTTGAAAGATGCATTTTGGGCTTGTCCACTAGATGAAAACTGTCGCGACTATTTTGCATTCAAGTGGGAGGACCCAGACAGTCATGTAAAGCAACAACTACGGTGGACTGTCCTCCCCCAGGGGTTTACAGAATCCCCTAACCTATTTGGGCAAGCCTTGAGTCAAATACTGCACAATTATCAAGTGGGACCAGAAGTTAAGTTAATACAGTATGTAGATGACTTACTGATAGCAGGGAAGCAAGAGGAACTAGTAAGGCAAGAAAGTATCAAATTGCTAAACTTTCTGGGGACACAAGGGCTAAGTTTCCAAGTCAAAACTGCAGTTCACTGAGCAAGAAGTGAAATACTTGGGACATAGACTAATCGGAGCAACTAAGAAATTAGACCCTGACAGGGTGCAGGGGATCCTGGCAATGCCAGCCCCCAAGACAAAACGGCAAATTCGACAACTATTGGGGCTATTCGGGTATTGCAGACAATGGATTGAAAATTACAGCCAAAAAGTAAAATTCTTATACGAAAAACTAACACAGGATGGATTAATGAAATGGACCCCCCAAGATGAAGACAGTTTTCAAAAATTAAAAAAAGAATTAGTAAATGCTCCGGTATTGAGCTTACCAGATATTAAAAGACCCTTTTATTTGTTTGTAAATACTGAGGAGGGAACAGCATTTGGGGTACTTGCACAGGAATGGGCTGGAAGTAAAAAGCCGATTGCATACCTCTCCAAATTACTAGATCCAGTAAGTAAAGGCTGGCCTACTTGCTTACAAGTTGTAGCAGCAGCTGCAGTAATGGTGGAAGAAGCTTTGAAAATTACATTTGGGGGCGAGCTGAGGGTGATGTCTCCACACGACATTAGAAGCGTACTGAAACAAAAAGCTGAGAAGTGGATTACAGATGCCCGGTTAGTAAAATATGAAGGAGTTCTGGTTGCATCCCCCAAACTTACTATAGAGGTTGCATCAGTACAAAACCCAGCACAATTCCTATATAGAAACCCTGAAAATAATGCTTTATGGCATGATTGTCTACAAACTATAGAAGAGCAAACAAAAATTAGACCAAATTTAGAAGAAGAAGAATTAGAAGAAGGAATGAAATTGTTTGTGGACGGTTCCTCACGGGTGATTGAAGGAAAGCATAAATCAGGGTATGCAATAATAGATGGAAAGAAGCTTGAAGTACTCCAGTCCAGCCCACTAAGTCCCAGTTGGTCAGCACAAGCATGTGAATTGTATGCAGTTCTAAGAGCTTTACAACTCATAAGAAAAGAGGCAGGAACCATATATACTGATTCTAAATATGCATTTGGAGTAATACACACATTTGGGAAAATTTGGGAGGAAAGGAGTCTCATAACATCGCAGGGAAAGAGCCTAGTCCATGAAAGACTAATTAAAGAAATTCTAAAGGCTATCCGGTTACCCTCCAAACTTGCTGTAGTACATGTAAAAGGGCACCAGAGGGGACTGGGAATGATAGTTCGAGGAAATAACCTTGCTGATGAGGAGGCTAAACGGGCAGCCCTGCTACCCCTCCGAGTAGGAAACCCCAGGGAAAAATGCACCACATGCAAAAATGATTTAGAAAGCTTCCCCTGCTATGCATGTTGGAAAGACCTTGGATGGGATGGCTTAGTCTGTGCATGTGAAAACCCTCTTAAAGACTGGTGTTATATACATGACAAAGAAGGACAGACTCATTCAACTTAATTATCGAGATGCCCCCACACTCCCCAACTGTTAAGTTTTACTACAGTTGAACAAGAAAAACTAAAACAAGCAGGCATTAAACCTAACTCAGAAAGAAAATGGTTCTTAGAAGATAGTAGAGAGATCCTGCCAAAACCTATGGCCCTAAGGGTTTTGAGAAGACTTCATGAGAAAACACATTGAGGGACTCAAGCTTTAGTAGATCAGTTTGCCAATAAATACATGTGTATGGGTATTTACAATTTAGCCAAACAGATAACTATGGGATGTGTCACTTGCCAAAAGGTTAATAAACAACAATTACGAGAAAGGAGACCTGGAGGAAGGGAGTTAGCGCACAGACCCTTCTCCCACGTTCAAATTGATTTTACAGAATTGCCAACGGTTGGGAGGCATAAATATTTACTAGTTATGGTGGACCACCTTACCCACTTTGTGGAAGCTTTCCCAACAACAAGAGCCACCGCACAAACAGTTGCAAAAATTTTATTAGAACAAATTGTACCAAGATATGGAATTATAGAAGTGATTGATTTGGACTGGGGACCACATTTTGCGTCCAAAGTCACTAAAATTATATCTGAGGCCCTGGGAATTACTTGGGAATATCACACTCCCTGGCATCCCCAAAGCTCGGGAAAGGTGGAAAGAATGAATGGAGAAATAAAGAAACAACTAACCAAATTAATGTTAGAAACCAAAATGACCTGGGTCAAATGTTTACCACTGGCATTGTTAAACATTAAAACCCAACCCCGCACGGATATAGGGGTTTCTCCATTTGAAATGTTATATGGGATGCCATTCGATTTAGAAATGCCCGTGGATCATCCAGCCATAGCAGATCTCCATTTACAATCCTATATTACCCGATTGGCAAGCCGGAGAGACAAACTCTGTAAGAAGGGGTTGATAGCTCAACGACCGCCCCTATGGCTACCCATACATTTATTTCAACCTAGAGATGAGGTTTTAATAAAATCCTAGAAAGAAACATCTTAAACCCCTCAATGGAAAGGGCCATATGTTGTGTTGCTTACCACAGAGTCATCGGTCCGGACAGCGGAAAAAGGCTGGACCCACGCTAGCCGAGTGAAGAAATTCAACCGGGACCCCACGTGGAGAGTGGTAGAACAACCACAGGACTTAAGGCTTAAGAAATCCTAACCTACCTGTGCATGAATCCTATAACTGTATACCCGAAAAAACCACAATTTATTGTTTGGAAAATATGTTAGTAATTATATTGTTAAGTGCAACATCCATAATTGTAATTGCTACCCTTTTGTTTGCTTTATATGTAAGGTGTGCCAGGAACAATGGTGGACCCATTGCAAGGGGGGGGACACCCCCTAAGGGAATTTGCCAAATGTGTTTCCAATTGGAACGGGAACAAACTTAGCATATTTTGCAATCTAAAGTTCAATTGGGCCAACTGGAACAAGGGTCCCCAGAGTGGTGGGACATATATGCATATGGGATACACCAAGAGCTGTATTGTTACCACTCAAATGAACCCGCACCAATGGTGGCGAACATCATTGGCGGGGAGTGCAGAAAAGCTTTGGCCCATTTGCCTTGTGGTGGCCCCATGGTTAAACATGTCAACTGGGACAGCTGCAAGAAAAGATCCTTTGTCCCTGAGACCCCTAAAGACTATCCTTACTGCCGAGAAGATGGCTACCCCCGTGGCTTGCTGCAACCGAGTCGACGGGCGAGGCAGAGGGATATATAAAGCCAGCGGGGTGAACATACATGGGACTATGAAAAGATCTGGCACGAGCTGCCCCAAATCGAGGAAGAACCCGAAACAGGCACCACTGTATAAGGCTAAAAAGGAGACCAAAGCAGGGTCTAAACAAACTAAAAGAACTCAAAAAGCACTGGGACCCCCATTTCCTTGCCACACCTATATCTTGCTTTTAAGCCTAGTATTTACATGTACTACCGCTGATGTGCACCCCCACCAACCTTTTCGCTGGACGTTAAGACAATGGGACAGTCAAACCCTAATCCAAACCCGACTCAGACCGCGACAAATCAGTTTTAATGCATCCCTTTGTGCTTTAGCTCCTATAAAACCTTGTATGCTTGAAGGCAAGGGTTGGTATTTTTGCCCTAGTTCAAACCCCGGAAAGGGATATTGTAACTACCCAAATTCTTATTACTGTGCTTATTGGGGATGCGAAACCATAGCGTACCCCTGGCTCCCAAACGGAGACAAGCATATTAAAGTTGGGTGGGGACCTTACGGTTGTAATCCACCTGACTATAGTAGCCAGATTGGAAGGAGGAGAGCAGGGCCCAAAGTAACCTGTAAATGGTTATACATTAACATAACACAACCCCAAGATCCTACGTGGTTACTAGGCAAGACCTGGGGTATAAGGTACTGGGAATCAGGAACCGACAGAGGTGGTCTTATCTTTATAAAGAAGAAACCTCTCCCCAATGACCCTGAGCCAGTGACACCAAACCGGGTCATAACAGACATAATAAATGCTGAAGCAGATAGATTAGGCATAGACCATGAGGAAAGTACCACCATATCCAAAACCAAAATACCCCCAACCCCCTCGAGAAAAATAACTGATGAATTATGGAGACTTATGGTAGCCAGCTATAAAGTCCTAAATAAAACACACCCAGAATTAACAGACCACTGCTGGCTATGCTATAACACCAGACCACCCTTCTATAAAGCTATGGGGACGATTGAAAAAGCTAGAAGGATAAATGGGAGCAACCCTGCTCAATGTCTGTGGAAATCTGGCAAAAGAACAAAACCTGGCATCACATTAGCGCAAGTATCAAGAGAAGGAAGGTGCATAGGAAAAATCCCATCTTATAAAATGCACCTATGTAAAGTAATAATGCAAGCCCAAAAATCAAAAGAGCCGGCAGATTGGCTATTACCAGCTAAAAATGCTAAATGGGTATGTGCAAGTGTAGGGGTAACTCCCTGTATTCCCTTAAAAGAGTTTAATCAATCAGACTATTGCATACAAGTAGTAATAGTGCCAAGAATCACCTACCACCCAGGTGATTACATATATGACCACCATTCGGTCCCAGGGCACCACCTTATAAAAAGAGAACCTATTACAGCTATAACTATCACAATGCTATTAGCATTAGGCACAACAAGAGCAGCCACAGGCATAGCCTCCCTTGTAAAACAAGACAAAGAATTTGCCAATTTACGGGAAACCGTAGATGAAGATATAGCCAAAATCGAAAGTTCTATCAGTGCCTTAGAAACATCATTGAGGTCCTTATCTGAAGTGGTGCTCCAAAATAGGAGAGGATTAGAGTTACTGTTAGCCCAAGAAGGAGGACTGTGCGTTGCCCTAAAAGAGGAATGTTGTGTTTATGCAGACCATACAGGGGTTGTTAGAGATGCAATGTCTGAGCTCCGGAAAGAACTGGATAAGCGAAAAAGAGAGAGAGAGAGTCGACAGAGCTGGTATGAAAGCTGGTTCAATACCTCCCTGTGGCTAATGACCGTACTCTCCACACTGGCAGGGCCCCTAGTAATAATTGTGCTAACTTTGACTTTTGGACCATGCATTTTTAACAGGCTGACAGATATAGTTAAAGGAAGACTGGAGGCGGCGCATTTAATGTTAGTTAGAGCAAAATATAAAACCATACCTGAACAACAAGAGAGTGAGATCGAAGAAGAGTTGATCTTAAGCCGTGAAGCATTAAGGCGATTCTGCGAACAAAATGGTAATAAAGAGAGGGGGGGATTGTGATAAGTAAAACTTGGTTCGCAAAACCGCAAGAAAGAGGAAGAGAGACCCCAACCCTGCATCCTGTTTGTTCACAAAGCCAAATAAAAGAAGGAAGGGGGCCTCTATGCTGCACATCCTGTATCCTGTATTTGCTGGGAGTGGGCTGTTTGTAGAATTTCACATGGGGGGGGGCACTGCGGACGTGTGAGAAAGAAGTGGAGTCTGCCTCCCACGACCACCGAAGGGCAGAAGAAGACCCCACTAGCAATATTACAACGCAGGCCTGTACCAACTCCGGAAGCTATACGTGGCCAGAAAATAGAGACTGCATAAAAAGGGGGGACTTTGACTGTCTCGGTGCGGTGTCGTGGGCAGAGCACAGACTCTCCGGCCACCCAGCGCTGCTTTGCTCACTACTCGCTTGCTTTGAATAAATCAAAGTATACTTAATTGGACATTGTCTCTGATTGATTATTGAGACCTAATTTATAACAAAACCATCTTCCCTTTGTCTCCCTACATGAGGTCGCCCGTGGCAACCACCATCTTGGAATGGGGTGGGGGTGTTTACCTTGCCATTCTGGGTTTCTCTTTATTCTCGGGCTTCCCCCGATGTCGACACACTGGTTACTGCTCCTGCGGAGTGTCAGTCGCAGCCTTCCGTCCTTCTCCAGCTGAGATGTCTAAATCTCCGAGGCTTTAGAGACCTTGACCCGAGTGTGATGGATCCATCCGTGTTCAGCTGTCTTGACAGCTGTTTCTGTGGTCAGTAACACTTGGAGAGCTCCACGCCACTTTGCCACCAGTGGTGCTTCTTTCCACGCCTTAACCAGGACCCAATCTCCTGGCTGGATGTTGTGAACAGCAAAGTCCAAAGGCAGGGTCTGTGCCAGCTGAGCTTTCTGTCGAAGAGATTTCACAAGAGACAGTATCCTGTCTCACAGCATCACTTATTTTCACACACACCCCCCCAGCTAGGCTGAGAATTACAAGGGTAAAGAAGTCCAAACATCAATTCAAAGGGAGATGATTGAATATCTCCCCTGAGTCTGGCCCTTATTCTAGCCAAAGCCAGTGGCAAGAGCCATACCCATAGCATTTTAGTTTCTATCACCAGCTTCAAAAGGTGTTTCTTTATTTCTCTAATTCATTCTTTCTACCTGACCCGAACTCTGGGAGTGCCAGGGGGTAGGGAGGTTACATTGTATTCCTAAAGCAGCCATAACCCCTTAAAGGATCTTTCCTGTGAAATGAGTTCCCCTATCTAAGTCTATTGCTTCCACAATCCCATATCTTGGAAGTATTTGTTCCAAAAATACCTTAATAACCGATCCTGTAGTTGCTGAAGCAGTTGGGAATGCTTCTGGCCACCCTGTTAGCTGACATACTATTACCAGAAGATATTTAAACCTTGTTACTCAAGGCATTTCAGTAAAATCCACCTGGCATCTTTGGAAGGGACGCACAGCCCAAGGCCTCCCTCCCCTGGCAGTTTTCTTTGTAACCCTGTTATTGGCTTTAGCACAAATCAAGCAGCCTTCAATAGCTCGCTTTGCCAGATCAAAAAGACCCACAGTAGTGTACATCTTGAGGAAGGCTTCTGCCAATTCTCGAGAGCCCGAATGACTCCCTTTCATGGAGTTGTTTTAATATTTGTAAGGCCAGAGCCTTTGGTATCTGCTGTTTACTACTCTTTGTAAACCAGTTATCCCCTCTTTCCTCTGCCCCGCTATTTTTAATTATCTCAAGCTCCTCTGGTGGAAAAGACAGTTTCTCTGGCAGTGGTGGGGCTACTGGGAGCAAAGGGAGGATCTTAGAGGTTTGTGGCAGCAGTGCAAATTTCCGAGCTTCTTCCTCAGCCATTTGATGACCTATTGCTTCCTCTGAGCACCCTGCCTGGTGTCCCCTAATGTGTATTATTGCCACCCCTTTTGATAAATTCACCACTTCCAATAGGCGAGAGATTAAGCTTTCATGAGCTAACGTTTTTCTCCTGCAGGCTAGTAAACCTCTTTCTTCCCATAGTTTCCCAAATGCATGTATCACTCCATATGTATATTTAGAATAAGTAAAAATATTCACTATCTTGTTCCGATATAATTCACAGACTCTCATTAGTGCATACAGCTCTGCTGTTTGAGCTGACCACGTTGTTGGCAAGCTCTCCCTTTCTTCTAATTCCTTTCCCTTAATGGTAGCATATCTTGTGACTCACTTCCCTTATTCTATCCTTGAAGATCCATCCATAAATACATTTTCTCCCTCAGGCCAGGGAGTGACTTGTAAATTTTCCCTAGCCCGGGTTTGGAGATCTATCACTTGAATGCAGTCATGGATTTTTTCCCAGCCCCCCTCTTCAGGGCCGTTCTCACAGGAGTCTGGGTTAAATCTTTTCCTGCTTCTTAATTCTAAATCCTCCTGTTCCATTAAACTATTCATACTGTAATAACTGAGTGTTGGTCATCCACTTAGAGGTTCTTTTGGTTAACAAAGTTTTAACTTGATGCGAAACTTTAATAATTAGATGTTCTGCTATTGTGAGTTTTTGGGCTTCAGTTATCATTAAAGCCATGGCTGCACAATTCTGCAGACAATGAGGCCAGCCTCTGGCCACTGGGTCTAACAGCTTAGAAAAATAAGCAACAGGCCGCCATGTTCCCCGGTGTTCTTGTACCAAAATTACTTTAGCATGGCCTTGCTTAACATCCACATATAGTTAAAATTTTCTTTTTGAGTCTGGAAGAGCTAAGACTAGGGCATTAATCAATCTGTCTTTTAATTTTCTAAAGCTTTGCTTTCCTTCTGGTGTTTATACCCCAATATTAGGACTGTTTTGGGTTAAAAAGTCATATAAAGGTCTGGCTAAAACAGAAAAATCCTCAATCCATGGCCTGCAGTACTCCACCAACCCTAAAAACTGCTGTAACTCTTTTTTTTTTCCTCTGGGGTAATGGTACTTGTAAAATTCCTTGTATTCTTTCTGGATCTATATACTGTAAATTTCCAGTCAAAATGTGTTCCAAATATTTAACATTTTTTGTCAACTGTGCTTTCTTTTCAGACATTTTAAGTCCCTTTTAGCAAGAAAATTAAGCAACTTCACAGTAGCCTCTTCAACCACCTTTTCCTGCTCCCCTGATAAAAGCAAATCATCTACATACTGCAGCAACCTAACTCCTGAGGGTGGAGTAAACTTTCTTAATATTTTTTGCAAGGTTTGCCCAAACAAAACCAGTGACTCTGTATATCCCTGTGGGAGGACTGTCCATGTCAAGTGTTGTTTTATCATTTTCTCTCTTTCTTGCTGTTCTTACTCAAAGGCAAAATACTGTTTGCTGTCCTCTGTAGTCGGACACCCCTAGAAAGCATCCTTCAACATCAGTACTGAATAGTACTGATGTGAAGATGGGATCTGATTCAGGATGGCATAGGGATCCAGAACTGTGGGATGCGTTGGTTTGACAATTTCATTTATTATTCTTAAATCCTGCACCATTTTGTAGGTTCCATTTTGTTTCCTTACTGGCAGGATAGGAGTGTTATAGGGAGATATCCATGGTTCCAAAAGACCTGCCTTTAGCAGGGACTCAATGACAGGCTTTCCTTCCCTCCCTTGAAACAGGGCATTGCTTTTTAGACACCACTTGTTCTGGTTGCTTCAAAGTAATTTGGAGATGCTCCATATCTAATTTTCCATATTTTCCTGGGGCTGCCCACACTTCTGGGTTGATTTTAGCATAAGCTTTTTCAGACATTTTACACAAAGTTGCCAGTGTTAGCCTCTGTATCATTCTTCACAATACTAGTTTGCATTCCCACTTTAGCCATTAAATCCCTTCCCAGTAAATTACAATCACAATTAGGAACAAACAGAAATTCATGCATTTCACACTTATCCCCCATATCTACCAATAGCGGTTGAATAAAACGCACTAGCTCATCCTTTCCACTCACCCCCTGTCACAGTTGAGATGGACATGACACATACAGACACACCAACAGCTTTCAGTCAAAGGAAAGAAAAAGTTTTTCATTATTACTACAAAGCCTCTTTTATACTATTTCTTAGCATTCGTGCCACATGTTCATTGGCTCTTAACTTACTACATTACAAAATCATTGGCTATCTATAGTTAGCACACATTCTTGCAAAAACAGCCTTCCTCATGCAGGTGTACATTCTTCCTTCTGTTGTTTTTGCTTCTTGCTTCTGTTGATGCTAAGATTCTCATGAGTACAAGCAGATTGTATCAGTTCGATGTCTGCGAGCAGAGGCAGGCCAGCTGTCAGTTCCCACAACCCCCTGAATAATCAAAGATCTTTTTGACAATTTTCTTCCCTTAGGGATAAAATTCAAAGTGGATCGAGAGGCCCCTGTATCTACCAGGAAACACACCTCCTCTTGATCCAGACTCACTTTAAAAGTTATCAAGGGCTCCTGTGTGCTGGGTCCTTGGTATAATGGGAGCCCCTGACATCCCTAACAATCCATCTCCATTCATCGCCAGACTTCCTTCTCCTGAGGATCCAGCTGTTTCTGCAGACATTCCCACTTCCAGTGTCCCTCTGCCCTGCAGATAGCCCACTGATTCCTTCTCAACCGCTGCTTCAGTCAGCTCTCCCCTGCAGAGGAGGGAATGCCTTTGCCACATCCTGGTGGCTGGCCCCATCCCCTTTGTCACGGGGGCCCCCTTGGGTCTTGCAGTTTATTCCTCCGGGACTGTAGTAACTTTGCCATCACCTTTTCTTCATCCCTTCTTACATACTCATCCCTTCTTACATACATTTGCTGTATCTTTCTAACCAGTTGTAAGGGTCGATCCAAGAATCGAGTTCTGTCTCAACATTTCTCATCAGAAATTACAGGTGCAGGACTTATGCAGAGAATGCTGTGTACTTGCCTAAGGCTGGTGCGGAGCGAATGCTTCGTGCCTGCCTAAGGTGGCACAGAACAAAGACTTTGCACCTGCCTGAGCTGATACAGAACAAAGGCCTTGTGCCTGCCAATGCGGGTATGTGATGAAGGCTTTGCACCCGTTGCCCTGACACCCATTGTGAAAAACCTGCCGACCATGCCTCGGACACTCCTCCCTTGACCCTGCCAAGTGGAGATTGGCAAATCTCCACAAGAATTAAGGGGGGGGCAAAGGCGGCTGGCAAGGAGGGACCAGGTGTATGGACTAGCATAAAAGACAGCTTTGGAGTGGCTGAACTCCGAAGATCTTCCCCACCGAAAGATCACATCGATCTTTGCAGAGGCCAAGGAACGCCGACTGGACGGGACGCCAGGGACGCCGGACGTCTGTGGACCCGTGGTGGTAGCTATAGCCCCTTTCCTTCCCTTTCCTCCCCATCTTTTCCCAATTTTCTCTCTTTCTCTCTCTATCGCAGGCCGCTTTACAGGCCAAATTAATAAAGTTCCCCCTTGGATTGAAATTTAACTCCCTTGACTTGTTGCATTTTGTGTTTTCTTTTCCTTTTTGCACTCTGAGATCGTAGCTGGTATGAACCATCACGCGTCTGCTTACGAGTGGACCGTGACACCAGTTCATCCAGGGGCTTATTCTGCCCTTCCTCTAGCCCCCACCTGAGCTATTGCCTGTGGGTGCTCATTCTCTCACAGTTCAAAATAATTTGTTTCTCCCCTGACTTAAACAAATTTTTTAAAAGAAAATCTTGATCTTTCCATGTACAATCTGCATTTCTCAGGTATTCCTTCCGCAGTGTCCAAACGCAGCCCACCCCCCAGTGCTCACAGTGGGCATGGCCAGCAGCACCACAGGTGGCTGGGGTGTTCTGCAGCCTCATGGAGGCCAGGGGAGCCACTGCCACTCCTGCCCCAGGGGGTGGTGGAATCAGGGACCGCCCAGCGCTGAGCCCACAGCTGTCCCACAGGCCCCCTGCCTGTGCTCCCGGTCTTACACCTCTGTGCCTGGTCCTGCTATTCCTTGCCTTAACCATATTTTTTTCTTAATATACCGACCCCATTTGTCTGTCCCCTGTTGCCAAGACCCCTTCTTGACTCCTCTTATTGCCCCCCCGGGCATAGATTGTCAAGACCCTTTCTTGACTTTCCCTTACTGCCCTCCTTGGGCATCCATGTCCTTATATTTTGGGATTGTCATCCCTTTTGCCGGGACCCCGTCCCGACTTTACCTGTGCTACCCTCCATGGGTGCCCTCACAGGTTTTCCTTAGTTACTTCTGGTGGAATGCGTAATCTGACCCATAGCCTCAGCATTCTCCCCAAAGGACTCTCTGGGGGAATTATGGGATTGTCATCCCTTTTGCTGGGACCCCTTCCCAGCTTTACCTTTGCTACCCTCCATGGGTGCCCTCTCAGGTTTACTCCCCGAAGTTCTCATTGTACTCACCAGTGAGATTTTCAGTGGTCCTTCCCTGTGGACTCTTCACGGACCTGTTATGAGTGGAGACAGAGGGTAGATAGATTTTACCAGCTGCCTAGGCCTATGACAACTAGTGATCAACCTATTCAGAGCGACCAGCACCCCAAAAACCCAGTCTCGCTTGCAAGTCCTTATAATGACAGCCGATTTAGGTCTAATATAAAATAAATTATTGTTTATTAGACACAAGAGAGAACGGAGCAAAGAACCAAACAACTTATTACTATACAATATATGAAAAGCTACTCATAGCTAAACAAACATATATATATATTGCCAAAAATAGGGAGACTAAGAACAATAGGGTGCTTAAAAGGTACCTATTATTGCTAGCAAAGAAGAATAGAAATTAGGAAACCAATGATCTTACCAAAATCCAATTGTGGTGCTGGGATACATTAGAATCCGCCCTCAGTCTTGCAAGAAGTTACCACAGAGCTGCGTCCAGACTCTGGGGAGAGGCTTTCCTCACGCTCCAGTATCCACGTAGAAAAGCTTCTACCTTTTCTGAAAATCTGTGAGTCTTTATAGGATAAAAGTGTGACTTCTGTGGTCACCAAAAAATTATTGTTTATTTCCCACATTCTCTCTTCATTCCACAATATGAGTTACGGGGTAGTGGTTTTAGACATTCGGGTGCCAACAGATAACCCTGGCTAGGCTGTTAACCTAACTGAGCCATCCATCTTCTGTGACTGAGCAGAGGAGGGGTGGGGGGAACATCCTGCCACAGGACCCCCCTGGTCTGCCACTCGTCTGTCTCCTGGACAGTCTTGGGTACCCAATCAATTGCCCAGTGCTGGCCACCACCAAGGGGAGCTGATGACCAAAACTGGATGAGGTGCGCCTTTCAGCTCCGCTTGCTGCCTGCCGCCCCCGGATGGTGGAAGGATCCCGGGTGAGTCCCCAGTTTGTCAGGAAAATTAATCCACAAATGCCAGAGGTTTATGTCTAAAATGGAGACAGAGGAGTCTTGTAACTTTATTAGAATAAAGGGAGAGGTCATGGGCATTTCCCATGGGGTCTCTCAAAATGTTAGAAGATGCAGCCTCCTTTTTATCCTAATTTTCCAGTCGCACTTCCCTCTCTCTTTCCCCATTGGCTGAGGTACTTGAGAGGTACAGACTTTCCGAATCGCCTAATACAGATCCCCTTCAAATGGGCAATCCCCCCCCTTTTTCTTTGTGTCTCTGTTCTTTTTCTCTAAGTCCAGGGATTTAGCACAGCCTTGGGTCAGTAACAGTCTGTGTCAATAAATGGAATTCCTATGGAATTTAAGGTTCCTCCCATTGCTTCTTTCACCTATCAGTATCTGGCCTTGTCTACCAGCAGGCCTTACAGTTTGTTTTTAAAGACATCTCCCTCTCATTCCTTTCAAAGGGATGGGTTGAAACTAAGGGGAGGTAACTCATTTTAAATTGTCTTAAACCAAGTCAGAAGTATTTAGCTCAGACCTTAATGTTTACAAGAGTAGATGTATTATGCGTTTGAAATTAGGCTCTGCCATTGAGGGGGGCAATGGGTGTTGTGGTCAGTTAATCACATGCTGTTTCTGCCACTCCTTTCTCCTCAGGGGGAAGGCTTCTCCCACACTTCTCCTGCTCTAGCATGGGGTTCCTCCAACAGGAGACAGTCCTCCATGACCTTCTCCAACATAGGTCCTTCCTATGGGGTGCAGTTCTTCATGAACTGCTCCAGCACAGGTCCCTTCCACAAGGTGCACCCCTTCAGGAACAGACTGCTTCAGCATGGGTACCCCATAATCTCACAGGTGCTACCAGCAAACTTGCTCTGCCATGGGCTCCTCTCTTCACAGGTCCACAGATCCTTCGAGTAAACCGGCTTCAGCATGGACTTCCCACGAGGTCACAACCTCCATTGGGCATCCGCCTGCTCTGGCATGGGGTCCTCTCTCCATGTGTTCACAGGTCTTGCCAGGAGCCTGCTTCAGTGTGGGCTTCCCAGGGTGTCACAACCTCCTTTGGGTATTCACCTGCTCCGGATGGGGGTCCTCCACAGGCTGCAGATGGATCTCTGCACCCCTGTGGACTTCCCTGGGCTGCAGGGGCACAGCTGCTTCACCACGGGCTGCAGGGGAATCTCAGCTCTGGCACCTGGAGCACCTCCCACCCCTCCTTCTGCACTGACCTTGGTGTCTGCATAGCTGTTCCTCTCACATATTCTCACTCTGCTCTTTTTTGGCTGCAATTTGTTCCTGCACAGTAACTTTTTCATCTTCTTAAATATGTTATCGCAGAGGCTCTACCACTGTTGCTGACTGGCTCGGCCAGCAGTGGGTCTGTCTTGCAGCCAGCTGGCACTGGCTCTGTTGGACATAGGGGAAGCTTATGGCAGCTTCTCACAGAAGCCACCCCTGTAGCCTGCGGTGTTACCAAAACTGGCCACACAAACCCAATACACCATCACCTATGATGGAGCCCTGCTTTCCTGGAGTTGGCTGAACACCTGCCTGCCGATTGGAAGTGGTAAATTAACTCCTTATTTTGCTTTGCTTACATGTGTGGATTTTGCTTTACCTATTTATGAAACTGTCTTTATCTCAACCCATGAGTTTCTTTCCCACTTATACCCTTCCAATGCTATTCCTCATCCCACCAGGGGGAGTGAGCGAGTGGCTGTGTAGTGCTTAGTTTCTGGCTGGGGTTAAAGCAGGAGACATTCTCAGGAAGAGTCAAAGAAGTTTCGCCTGAAGCTAGCAACCAAGGCAGGAGCAAGAAGTAAATGTCTCTCTTTCAGAATTTGTTACTTTTCCACCTATATTCCTTCTTCAGAGTCCCATAAAGTTCCTACATAAGGTATCATATGCAGGCAGACAAGTCAATGAACTGTAGAATAGCTTTAAATAGTGAGCTCATCTTTCTGCTAACTCAGGATTATTGTCAACTGTCTAGTCTATTTTTAGTAGTTTGTTACTTTTTTAAAATGGCGTAAGAAATTAAGAGTTTTACCCTCCTTTTAAAATGGAGCAAATTCAACAGTGCAGAATACATAATTGTATCCTGGTGGTGGTTTGACCCTGAATAGCAGGTAAGCCCCCAACCAGCTGCTTGCTCACTCTGCCACAACAGGATGGGGGACGGACTAGGAAGGGGAAAACCAAGAAAATTCACAGACTGAGATAAAGTCAGTTTAATAAGTGAAGTGGAAAAATAGAAGAAAACAAGTGATGCAAAAACAATCACTCACCACCACCAAATTGATGCCCAGTCAGTCCTCAAGCCACAGCTACCTTGGAAAAATGCTCCCCCCTCCTGTTTTATTGCTGAGCATGATGTTATATGGTATGGAATATCACTTTTATCACTTGGGTCAGTTGGGATCAGCTGTTTCAGCTGTGTCCCCTTCCAACTTCTTGCTTACCCCCAGTATCATCCCTGGAGATACAGAGTTAGAAAGAGAAGGCTTTGATGCTGTGCAAGCACTGTTCAGCAACAGTTTAAATGCTGGTGTGTTATCAACACTGGTTTGGTCACCCATCTAAAGCACAGAACCATAAGGACTGCTATAAAGAAAATTCACTTCACCACAGCCAGACCCAGTTCAATAATTTTTTAATTCTTTCCTTAATAACTACAAAAAAAGTTTACAATCAAATGAAAGGTGTGCTAAAAAAAGATTTGCTGAAGGGATACATATAAGAAAATCTTTTTACTTACTATAAAGTTAAAATGGTACTATAATTTGCATTCATCATTTTTAGGAAACTTGAAATTTAAAATTCACTGTAGACAATTGATTTTCACTGAATTGTCTTTATTATTTGAAATATATATATTTTATATATATCTGGTATTAACCAGATTTAAGTGCAATCACAGGCACAAACAAGGAAATAGCTCTTTGTAGAGCTGAAAGACTACAAGCAGATGACATACTGCACAATTAGTGCAGTGATCCACTGTTGGAAAACACAGTTTTCCAGCAAAATTTGTGTTAGTTGAGCAGGCCTGAACAAAGCCTTAGCATAGGCAGGCCTCAGTAAAAATCCTAGTAAAGTGTCATGAGAAGCTAAAACCTGGGAACACAGCTGTGTGTTTCTAGGCTGTGAAAAAAAATGTTATGAGAAAAGATAGGGAGTCAGAAGTGTTATGAGAAAAGAATAAGGGAGTCACCAGGAAAAATCCTGATTATGTGAGAACAGACTGCAGATACGTGTGTAACTATAATTAGTAACATCTTGTCATGGGTTTGAGACAGGACTTTGCTAGGAGGACGTACGAAAAAGGGCAAACAGGCTTCAAGCTTAAAGTTGCAAAAAGTGTTTAATTACTTAACAGAGTTGGAGGATAAATGCAGGCAAAAATAAACTTTTTATACAGTTTTTTGTTCATTCCCCTCTCCCTCTTAAGAACCTATAGTATTTACTCCCTTTCCTCTTTTACAATCCACAAGCCAGGTGAGGGGGGGGGGCAGGGTGTGGGGTCTCTTTTCAGTTCACAGAGCAGATTTTCACATTTACTCATCACTACAGTTCTTCTACTACAAATACTCTTTACTTGTTTCTCTCTCTTTTCAGACAGTTTTTTTCTGCTCTCACCCCCACCTTCTTAAGAAGCAGTCTCTGTACTCACCCCCCTCCCTTCTCTCTTTGCAAACCAGCAACACAGACAGGGGGTAGGTTGAGGGGTCCTCTGGTCAGTCCAATCAGAAAAGAGGTTTTCTACTTAGCTAGGGGTCCTTCCCACGAGAGACAGTCCTCTGGGAACTCTTTTGGCGCGGGTCTAATCTCACGAGCAACATCTCGCCCGAATTTTGCCGCGACATGAGTTCTTTTGTCCATAAGGTGCTGTGCAAACTCTCTTGAGCCGAGGCCAGGCTGCTTCCATGCCAGGAGCAAGGCCTATCTTTCCCAGTTAAGGCTTTTTGCAGTTTTAACTCTTAGATGAGACTCCCACTGGTTCACAGTCTTTTCCAGGCATCCACCTCCTCCTCTGGAGTGAGCTGTGGGTGGATTTTTGCATCCTTATGGACTCCATGGGCTGTAGGAGGAATTTCTGGTTCCCCCATAGCTTCTACCACGGCTAGCAGATAGTTTCAGCTCCAGTGCCGAAAGCACTGGAGCACCTCTTTCTCCCCCCTTCTTCACTGACCTTGGCAATCTCCATGCTGTTCTCTCTCACATATTTTCACTTTCACCTCTTCCTCTTCTAACTACAAAGTGAAAGAAGTGTGTGCCTGCTTTTTTTTGAGTTTTTCTTAAATATGTTTTCACAGAGGTGTAACCAGCACTTCCAATTGGTTCAAACTTGGCTGGTAGCATGTTCATCACTTTCAGAGCCATCAGAGATTGGCTCTGCTGGACTTGATGTAAAAACTTCCAGAACTTGCACTCAAGACACGCAAGAACCATCTTTGTGCCACACCCCACCCCTCAGACACCTCCCTAGGCCTACTAGAACAGCTTCTGAAGAGTCCAAATTTCTCCTAAATATTAAAAACACTTCACTGATGTTTTGAGCCCATCAAAACCACCACACATCTGTAACAGTATATAAGTTTCTCGTTTGGTGAAATAAAATGGAGCTTGCTTATATCTCACATTGAGACTGCCGTGAGTTCCCTCGCGCCGCTCGTCAATCCACTAGTTTTTATACAAGAAAAGCTGAATAAAATCTTTAATGTTCACCTAGCACCTGATGGTCCATGGTTTCTAGGCTGCAGAACTTCCCATAATACATACAGTATAAATTCCTCAGATAAGGTTTTATAATCTAGAAGATATTAGCTACTGTAAAAAAATTCTGAAGTAAATTTAAAAATACAAAGATATATTGAACAAAAATAATTTAAAAATATTTTTACATCAGCTATTTGTTCCAAAATACAGTGGCTAAGACGGCCTACCAAACCTGATGTCCTGAAGTACCTTGAAGTAGAAGGCTGTTAATAGCAGCCTACTACTTCTCTTCGGTTTGCTGACATCAACCTAAGTGTTATCTAGCTCTAATCATTGGGCTTGTCAGGAATGCTGATCTGCTTACAAAATCCTGGCTTCCTTAGGATGAGCTGCTGTCTGTTATGACAGCTGTCATGCCTTGAAGATTTTTTTTTTTCATTAAAAATGCCTTTGGGTAAAATTAAAGCTGTGGCATAAAACACCATGACATAGCCATTCAAAATTATGACTGAAAACCAATTATTACCTCATTCTTTCTTGTCTCTTATCTTCTAGACCGAAGCATGTGATTTTAAGGAGTACATAGTTCAGCTTAGGTAATAGTATGAATTTCTTTAGCCATGAATTTATTGGTACAAAAATCTCAGTCACACCAAGGACCTGGCAGGGTTCTAGAGAAAAAAAAAAGAATTCTTTCATTGAGAAGACAGTGTACAGATGTGAAATAGCCTTTAGGTACTGACTGCATCCCTCTCACCAGGAGAGGCCATGGGGCTCAAGCCTGCAAGCAGCCTGCAGGTATCACAGGCTTGGAGGTGACTACCATGAACTCTGAAGGCAACAAGGCCCTTCAAGCTCAAGCCCTTGATAAGCAGAGACTAATGAATAATGGAGTATGGCTTTAGTGCTGCTGTCAGAAATAAATACTTCAAATACCTTTGCCATGAATTAAACACATGATTGTGTGTTTAATGAACAATGCATTAGAGAGAGGCCTACCATTATAAGAATTCTACAAGGAGACTGTCAAGATGCATCATGAGCTGATTCCTTATATACACTTGCACCAGCAGCAATCATATGAGCGTTGGCATGGGGCACCTCAACTTGGTACTGAGTCCACCCCCCAGCCCAGGTCTGCTGCCCAAATACGGCCTAGGATGACTACAAGACAATGCTCCTTATCTTTTCACCAAGGGAAATTTCACTCCTTTGCAGGAAGTAGTTCTGTCTCTGGTATTCCTGCACTCAGACAGTTTAACCCCTTCTGTAGTTAGGCCTTTTTACCTTCCAGGCCAGATCATTCCTTGATCAGGAATTGCCATTGCTGAGCAGTTAGAACTGGAATTTTCCTTTCAGTGAAAAAACAAAGATGAACCAGCAGTTTTGGATTCAACCCAGAACAGCAACCCTGGTCAGAGTACACAGAGATAAGGCTTGTTCAGACTACTGCTAGGATCTGAGCTAGGTTTCAGGGCTTTTATCTGGTTCCTTGCCCCTTTTTACCCAGTCCTCTCACTGTGATGGTTCAAGCATGCCTGTCTGTAAGGCAATTGCTGGCTCCTGGCAGACTAAGGATTCTGACTTCAACTTGCAACCAGCTTCATGGCCCAGTTTCTGGATCCCACTGGGTTTACTCTAGTCTGATCTGGAGCAGCATTTCCATTTATTCTGTTCTAGAGGCAATACAGTATGTGATTTTGGCCAGAAGGTATCTGAGAAGTCCACTCCTTGGCATAGCAATTAGCTAACCATTTTCCTACAGTACTGCCACACTTGGAGTTCAGACAATGGTATCTCTTCAGCTAAATTAATTTGAAATATTTTTTCCCTAATAGAATGCAGTGTATGATTGGTAACTGGTTAGAAAAGCCATGACATTTATTCATAGTTCTCCATTATTTTAGATATTGCAACCATTTTTATCTAAACAAAACTCAACTGAGCTCAAGTCAGTGTAAGGAAACAGAGGGCCAAATTCAGATCTGACTTAGTATGATCAGGTTGCATTGAAACCATTTCATTCATACAGAATGGCTATTCTAAATATATACATCTAATTTTATTTTACTTGCACTATTTTTGCCCAGATGTAATTCTATTGACTTTATTAGAAATAAGCCAACTTTAGTGTGATGATCAAACTGTGGCCCAAATAATCATTAATGGATGTAGGATTTTTAGATAAAAATCTCCATTTCTTTCATCACAGTAGAAAAAAAAGGAGCTATTTTGGCATATGCTTTCCAAACACAAATGCAATCCTAGTTCCAAACAAGCAAATTGATAAATTACATTACTCTCAAATAAATGTAGTCAAAAGTGGACATTTTATCTAAAGGAAAAGATGAAGAGGATAAGTTATTTTCTTTAGGAGATCAAAACATCTTGTGGAAAACAAGAAAATAAACAAATTGTGTTGTAATCCCCAAAGAAAAACCTCCAGTAATAGTGTTTACACCAGGCAGCTCACAAATACATACATAATTTTTTTACACATTTATTTAAATAGTTTTATTCTGACTTAACAGGATGATTTGAGAAAAAAAATTATGGCAGACTATGAGTTCAGCTTGATAAAAACCATTTGCTGTGCTGGTTTGAAATGATTATTTTATAAATGAGAAAGAAGAATTGAAGAGAGAAAGAAAAGAGAGACAATTGATGCTTGATAATAGAAAAACAAAGATGGAAAATGTGGCTATGCACCATGCCTACTCTCCAGTATTGTTACATTAAAGCATCACCGTATGAAAAGAGGACATTATACGTGTACTCCTCAACTCAGATTAATTCTCATTAAGGTTTCTGAGCATTTTATTAAAACAATGTTTCCTAATATAGCTTTTCTGGGCATTTCTATTATGCTCATTGGTATGTTAATTGAACTTTTGTGATCTATGTTATAGTTTCTTAATTATAGTCTCAATTTGATATCGGATTATATGGCAATGGAAACCATTACCTTTAAAAAACAGTACTCCTTGTAACAGATCTGTTAGGATGTATGGAACAGCAAACCCCTACATTTGGTACCAGGTTACACAGCTTGTGCTACCATTTCTTCCTCTCATCACCCTTCAACATGTGCTCCACAAACACCAGTATGTTGGGCTGTGTGAGGTGCTACGTAGACAAGACCTAAATAGGGAATATCCATCACCTAGCTCTCCATCCTTGGCCAGTGCAGCAAGTGATCTAGCTATGCCAGACATCCTCAAATGGTGCATCTAACTCTTCACATAGCTGCACTACAGCCACATATTGCTATGCTCCCAAGAGAAGTATACATTACTTGTGACTTCCCCAGAGAAGAAACATTGCATGACTATAGTATTCTGCACATACAGGCACGTCATAGAACACATGTATATGGGGTTTTGTGTCAGCTAGTTGTACATCAGTGATAGGATAAGAGGAAGTGAACACAAACTGGAACATAGGAAATTCTGGTTATATATACAGGGGGTTTTTTAAATTTTTTTTTTACCCTGAAGGTGAGTGAATTCTGGCACAGATTGCCAAAAAAGGTACTAGCATCTCCCTCCCTGGATCTAGTCAAAGGTTAGCTGAACATGGCCATGAGCAGCCTGATCTAACTGCACTGCTCTGAGCACAGGGTTGGACAAATGGCCTCCAGAGGTGCTTTCTAACATAAACTATTCTATGATTTTGTGAATGATTTTAATCAGAATAGTGTGTGTAACTCTTTCACTTGGCATTCACATATAAATAATGTCCATCTTCCAGGACAATTCTGCTTGTGAGTTTTCCCACCTTTCCTCATATTACATCACTGAACAGTTTTGAGCTGTGTCTTTGTCTGTGGTTGGGGCAGTGGTGTCAAGCCACAAACATTTACTGTCCAGTAGGTAGGTGAATATTCTTCATGCTAAACAAAGTTGATCTTTGTACTGTGCCAACTAGTAAGGTTCTCTAATGTCCTCCCCACCATTAATTAGGTAGCTGTGGTTATTCTCCACCAAAGCTGATTTTTTTCATGATCCCTTTTGCAGAACCAAGCTGGCTTTGTATCAGTAGTATGCATAGTGGTATCCACACCAGCATCTACAAGTTATATAATTGCAATCATAATTCTACAACCATTTAACTTGATGTGCAAGGAATAATCAGTAAATCACTTTGCAGGTTTGTGCAACCTTCTGTGTTCACTAGGAAACAAACTCTTTTTTCTTTAACACCCTACATAAATGAATCAGAACCTATGTGCCCAAAGCAAGAAGCTTTGTACTAGACCCTGAGGGACCAGGAAGGGCTGGGAATCTTGGCTTGGAAAACTGGAGTCTACTATTTATTGACAGGTCAAGAATAGCTTGATATTGAATAGCTAATATATAAGTGCTTTTTTATACTTTTAATTTCAACCTCAGAGGCGTCATCTTTGCTGTTGGTGGGGGAGTGGAGGAAGAAGGAGAAAAGAAATTAAAGATTTTGTTTGCTTTACAGAAATAGCATAACTAATCTCAGAGTTACAATAAGAGGACATCATGAATTGATTATTAGGATCTAACCAGAGTCTTGTATGTTGGAATCTAGTTTGCAGAACGAAGCCATATGAATATGTTTCTTAAGCTTAATTCAACCTGTGAGAACGACTCTGAAGTCTCTTTCCCAGGAGATAACAGAATGTAAAGGGCCAAAATGTGAACATCATAAAAGAATGTTAAACAAAGATAGAGCAGTTACATAGACAGAGCTTAGCTAATGCTTAGAGAGCATGATAAAAGTTTATAACCAATTAGGGAGTTAGATTAAGGCGTGAACTTAAACTGTTATCCAATTATATGTACCAGTGTATTACGTAAACAGTGCTTTTTGTATATAATAATGCTTGCTTCCTGAAAATAAAGTGACATGACACCAATACTTCTATGAAGATGTGTGTTATAGTCGGGTCGACCCCCAACTCTTGTATGTTAATTTCAGTTGACTATTTTATTCTCATGGTGCTCCATTTGCAAAACTCACTTATTTGCTAGATTTTTGTATCAGATCATATTAGGCCTTCACTTCTCTCCATAAACATTTATTTGTTAAGAAGTAACCATTTTTATATGCCTACTTCCAAGACATCTGATATAGCTCCTGAGCTCTGCAAGGCCATTATCAAAAGTATAGCATGAAGGGATGCCTGCAAACACACACAGAATGAGAAACACGCTGCACAACAAATGCCCTTATAGATACTGCATAAAGATTTCTGCTCCTTTCCTTCTCTTTGTGCCTGGTTGTTGTGCTAAGGGAATAGGAATTTAGCAGAAAATAAACCTCCTTGCGTTCCATCTGGTCCTCAGAAATCAGATGGGCTGGGTGTGGGCTGGGCTTAATTTCTGATTATAGCCAATTCAGCACTATAAGTCTGGTTGAGTTCAAAGGAAGAACTTGCATGAGCACACATGCACAAATAGTGCAATTTACAAATCCAGTACTATAGGTCTGATCACATTCAATAAGGATTTGCACAATCCAAATTCACAAATAGTATGGTTTATTGAAGCAACAGGAAAGCAGGTAGGTTCAGGATTGCCAATGATAAATGCACTGAGTGTTAATATGAGTCGCAACAGAAAGTACAGTAATAGAGATCTAATAGCTATGTATATGAATATTCTTGGGTCTGTTCCAATGCAGCTGGAAGCACAAAGTTCACTTAAAAACATCCCTTCAGGGGAGGAGGTGAGACAGTCTACCACCTGATACTGAGCAGGCAGAGGTGTTTTCCCCCTCCAGCCCTTTCTGCCCTGAAGCCCCCCTTTTATACTATTAATTTTGGCCCATCCTAACGTGATGGAATAATCACATGTTATAGGTGGGGTATGGTGACTTTGGTCATACATGCATTACATGAACCATGTTCTCCTTCATTTGCATCTATAGGGGTGTGTAAGTTACTATGCAAATAGGGCTTAATGAGGTTCTCGGTTACATTTGGTCAGAATTTATAGTTGACAAAAAAGGTAGAATGAACACTTTGGTCTTCCTCCATGTACTGAGGCAGCAGTAAAGGCTGTCTGACCTTCACCAGATAGTCTATGTGCATCCTTATCTCCTTAACAAACCAAATTTATAACAAGGCTTGTTTTTCATGGTGGAGTGCGGCTATTGGCTGGTAGAGAGATGTGAGTGCTCTTCTGTGCCTCACTGAAATAGCATTGGGCTGTGAGGCCTCCACTCCAGACATCTTTCAGTTGTGAGGCCCTGCTCAAGCCAGGTGCAAGATAAGCAAGGGGCCCACCTCATGTTTTTTTCAACCAGCCTCATCAATTCTTCACCAACTTAAAACAACACTGTACAGTTTTTGACCATTTACCACACAAGTCATGAAAGCACAACAGTGATTCCATAGTATGACCTATTATATGTATTAGTAATTATTAGGCTTTTCAGACTACAAACTAAAAGAGCATATGACAATTATAAAACCATAATAGCTACTTTATAAGTACCATTATCAATTAAAGTACAGAATGGTTCCATATAGCAAATTTCCAAGGACTAGTACACTCCAAAAGAAGGTGGTCTAAAAAAAGTGCAGAAGGACCATGGTAATAATATCTTTGACAGGAAGCAAGTTAATTTTGCAATTAAGCATGTAAACAAAAAAAGTCCAATATTAGCAGTGCCCCTGTTTAATCATAACCAGAATAAACAAAATATAAAAGATAGCCCTTTCCCCAAAAAACTTATAATTTTAAAAAATGAAGAAATGGGTAGAGATGGTTAAGATGAATGAAAAATGAGCAATTATTGCTCAGTGTGATAAGTAGCAGGCATCTTGCCAAGGCCAAACAAAATCATCTTAGGGACTGCCTACCTATTAAGTGTCATTTTCAAATAATGAAGGTACAAGGCCTAGAAAGCTTGCTGCACATATCTGCTTTCCACAGATTTTTCCCAGACTGTGCAGTGCAGTTACTAAAACTTCTTCAGAGTAATATCTTGAGAAGGTTTTTTTTTATTATCATTGGCTGTTTCTTGCTAAGATACTTTTAAGTATTAGTGACAAAAAAAATATCCCTTGTGACAATGGCCTGAAGTATATTAATTGATACAGTTAAGTTTTGTAACAATTTCTTTATTATAGGTTTCTGATGCTTTTTACTTTAAAAAAGGAAAAGGGAAATGGCCTGCAGATCTATGAGTCTTGAAAACAGGCTTAATTCCAGCTCAGTATTAGGTTCAGCAAGTGAAAAATTGAGCAGTGTGTACTGCTAATTGCAGTGTAAATATTGGATAAATAATCCTTCTTATTATCCTTTGTCTTTTTAAAAAGTGAAAGGTTGTAATTTATATGTACAATAGTTCCTAATTGCCTCTTCATAAAACTTTCTTATATTCTATATTTTCCATTTTATTTTTGGAAGAGGTGGAACACATTAAAAGAGAACAATATTTCTACCCTCATCTATGGCTTCTGTAAAACAACACTCTTCAAAATTACCTCTCCATCTTCCTCCCCACAAGAAAAAATAGAGCCACAGCCAAGATTATGCATCCACTGGTGAGGTCAAGTTGATGCCTTAAAGATCTAGAAATAAAACAACACACTTTCAAGAAGATATTAATATAGGAGGTAATATAAAGGCTGGTCTTTATTTGGAGGCCTCCAGGGGCAGATATGGAAAAATGCCTGTGTAGCATAGGGCAAATAGAGTTTTATAAGTTTAGCAAATTAGCATAATTGACAAAAAATCCCAATTAGAAACAGAAGTGATGAGGTAATTCGCCCTTCTGGTTCAGCCCTTTTCCTGAGCCCCCCCCTCTCGGTACTAGTTGTACTTTGTTTATAAGAATGTGTCTTGGGAGGGTAGCTCATCCTTGGCTCCCAGGAAGAACCAAGACAGGATAGGAGCCTTGGACCCCCAGGGCTTGGAGCCTCTGGAGAATGTAGTTTGTCTTTCTGTCTATTAGGGTAGGGAGAAGTACTGGAGCTAGCTAGGAACTATATAACTATACAATAGTCTACAGAGCTATGAATATATATGAAGAATATAAATAATATATAAAAGCAAAAAGGCAAAAATCAATTTGGCATCAAAGTGATAATCCTACTGAATTGCATTTTTAATTATAGAATACTTATCTGTAAATGTGTGCATGCATATGTACACACATATTTTGTGCAAAAGTATAGTTTGTTTGCTTTTCTGCTTTATAACTGTTCGAATACTGAGACTTTGCAGGGAGTAGTTTGTTTTTTACAGCAAAGTATGGCTGCAGGAATAGTTATGTTTGAGCTTCAAATGCAGGTTCCAGTCATATAGTGAAGCTGGACAATAAAGTAAGGAAAAGACAGCTGATACACAGAAAGGATTATCTAGACAGTGTCCCATCAGTCCGGCCAAATTTGGTGCTGGCATTCCCAAAGGGACTGTAATACAATTATTCTTCTGTCTGCTTTCATTGCCCCATCAAACACCACCCCAAATATAGATCCCTTTTTCAATAAAATAAGCCCAAACTGTACCATTAGAAGCAGCTTTGAAACAACAACCTAAACAAATATCTCCTAATGCACAACTCCCCTGTTCTTAAATTGTTGGAGGGAAAAAGCACATCATTCTTTAATCAAAATGGAAATAATTTTATTTGCAAACAAAATTATTTTAATTAGGAAACTAAAAGTAATTTGGGAAGAAAATACTGAAAATATAGTTTTGTGTGGGCAGAGAGCAGAGGCATCTTTTTCTGTATGTTTATTAACCACGCAAAGAAAAATTAACAGAAACCCAGAGATGTGAAAGTATAATGATAGCTATGAATCATAAAGTCTAATGAAGGAAAAAATGTAATAAAAAATTTAAAAGTGTTAAAGACCAAAAAACAAGGAAAAATGCTGTCATTTTACCCTCTCACAATTAAAAGGAGCCAGAGGTTATTTCTTGAATTTCTGTGAAGAGACTGTCTTATTTATTTGGATTTTTTATAGTTCAGAAGATATTTGATAAATACTAAAAGCCTAAACTTGTCTTGATTAAAACTTGTTCTATATGTTTAGTAAAAATTTGTGAAAACCCTGTAAAAATCTATGAAGATTTTATCAAGGAAATAGAGCACAAATTTGGAGCTTCAAAGAAAAAAGGAATTAAGAATATTGGTTCTATCACAGATGTCCACAGACACAAACATAGAAGTCAAAATGTGCAACTAAAATGCAAAGAAGTAAACCCCCTACTTTAGGAAAATAAAATACAGAAAATGTTTGTAATTTGACCATATTTAGTTATGTGCTACCTTTTTTGCTCTTTTTTCTTTTATTTCAAGAAAATTTTATTTCAAGGCCTTTCAAAATAAATAGGAGTGAAACATGATTTTAAACATTTTAAAGAAATATTATTTTGACTAACTAAAGAGTGTGACTATCAAAGCATGAGAGCACATTTAGGCTCTGCATATTCTGCAATTCATGTCAATGGAAAAAGCCACACTGTCTCTCACTGTGGCAGTATCTGGAGCATATCTTTCCATGACCATTTTACTGATGTAAGCAAATAACCTAGAATTCTTCCCCCATCCGCAGTTCTTCCTCCAGTCTTGAAGCTCTGACAAATAGTAGCCAGAAATCTAAAGTATGCCAATATCCCAAATACCAGGCATGTATCAAACCCAAAAAACATCTCCTCCCAAACACTAGTGTCTCTCATTCCTTTAGGTCTTTCCTATAGAAATTGGTTCCAGCAACTTTTGCAGGCTGAGTGATAGAAAAGACAGAAGAAACTCAAGTAACAGAAGGGGAGTGTGTGGTGGGTGTTTTGCTAGTGGGTAGGGTCAGAGACACAGACACCAACTTAACAAATAGTGTTATTTACTATATTGCAAAACTGCAAAGAATCACAATAGGATAAGCTAAGCAATGCATCTAATCATTACTACAAAAGAATGCCTATAGTGATTAAGAAAAATATATCACCAGTTACTCTAATACTTTACTGACGATGGGCGAGAGGAAGCAAGCAGCAGTCTCAATGTGAGATATAAGCAAGCTCCATTTTATTTCACCAAACGAGAAACTTATATACTGTTACAGATGTTACTAATTATAGCTACACACGTATCTGCAGTCTGTTCTCACATAATCAGGGTTTTTCTTGATGACTCCCTTATTCTTTTCTCATAACACTTCTGACTCCCTATCTTTTTTCATAACATTTTTCTCACAGCCTAGAAACACACAGCTGTGTTCTCAGGTTTTAGCTTCTCATGACACTTTACTAGGATTTTTACTGAGGCCTGCCTATGCTAAGGCTTTGTTCAGGCCTGCTCAACTAACACAAGTTTTGCTGGAAAACTGTGTTTTCCAACACTTTACCATCATCCGAATCTGAGAAACATTATTTGTTGGGGGGAAGTTGTCATAGTGAAGGACCGGAGATCTATGCCTGGTATCTGGGAAATCCTGCAGTGTGTACACCTTTGCAGGATTATCACGAGGCTTCCTGACTTTACTGTGACAGTAGCCCAACTTTTATACTGTTAAACAAATAAACTGACATAATTTCTAATTTCATTCTCCTTTTGGCTTTCTCCCAAAACCTGGCCAGGGCTCAAGGAGGGACCAAGGGAGTTGTCTTTGATCCTATACCCCCCATAATTAGGCCAGATGTGGCCTTATCCGGTTTCTAGATATGGAAAGGTAAATACATATTTTGTCAATAAATGAGCACATATAACAATACTTTGTTAATGAGCAAATATATATATATAACATTTGGTTTGAAGGTTCATCTAGAGGTCATTTTTGGCTCAGGGACTGTTGTTCAGGCCTTAGTACTTCAGTGGGGAATGAGATCTCCCCCAGTGCTGTGCAGAAACGCAATCAAAGGAATGGGCTGAACCACAGCTCATGCACTGCAATATTAAACCCAGATGTTGCCCACAGAGAACTACTAGGACTATATGAAGATATATAAATAAGAGCAAAAATAAAGTGAAGGTTTAATGTTAAGGTCACCGGCCACACTGGCAGCCACAAAGAGGCCACCTTACAGTGGGGGGGGAGGGGAGGGCAAGGCATTTTGCTCACCCTGGATTGTCCCAGGGGTGCCACGGATGCACCGTTTCTCCTTATGCCCAGGGGCGAGCTGCGCCTCCAGGGATATAATGCTCCACCAGGGTTCACACCAGTGTGTTAAAAGTAGCATCGCAGGAAGAGGGTAGTGGGAATGGTTTTGGGTAGGCTGTGCTGTGGCTCCTTGGAGGCTGGGCTGGAAGGAGGGGTCGGGATCTGGGCTGAGGGAGTGGGGGAGGCACTCTGCAGCTGTCTCACTCGCACTTGAATAAAGTAGAACTTTTCTTTTGGGAGAGGGCAACATCTGTGAATACCTTGCTCAATAAGAGATGAGACATATTGAAAACTATATTAAATTACCCTGATTAACAATTTATTCACGAACAGGGAAGCTTTGGAAGATATCTATAGACAGAGCCGGGGGCTATTCATGCCAGCAGCTAACAGGTTGAAAGGTTTCTGAAGTTCACAGGCTCAGAGCCTTTGTTATGCTAACAGACAATCTCAAATCAGCTCCCTGCTGGAGTATGAAATATAAATGATTCCTTGAGAATTTCCAATAAGTTGTCACTCTTGTTCTCCAAATAGCAGGATAAGCTGCTAATTTTAGCAGGTCCTATCTTTAGCTTCATGAGTCCTAAATTATTGCCTTTGTAGTTCAAATAATATTTTAAGGAAGCAGTCCTACCATAATAGCCCAAATGTATTTGGTTTTGACTACAAAATAGAAATCAGAAGTTCTCCAAACTTGACTTTTCTCATGCTGGAGGTGTTTGGGAAGGATAAGTGACTGTTGGCACTCAGGAGGCCTAGGGCATTAATGCTACAATCTGGGAGTTGCAGAGAACCAAAGGTTCAATCCCTCACCCTTGCTTTGAAAAAAGCCCAGGACAAGATTTACATGTCTCAGCAGACTCTAAAGCTACCTGCCTTCCTTTTCACTGGAGAAACCATTTAGGTCTGATTTGGGGTACTTCAAGACAAAGGTCATACAATAGCTCCCCCCGTCTGTGAAATGATTCAATCCTGCAGTCCCACTGTTTCTGGTGAGCTTCCTGCAGAACCCCACATGTATCTTGGGCAGGAGAGTGAATTACCTGAGAAGAATCCATCTTTGCTGCCTATAGCTGAGGGCAAGGACATGAGGGAGCTGAATTTAAATAGTTCACAAGGTCTCAGGTTTGAAGTCAGGTCACAGAGAAATATTCACATAATTCTGCAAAATATCATAGATAATACCATTAAGTGGATAAAAAGTAGTTTTATGCACAAGTAAATCAATCTATTAGAGGATGTGATTTGGTCTTATTCAGGAAAGAAGAAATCCTCCCTTTTGAATCCGTACAATAGTTGATGAGGAAAAGGCAGGCACATGAGCTTACGGTGGAGGTACTCTGAACTGGTGGAATGCAGTCATGGCTGCTTACCTGCACTGGCGGGAGAGAGGAGGGGATGCTTCTGCCTCTGCAGAGCTCTTCTAGCAGGGTGTCCCTGGGATGAAATAAGTTTCTCATTGCATAACAATGGTAGATAAAAAGTTCAATGTGAGACTAATTTGCTCACACTGGAAATAAAAATACTCCCCGTCCTCCAACCAACAAAGGCACACATGCACATACTTTTTCAGGGTTAAGTTTTATTAAAAAGAAGATTTTTTTTTTTTTTTGTGCCATAGAAAGGTTCAGGATCATCTGATAAATAAGCACAGATTCCTTTTTGTCAAGTCCTGTATTGATACACGCTGGAAAGTGGTTTATTTTGGAGTTGGGAGGTAGAGTTGGAGGGGAGAGGTGATAATTGTTTTCCTCCTAATCCTCATTTATTTTTCCCTTTTGGAAATGGATCTTGTCAATTGTTGTCTATAAAGCTTTTCAAAGATCCTCAAAAAACCAGGAAAAACTAAAGTTTGGTTTATGCTAATTTGCAAGAGGAGAAAGAGGATTCTTTCCCTCCCTTCCTTCCTTCCTTGGATGTATGTGTGGGGATTATTATTCTGAAACAGCAGAATCACAAATTATCCATGTCCTCAGTGTTATTAATAACACTTAACACTTGTGACGCGCTTTGCATTTGCAAAGAGCTGAGCAAATACAGTCAAATTAGGGTTGCTCTTTTGTTTTACATTTTGATACTTTTTTAAGGGGAAAAAAGTTTTCAAATTTTTTGCAAGTTTTCAAATAAATAAAAACCCACTACATTCAACCTACTATTGAAAACTTGTTGGTGATTTGCCAGTAGTGCAAATAACCTCTGCAACTGGTAATCTTGAACCAAACAGTCTGTATGTTAATGACGATGCTGCTGATGGCATTTATTTCATTGACAAATACCTTCACTCCCCAGTGATAGAATTTTGAGCTCTAGAATTTTTTTTCCCTTCTTTAAAAAAAAACAAGCTATAACAAGACAGAAATTGTGTAATAGTAGGTCATGGGATTATTAACTTGTATAGTAAACAGAATTTGTTGGGGAAAAAACCTTTTTTGAGCTTATCTTTATATAATAGCTTTAGTACAAAGTTAGGAATTGAATGAAATATTCCTTTTGTTAAAATATGATCAACACATTGAAATAGAATCAACATTAGCAAGAACTAATGCTCTTAAGATTTCTCCAAAGATAATACCAACAAATTTAAACAGTACCAAGTCTTTCAGTACATATCAGCAATATTAGACAGCCTTAAGTTAATTTGGAAAAGGGGGCATGCAGCAGTTTTTGGTCATTCCTAAATGGTATATCTGCATGCTAGCTTGCAGACAAATTAATCTTGTTACCAAGAACAATATTTTGCTTACATATTTCCTTTTTGTAAATACATTTCAATAGAGAATCATACAATAGAAAAATTATGTTTCATCCATATGTTTGAGTAATTATAAAGGCAGATATCCTTTGCTTATAACCAGTAGACAGTGACTGCTTGAATGCCAAAGGGAAATGTAACTATTCTCTAGTATATGGAATGATGAGATTATGTTTTTACATATCAAGTACTATCTTCAAGGCTGATTAAGGTAAAAGGTAATATTACAGCAAAAGAAAGACTGCGTGAAAAAGAACCAAGGAGAAAAAATGCAATATGACACCCACAAGATGGCTGCCTTTTAATCCTTTATGGTTATAGTAACATTTCTATAAGAAAATTAATGCAAAATGTTCTTGAGCAAATCAAAGGAACTACAGTTGCTTTCTCTTAACAAATCTGCAAATTAATGAAATGCATCAAGCAGATTTAGGCTTATGTAAGCACAAGGGAAGATTTATATATATGCATATATATGTCTGAAGCAATGCCTACTGCACATTAGTCATCATGTTAATATTTTCAAGTTTGGGTGCATGAGAAAGGCAGTAAGATATGGAAGAATATGTAGGATAAAAGAGAACACTTCAATATGAAAAGTCAAATTAGGATACATGGAAGTAACAACTACATTATTTTAGCAGACTGGAAAATGCAGTGTGAATAGGATATAGGAATATTTAAAGCATATCTTTCAGCTTTCTTTAGAGATTTCTTTTGAGATTTGAGCAAGAAAAATATTTCTTTGTATGATCTTAATAACTCCTCTCTTCTTGGCCTGCAATCTACAATTATTAAAAATTATAGCATTAAAATAAAGGTAATGTTCCATGTTGGATTTATAATCATGAATTGGTAGTTTAATAAAACAAAACAAACTATATTACAAAATATTGGATTCAATCTAGGGAGTTTAGACAGAAATAAGGTTTAATTTAATCTGTAAATAGTTTGGATTTTAGTCTATTCAGCAAAATTGTTAGGTTACAAGGTTACTATGTGGGCTGAGACTACAGATGAAGAACAAAGCAAATACTTCACTTTCAATAGGAAATATAATAAAACCTCTTTATCTAAAAGTCATTATGGACAAGCACCCAATACAACTTAACAAGCAGGAACTGATAAGATAACATTTATATGAGGTCAGAAGTCAAATGCCAGTCAAAGGCTTTTAACCCCTTGGGTCATAAACCAGAATAGTTAAAACATACAGACAGCTATTTATTGAATTGAAAAGGTATCTGATCATTGTTAGTGAATGATGGGGATGATTTAACCAATTGAGATTTATAGAATAGGAACTCTATAGTCGTTAAAATGCAAAGCTTCAAGTCTATGTTAATTTGCTTTTCTGTCTCTCATAAATTTATAAATCAAAGCAGACAAGCAACCATAATGATAAACATTGTCTTAAACTAGACCCATACTCAATATGTGGATTGATCTGTGCAATCCAAGACTTGTTAATGATTCAATAGATGAAATATTTACAGTCAACATACATAAAAGAACAATAACCATCCTCCCTATTTTGTTAATGCCACTGGAGTTTTGTTTTGTTTCTTTTCTCTGAGTCCATTCAAGTAAAAAGGATTAACCTTCATTTTAAAAAAACAGGTTTTAACATTAAAAATATCTAATTTAAAGTGCATATATATTTTGATAGATTTAGAAGATCTTTAATTATACTTCTAATCTAGTAATTCATTAGCTATTTCTCCTTTAAATAGTTTTTATTTCCTCTTGTTGATTTACTCTCCAAATTCTGTATTTTGCCTACATTTACGTCCAAATATGCATTCTGAAGGTAATACTAAAAAAATATCAAATAAAATATATCTGTTTTCCAAGAGAGAAACATATTAATGGATAGTCTTTTTAGGACTATTGTTTCTTTAAACAGAGTTCCCCATACACATGGTGAATATTGTGGATTTTAAATGCTTAAAAATATTTATCAGAAGTATTTTATCATCATATTCAAATGACACAATCACCTTACTGACAATCTCTGTTCTGACTGTCCATTTGCCTCGTGAAAGGCCCCCAAGCAGAACAAGGACTAACCTTTTTCATTCATTTAATGTTTAGTAAAAAACCAAGCAACTTCAATTAGCATGTTGATTGTATCATCAGCTAACAAATAATTTACTACCCTGAGCACTGCATTCCATTAAAAGCTCATTAAATTTTCTCTCCTCCAAGGGGAGCTTTGGTTTTTGAACCATGTGCGTTTGCTTCAAATTAAAATTTATTCAATTTTTTGCAAAATTTTTTTCAAAGCATAGGTGAGAATTTCAGCACCTATATGCACAAAAGACATGGGATTTCCATTATAAATTTAACAACCTTAAGGATGTAAAGAAAAACTACTTTACTAGATTTTAACCTAAGCAGTTTAACTTTGGTGAGATATCCCCCTTCCATGGAGATGAAATGTGAGTGATTTAGACATGCATGTTTTGAAGATGGGGGGGGACGACAACAGAGCTGTGTTTTGTCCTATAAAATAGAAGTGATCACTTATTGGGGAAAAAAGGGAAAAATAAGTCACTTCTATTTTATTATTGTAAACAATTAAGAAAATTTAAAATAAGTCTTTTGGGTTACAGAGTACAAAACTTCTTGCCTGTCCTAAATATAAGGGAGTATAGTCAGGATGTTGTGGGGAAGGCTCATGGGGGAGGAAAAAGCTCTGATATTCTTCCTCAGCCTTGAATAATAAGCTGCACATAATTGTTATATTCAATAAGCAAAATGATTGAAAATATCAGACCCTAAATTAACATGCATCTTTGTATTGCTAATTGTGCTCATTGCAAATTTGGGTCATTTTGCATGAGTGGCTCTAATCTAGGGCTGACATTGCCATATAGCACAGTGGATTCTTGATTCCCTGTGCTTATCCTAAACTCAGCAATTGTGTCAGATGCAGTTCTGTATGTTCCAGCGGCTGGTTCATCCTCATCAATGCAAATAATGTAACTCCTATAATCAAAGCTTTACAATTCTAAAGCCTAATTACTGAGGGCAGGCTAAAGCACTGCACAGACTTACTTTGAAATCACACTCACAAGGCAACTGTAATGTCCCTCTGGTTCAAAATCGGTCTTTTGCCAAACAAAACAAAAAAACCCAGGGAGATCCATCACTTTGGAGGTGTACAAAATGTAGGTAAGTCTTCATGATTGGTGGTAAAATAAATAAAAAAATAACCCTGAACTTGAATAAAAGTCTGCACTGGTAATAATTAAAGCGATATTTGAATACTTATGAAGAAGACAGGTATACAATGATTATATGTAAAGCATAGTCTGTTTATTTTCTCAAGAGCATTTCCGAAGAACTATTTCAAAGTGTCCATTCATTTCCATGGGCACATCCACAGCAGGAAAACATGGACAAAGTGTAGGTGCCCCTCCCCCACTCTTCAGAGCTCTTCCTCATCACCTTCCTCCGGCGGGAGGGGTTGCTTGGCCACGAAGGAAACAGGCCAATTATTGTCTCTTTGAGCCAATTGTTATCTCTTCTCCCACCCAACCAGCTGGTCTAGCTCTGAAGTGGAATGCCCTTCTGCCCTCCCCCATGCTTATGCAGCTCTGTGTGTGTGGGCCTATGGATATTGTACAGGTTTGACTCTCACCAGTGCTGCAGTCTTTTGCCATGGTTTTCAATGCACCTTCCTCATGTTCATGCAACCACTCTGTGCCTTGGAGGCAGCTTCTAAGTTACTTTTTAAAAGTCTATCTGAAAAAAAACAGGCTTGTGGTGTCCTTCACCCACCCACTCATTTCTTTCTCCCATCTCTCAGGAAAACCCTAAAGCAACACTCTAGAAAATCTCCCCATAACCTGCCCCCAAACTTTGGGTATTACCTTAAATGTATTTTCAGAAAGATCCCAAATATGAACATGTTGCCTAAAAGTGATTAAGAGCGTGATGTAAAAAAAAATTAAGACTGCATTTGTGGCGAGCACAGACCTTTCCCGTGAGAAATTTTTCTCTCTTCTTCCTGTGTTTTATAAACAAAGATAAAGTTTGGATGTTGTTGAAACGGTGTCTCGAGATATGGACAGTTCAAGCCTGGCCAATCGGCCTGGGGGGAGGTTTTGAACTGACCAATCTGGGTGACCTTTGAAAGTCTATATAAGTTGAAACTAATTAATAAAAACAGACATTTTGCCACACTGAAGATTGGACTTCTTCTCTCTGCTAGTGGTTCAACAGCGACATGCATTCCTCAAACAATCAGCATATATAATTGCAAAACAGGCTAATGTAAAGAAAATATTAGCCTTTGCAGTAGGATAGCATAAACCTTCACAGATGACAAAGTTGCAACCCCAGCAATGCTGACATGGTGCTGAAATTCTGATGCAGATAATATTTGGTTTTGCAAAGTGGTCTTAGTGCAAACTGTGTCACATCCCTCCTGTGTTTCTAGAAATAAACACATAGATAAGAATACAGAGATGTCGCTGTTGAGCCGCTAGCAGAGAAGGAAAACCCGGATTCTCAGCGTGGCATAGAAAAAAGCTCTTTATTGTTTGAATCTAACATATATATAGACTTTTCAGAGGTCACCCAGATTGGTCAGTCAGAAACCTCCCCCTAGGCCTGATTGGCCAGGCCTGAACTGTCTAAATCTCGAGACACTGTTTTTAATAACATCCAAACTTTATCTTTGTTTATAAAACACAAAAGAAATTCCCATGGGAAAGACCTGTGCTAGCCACACAGAAATGTGTAGTTCAGTCCAGAACAAGTTAGCTATTGCCCACAGAATGGGCATGGCCCAGCAGGAGAGTTAAAACCTGCAATCTTGCAATTTGTTGAAACACTAACTTTTCCTTTCCCTCTCCCTCTTCAGCCAGGACAACAGTCTTTGGCCAGGGGCACTTGCTGCCACTGCCCCCTATTTCAGAGATGACCCTGACCACGTGACACCACAATTTACACAATTTGGGAACCATCACCAAAACACGTGACAGTAAATCAGACCCAACTGGAAGTAAATTTTTACAGCTGCTCCAGCCACATAATTGATTCTTGCTCATTCATGCCTCTTTCCCTGCCTTCCCCTAATAGGATTAACGGAATTTTCATAAAAACAAATCAGAATTTGTCAAATCATGTCTGACAGTCGATTTGCTCACAGTATCTGCTTTCTTCCAATACTGAAACAGCACTATCCTCACAGAATTTAATCAAGGCTGATATAAGGAATCTTTGAGGCAAATGTTTGTCCTGGCAACGCCCCTATATCCTCCTTAATTCTTTACATTACCTTATAACACAACTCTTAGCAGACTAAGATCATCAGAGCCTCAGGGACCCTGGCATCCTGATGATGAATTTCATACAGAGTATTATTGTCGTAAAAGGCTTCTTAATGACTCTTGTAATCTGCTTTTAACTATGTCCCAGGTTCAATAATCCCCTTTGCAGGCTTTGTGCCATGCTCTGCAGCCCTGGGTGCCATGCCCATGTGGGGCTCCTTGGGACAGCCTGTGGCCCCTGCTTTGCTCTCTCCACTCTCCTGCAGGCCCCGTGACCATTCCCTTACAAAGCCCCTTCAAGCCCTCTCCTCCTGCAGCATCCATGCAGCAGGGGGATGCTCCCCACACATTGGTCTGTGCCTTTGCTCTTCCCTTTGTGGCTGGGAATAAGGGGGAAAACTCATAGCTTAAGGATAGCAAAACCTGGGCTGCAAATGAACCTCAAAGGGCTCCTTTTCTTTTCCAGAAGACAGCCTGTGATGTTAGTAGATGACTGTGTTGGTTTTGTTTGGCCCAGTTTTTGGTAGTGGGGGGGCCACAAAGATTGTTCCTGTGAGAAGCTTCTGGAAGCTTCCACCATGTCCAGCAGCACCAATCTCTGATGGCTCTGAAGATGATGGACATGCCACTGGCCAAGCCTGGGCCAATTAGAGAGGTTGGAAATGCCTCTGTGATGACATATTTAAGAAGAAATCAAAACAAAGGGGGCAGGCAGTTTTTTCTAGCCAGAGAAGGAGGAGGAGGTGAGAACATGTGAGGGAACAACATGCAGACACCAAGGTCAGTGGAGAAGGTGGAGGAGGAGGTGCTCCTGGCGCTGGAGCCAAGATTCCTCTGCCTGCCATGATGAAGACCATGGTGGAGCAGGCTGTCCCCCCTACAGCCCATGGAGGAGGTGCCCCACGCTGGAGCAGCTGGGTGCCTGGAGTTGGCTGTGTTCCAGTGGGAGTCCCAGTGGAGAGAGAGGCCTTTCTCCCAAGATGGAACAGCTTGGCCTTGGAGGACTGCACCCCGTGGACAAGGGACTGACACCACAGCAGTTTTGGGAGGACTGTCTGCCTGTGGGAGGAGGCTCACATTGCAGCAGGTGTGTGTGTGCTGCTGCTCGTGTGATTGGAACCACACTGGAGAAGTTCATGGAGAACTGTCTCCTGTGGGAGGGACCCCACGGCAACACAGGGGAAGGACTCATCTCTCTGAGCGGCAGAAGAAGATCTCGGTGATGAACTGGCCCAAACTCCCACACCCTGCCCCCCCTGCACTGTTGGTGGGATGGAGGGAGGGGGCGAGAGGAAAAATGGTGTCTTTAAGGGTTTATTTTACTTCTTATTATCCTCTTCTGACTCTGTTAGTAATAAATTCACTTTGTAACTTTAAGTTGAGCCTGTTTTGTCCTTGGAGCATTTTCTCCCCGTTCCTTATCTCACTCATGAATCCTTGTGTTAATTTTTTTCTCTCTATCTCTCCTCTGCCCAGCTGTGGCAGGGGAGAGTGGAGCGAGCGAGCAGATGTTGTGGGCACCTTGTGTTTGGCCAGGGTCAAACCATGACAATGACCCTTCCTGATGAATTAGTCTTCATACATCAGTGTTGTTCTCTGCACTGGAATGGTACACACTGGAAAAGGAAAGAAAACTCTGCCCATCCAGAGGCAGGGCTAAATCCTGCAAATCAGTATACCTAGAGTCCAGCTTTGAGGCTGTTTGCATTAAAAAAGAACAAGGCAGCTACAACACTTTGGCTTTGAGGCAATCACAGGGTTGTTCTGCTCAACATGGGTTCTGTGAATCCCTGCAGCTCTTGGGAGTATCTCAGAGTAGATGCTTGTAGTGGGTTGACCCTGGCTGTATGCCAGGCATCCACCAAGGCCTCTCTGTCACTCTCTTCTGCAGCTGGACAGGGGAGAGAAAATTTAACAAAGGGTTCACAAATTAAGGACAGAGATCACTCACCAAATACTGTAACGGACAAAACAGATGTGAATTAGAAATATTAATTGAATTTATTGCTAACAAAATCAGAGCAGGATAATGAGAAGTAAAATAAGACCTTCAAAAACACCTTCCCCCCATTCCTCCCTCCTTCCCAGCTCTACCTCCTCACCCAGCAGTGCAGGGAGACAGGGAATGGGGTTTGTGGTCAGTTCATCAAAAGTTGTTCCTGCTGCTGCTTAGGGAGAGGAGTCCTTCCCCTGCTGCAGCTTGGGGTCCCTCCCTAGGGAGACAGTTCTCCATGAACTTCTCCAACGTGAGTCCATCTCATGGGCAACAGTCCTCCCCAAACTGCTGCAACATGGGTCACTCTTCCATGGAGTCAGTCCTTCAAGGACAGGCTGCTCCATTGTAGGTTCCCCACAGGGTCACGAGTCCTACCAGGAAACCTGCTCCAGCATGGGCTCCTCTCTCCATGGGTCTGTGGTCCCTGCCAGGAGCCTGCTCCACTGTAGACCTCCCACAGGGTCACAGCCTCCTCTCAGGCATCCACCTGCTCCAGCATGGGTCTTTACAGGCTGCAGGTGGATCTCTGCATCCCCATGGATCTCCATGGGCTGCAGGGCAACAGCTGCTTCACCATGGTCTTCACCATAGGCTGCAGGGGAATCTCAGCTCTGGTGCCTGCAGCACCTCCTGCCCCTCCTTCTCCACTGACCTTGGTGTCTGCAGAGTTGTTTCTCTCACATATTCTCATCCTGCTCTTCCCTGGTGTTTTAGGTTACATGGAAGGTATAACCAAAAGTATGTATTCCATTACCATCTTCATAAGCTGTTAAAAACAGGTGGGGCAGTGTTCTTTATCTTCAGCATGACTCAGCCCTGATAACACCATCTGGGGGGCTATCTCTGCTAATGGGCCATCAAGGTCTCCAGGAATGATTCAAAATATTACATCATCCTATTGTGGGATGCCCCGCCCAGAAGGGAGGAACTGAACATTCCTACCTGCATATAAGCTGAGACTCTGAAACACTACTTCCACTGGATTCCCAGAGGAGAAGAGCTCAAGAGTCACCACTGGATCTCTAGAGACTGACCAGACCTTTCTGCAGGATCAATGCTTCAAGACCACATCTATCACTCAAACGGGACTGCAGCCACCATTTAACTGGACTGCTACCACCACCCTGACTAATAGGGTGGAAGGTTGTTGTCAGTTTAAACCATTATTTCCTTATTATTGCCTTGTTATAAATGTTAGTAAAGAACTGTTATTCCTTTTCCCATATCTTTGCCGGAAAGCCCCTAGATTTCAAAGTTGTAATCATTCAGAGGGAAGGGGGTCATATTCTCTATTCTAAGGGTGTTGATGTTGTACCCGGAATGTAGCACACGAACCCAGTCCAGTGAAAAGCAGCAGAAGAAAGTTTATTGTTGTAATTTCTCTTTATATATGGTAAAAGCCCATAGGTGATGGGACAGTGGTCACCCACCTCCCGGGGTGATTGGCTGAAGTACTACAACACCCAATTCCAAACACACTGTCTTGAATCAAAACAGATCTGGAAAAACTGCAGGTGTTCAAATACTATCTACAAAACCCCATCTTATTGTTTTCATATTTTGCATGGGAAAGAAAAGGTTCTCAAGAAAGGGCCTGTGTAGCCACAGTTCCCCCTTTTTGTTTAAAAACCAAAAAGGTATCACTTGTAATCCTCTGTGGGTCCCTTGCAAAAGGAAGAACAAACTCAGCATAAAGGATCTGCTTGATAATGGCCAGTTACCAAACAGAGCCTAAGTTGAATACCGATAAGGGGTCTGCTCGGTAGTGGCAAGGTACCGAACAGAGCCCAAACCAGATGCTGATTTAAAGTGGACAGAGAGACTCTCCAGCAGTACCATGGGTGATACATCTATCAAACCCAATTCTATATCACAGTTCATTCAAAATTAATTCTAAACATAGCTTTCAAAGTCCTTGCTTTCTGACTCCATAACAAAGGAAACTTAAAGTTCAGTCTCTGCTTGTGGAAGGACCATCTGCCTGATGGTCGATATCTTGGCCATCATCAGAAGGATCATTCGATTGACGTTCTGCATTCTGGTCATCATTTTGAGGTTGCTGGTTCTGTCTCGGGAGCCGCAGGTCAGGGCGGACGCATATTGCAGGCAGCCACCGTACCCCAGTAACTGTGGAAGCGCAAGCATACCCACAACCCCAAGCAATAAGCTCATGTGAGCCATCCCAGGTTTAGTAAGTAGATTCTGTACCCAGACCTTTGCCTGGGGCAGGTGCATCTCGCCTGATGACTGCAATGAGAGAAAATGGTTCAAAATCACAGGATTATTCAAATTTGGTGGCACTGTGAGGTGATTGATTGTATACAAAGCTTTTTCCAGTAGGCTCTGTGGGGTTTCTTCATGCATTCCCCCTTTTTGCTTTTCCAAAACATGCTTCAAAGTACCATGAGCGCATTTGACAATGGCTTGGCCAGTAGGAGAATGCGGAATACCAAATTTATGGTCTACACCCCATAGGTGCAAAAACTGCCACGTCTTCTGTGAGGTGTAGGCAGGACCATTATCGGTTTTCACAGTAGATGGCACGCCCAGGACCGAGAAAGCCAATTTCCAATGGGCAATGACACTGCGGCCTTTCTATCCAGTATGAGCGTTGTTAAAAAGGGGAAACGGACGGAGGTGAGAGAGAGCGAGCAGCAGTCTCAATGTGAGATATAAGCAAGCTCCATTTATTTTATGGCATGAGAGACTTATATACTGTTAGCAATGTTACTATTTATAGCTACACAGGTTATCATCTATATTGCATTCTATTTTTACACATTCAGAGATCTTTCTCAGCTACTCCTCAATTCTTCATGGAATTTTCTCACGGCTTAGAAGCACAGCTGTGGCCTTCAGATACTTTTCTCACTCACGGTTACTTTCAGGGCTTTACTGAGGCTTATATTCAGCTAGCATAAGTTTTGCTGGTACAAACTCTATTTTCTAACAATTCCCCCTTTCTTTATTTGTGAGAATAGATTTTGTCAGTTATTAGATCAATTTGTTTTGTTATAAGTAATTTTTATTACTACAATTATTAGTATAGATTTACTTAAGATTATTAATTGTTTAACTATTTTGCTATGGCTCAGGGACTGCAATTGTTAACAACTTCACTTTACAGGCAAGGCTTGGAGAACTTTTCTCAGGTAAGGACTGCAAGTCTACTTGGAAGAAAGTTTAGCTTATATAAGCTCAATTTAGCAAGTCAAAGTGACTCGATCACAATTTTGTGCAGAAACACTTGGGACTCATGGCATATTTCCCAACTCGTTAGGACCAAGGCTTGGCCAGAGTCTAGGCCCTAAGTAGAAGGGTTTTCTTAGAACATTTCATAAACAAGCTTTTATTAATATCAATAGGGAGAGGGTCTTAAAATGATATTATTTTTGTAGATAATTATATAAGGTAAGGTGAAAGATTTGAATTATTATTTAACTTTAACTAAAGAAGATAAAACTGCAAAGGCTTTTGTGAATAATAATATAAACTAACAAATTTAAAACTTAAAATTGATATTACTGAAAATGAATAAAGCTTAATCTTAAACTTGATAGAACATAAATTACTAAAACTCAAAACTAATAAACAGTAAACTGAGTAACACTGAAGAGACAACTATAATTGAACTCAAACTCAATGGAATTAAAAATTAATATTGCTTAGACGACTTAACGTAACATAATGTATATTTAATAAAATTTAAATTTATATAACTTAACAACTTAACTTTAACAGAATGTAAACTTAACAGAATTTAAATTCAATATTACTTTAACATTACTTAAACTTAACAGACAATTTTAACAGAACTTAATTTAAACTTATTGAATTTAAACTTAATGAAATTTAAAATAACAGACTTAACATAAGGTATTTGTAAATAAACTTAAGCTTATTTAATGTTAATAGAATTTAAACTTAATACTTAAACTTAACAGAAATTAAACTTATCACTACATAACTTTAATAGAATTTATACTTAACAAAAAGGCACTTAACAGGTAGCTTAAACTATTTAGTAATTAATTCATGTATAATTTACTATAATAGAGCATAGTTTTACTTATAGGCTTAACTTATAAATTTAAAATACTTAAATTAAATAGCATGTTTGCTGCAGCACAGTCACACTCACACACACAGACACTGTCTTAAGTAACACTTTAGTGAAGAATTCAGTTCAGAACAATTATATTGCTACAATGCTTTTTCATCAGTTAAAAGCTGGAAATAAGTTTTGGTCTCGGCGTCGGTGACAGTCTAGGTGAGTAGGGTGTGCAGCTGGGCTGAAGGAAGAGCTGATTTGCCCCATCTGCCTGGACATTTTCAGGGAGCTCTGGTCACTGAGCTGCGGCAGGAGGTGAAGATCTGCCAGGACAAGAGCTTACAGAAGGAGCCAAGCTCAGAGACATTTTCCTGGAACTCTAGAAAAGCTGAAAAGCCATGAAGCTGCACTGGATCAAGTCAGTGACAGCTTCAGCAAGCATCTGTGTTGTTGGTTAGATCTGGTTGGTTGTCAGGACTGTCACTCATTTCTTCATTTTTGGGGAGGGGTAGAGCTTACGACCTTACCACAGACGTAGCAGTTGGGGCAGTGAAGGAGGCGTGGACGGCCCGCAGCTCCGCCTACTGGGGTATCTTCTGCGACTTCCGCTTTTTTTGCCAGTTGACTGGAAGCTGGGGTTGGAGTAACTTCCGCTCTAGGTTTCGGCTCGGGAGGAGGGGCTGCTGCGCCTTGCTTGTTTCTCAATCGACAGGTTTTAACGCAATGGGTATTTTTATCACAATAGGAGCACCAAACGGGCTTGTCACATTGCCGCCGGATGTGCTCCACCTCGCCACACCGATAGCAGCGAGGTGACTCTCTGCTATTCTTTTGCCGTACTGACACTGCCTTTGTTATTAGAGCTTGAGCTGCTGCTGGTATCTTACTCTGTTGCTGTTGCTCTAGCGAAGTTTTAATGATGGCACTTTCAGATAAGGTAATTAAGATATTTTTCATTGTAGAATTGCTATTTTCTATAATATACTGACGCATTTGGTGCACAGTTTCTGGAGAGAGGGGGACTGAAAGCTGCGTTTTTTCAGCTTCTGGCAGCGGCGCGGAGTGCTGCCCTTCTCTTAGTGGTGGCGGCAAGGGAGAACTACGACTCCCCCCCCAAGCAGGGGGGGCTCCCCAGGCTGTGCAGTTGCTAAAGTTTTACTCTCTGCGGCTGCTACTGTTTTTGTTGGTATTTCTGTAATCTTTTTCTCTGGCTCATATTGCTGTAAGCAGGTTACTACTTCTCTCCACAGTTTGCTAAGCTTTATTGTGGTTTTATTACCATCTATCAATCCATCAAACAAGTAATCACCAAACTGCCGCCACTGTCCCTCATCAAATACCATTTCAGGATTAACAAAAAATCCTCTGGCTTTCCCTACAGCAATTAGTCTTGCCAATTGCTTTAAAGTATCTTTGCTCACCCCCTGCTTTTCTAAAAAGCTTTGCAATAAATCTCGGGCTACCTCTTTCTCCATTGTCATCCAGCTGGTTTTAAAACGTCTTGGTCGTCGCTCCACAGTAGCACGCAGCTTGCTGTCTTCACTCAGCGCTCGCCGCACAGCTTATCAGAGTATAGCCACCCTGGGCGACAGGTCACCTCTTGGTCGGCAGGTCACCTCTTGGTCGGCCCGAGCTCTCAGATCGCCCCTTGCGGAGCAAGGGGTCTTGATCTTAGCCCACTGGCGCTGCTCCGGTGCTTTCCCGGTCTCGCCGCTTTTTCCACTTTCGGTGTCCGTGGTCGTCGCTTCTTGGAGCAGGGTCTTAAGTCCTGCTATCAGTGTCTCTGTATCACGTCGGGGTCACCAATTGTTGTTAAAAAGGGGAAACGGATGGAGGTGAGAGAGAGCAAGCAGCAGTCTCAATGTGAGATATAAGCAAGCTCCATTTATTTTATGGCATGAGAGACTTATATACTGTTAGCAATGTTACTATTTATAGCTACACAGGTTATCATCTATATTGCATTCTATTTTTACACATTCAGAGATCTTTCTCAGCTACTCCTCAATTCTTCATGGAATTTTCTCACGGCTTAGAAGCACAGCTGTGGCCTTCAGATACTTTTCTCACTCATGGTTACTTTCAGGGCTTTACTGAGGCTTATATTCAGCTAGCATAAGTTTTGCTGGTACAAACTCTATTTTCTAACATATGAGCAGACGCCCACATAGCTGAGGAGAAAGTGTCAATAGACACATGCACATATTTGAATCGGCCAAACTCAGGGATGTGTGTCACATCTGTCTGCCAGAGCTGTAAGGCCTTTAGGCCTCTGGGGTTTACCCCCAGTGGCAGAGGTGCAGTGAGTCCATGGAAATCAGCACAAGCGCTGACAATGTCACGAGCCTCAGTTGGCGTCAATTGAAACTGCTTCTGCAGGGTATGTGCACTCTGATGAAAGAAATTGTGCGATGCCTTGGCTTGTGCAATTTTGTCAGGCTGAGGTGCCACCCATGCAGGGTTAGCTAGCATGTCAGCCCTGGCATTGCCTTCTGTTATAAAACCTGGTAAATTGGTGTGGCTTCGAATGTGCAGAATATAATATGGATGCACTCGAGCCTGAATCGCCTTCCACAGGGTTCGCAATAGCAAAAACAGAGTCGCATTATTGACTTCTTTTAGAAGTGAACAATCCAAACATTTGGTTATGTCTGCTACATAAGCAGAGTCAGTGACAAGATTCAAAGGCACCTGAGAGAACCGCTGAAAAGCCATGGCAACTGCTTTCAATTCAACCAGTTGAGCAGAGCCTGTCTCATGGCCTTTGAGCACTTGCCACTCAGATCCTTCCTTCCAGGTAACAATGGCCTTTCCTGTTTTCCCAGAACCGTCTGTGAAGACGGTGGGTCCGTGAACTGGCACCCGGCTGTTCTTTGGCCGCAACGTAAGATTGACTGAATTCGCCAGCTGCAGCAATTTGTAACTGGGCAGATGATAAGCAATCTGCCCTGAGAAATTTTGCAGTGCACTTTGCAAAGGAGCACTATTAGCAAGGCTCCATTTAAAATTGTCCCGTGATACCGGAACAACAATCGTTGCAGGATCAGCTGCCATCAATTGTAAACACCGATAACGGCATTTAGTTATCAGGCAGGCTATCAATTCAAACAATGCAGGTGCTGTCTTTTTTGGCTGATGAGGCAAAAAGACCCATTCCAGGATATGCAAACGATCATCCCATTGTTTGTTCCACTGGCCAATGATACCTGTAAGATGGAGGTCTGGAGCAGTAATAAAAACAGTGATATCAATAGAAAGATCCACTTGATAAACCTGATGAGCAGAAACAGCCTGATGCACCTCGTTCAGCACTCATCGCACCTCAGGAGTCAATTTCCGAGGTGAATTCAGATTGGGGTCCCCCTTTAAAATATTAAAAAGTGGGGAAAGTTGCGTGGTGGTTAGTCCTAAATAAGGACATAACCAATTGATGATACCCAGCAATTTTTGGGCATCATTCAGAGTCTTAATAGAGTCTTAGAATTGCACCTCTTGGTGTTGTATAGTTTGATCCAGAATTTTGACTCCCAAATATTTCCAAGGAGGCTGTTGTTGAACTTTCTCCAGAGCCACTTGCAACCCATAGGAATGCAAGGCATCGAGCAGTCGAGGCTGTAACCTCCGCAGCTCATCCTGGGTGGATGCTGCCACCAGGATATCATCTATATAATGGTAGCAGAGTGCCTCAGGAAACTGCTTGCGGACTCCAGACAAAGCCTGAGCGACATACCATTGACAGATAGTCGGGCTATTCTTCATGCCCTGAGGTAACACTTTCCATTGAAATCTTTTTGCAGGCTCCGCATTATTAATTGCAGGCACAGTAAAGGCAAATTTTGGTCTGTCATTGGGGTGCAAAGGAATTGTGAAAAAACAGTCCTTCAAATCAATTATCAGGATTTCCCACCCTGTGGGAATCATTGTGGGTGAGGGCACACCAGGCTGCAAGGTCCCCATACTTTCCATCACTGCATTAACTTTCCGAAGATCTTGCAACAATCTCCATTTTCCCAATTTTTTCTTAATTACGAAAATGGGGGTATTCCAAGGACTAGTAGAAGGCTCAATGTGTCCCTGCTGTAATTGCTCCTGAACCAGCTGACAAAGGGTGACTAATTTGTCTTTTGGCAGGGGCCATTGCTGTTCCCATATCGGTGTGTTAGTTAGCCATCTCAGAGACAACATAGAATACAGTGCGCCCTTGCACACAGTGACCCCTATCAAAAATTTTTCCCAATCCGCACCCCCCAAGCTGCCAACACGTCCCGTCCCCAGAGGTTAACTGGAGCTGAAGTAACATAGGGCCGGATTGTAGCTGTGTGTCCCTCTGGGTCTTTTACCAATACACGTTGTTCGCTCAGTTGGCTCTGCGTGGTTCCTCCTAGCCCCACGATGGCTGAACCCACAGGGGCTAGAGGCCACAAAGGAGGCCATGAAGAGGAGGAGAGAATCGTTACATCAGCAGCCGTATCAATCAAACCTTGGAGCCGAATCCGGTGCGGGCGAGCTTTCAGCAGGATTAGGGTACATGTCATCTGTGGCCTCTGACTAGAAATGCCAGCAGCCCAGCAGATTTGCGGAAGATCTGGAGATCCAGTGCTGCTACCTCCGCAAGCTTGTAGTTCTGCCCTGGGGACACAAGACTCAAAAGGCACTAGTTGAGCAATGTGAGTCTTTTCAGGGATAGTGACAAGGTGTTTTGGTGTGGAAAGCATAGTGTGAATCTGGCCTGTAAAATCAGCATCTATAACTTCTGGGTGGACAAAAATCCCTTGATGAGTGACACTAGGTCTTCCCATAATCAGCACACTGAGTCCCTGACTTAGGGGTCCATATGCATCCAAAGGAACTCTATGGATGCTACCAGATTCTAGGACGACTGTTTTTGCAGTGTAGACATCAACCAGGGCTGGTCCTTGGGTGCTGTCTCTAAATTGGCTGGGTAGGCCTATGCTGGTGCCCTGTTTTGGGGGAACGTTTGTGTCGGAGGGTAACTCCCCCTTTTTGCACTCCTCCTCGCATTTCCCGACAGAGGTCGGCCATCAGAATGGTACTTAGACCTGCAGTATTCTGGACAGTAACCTGGCCTACTACACCTCCCACACTGGGGAATCCCAGTCCCCGTATTTTCCTTTTCCTTTGATTTAGCTCGTTTCTGTTTGTTCCCGGCCTTGGGCTGCTTTTGCCCATGGTCAAGGGGTACCTGACCAGGTGGCACAAGTGCAGCCAAAGCAGACCTTTTTTGGTTCCCTTATCCCACCTTAGAGCAAGCTTCTACCATCTCTGTGAGCGTAGGCTCCCCTGGTAGGGCGAGTCTGTAGCAGGCGTGCCTTTCACCGCCCAGCCACTACAGCTTTCTGCCCTGGAGCAAGCGCGTCTTCTTCACCGCTGTCTGAGTCATCAGACCGGGGTTTCTCCACGAAACCTGTCTTGAATGACGGACATTGGCCGGGTGTGAGCAGTGAGCTGAGAGGCGGCACGGCGGCGGAACTCTGAGTGGAGTGCAGGGGAGGCAGTGATGCAGGTGGGGCGCTGTGGGGTCTCGTTGGCCATGCTGCTGTATCATCAGTCAGAACCGGCTGCTGCGCTGGCGTAGGAGCTGTCAGGTCAGTGCACCCAGCTAAAATCGCCTCTGCTGTTGGAACCGTCGCTGGGACTGGCTTAACCTGCCCGGGGTTCGCCGGCGTCCCTGCCGTTGCTTCTGCTTTCGTAGCGGGATGCACCGTTTCCGCCTTCCGGGTTGCCAGAGCGGGCACTTCCGGCTCACACCGCCCCGCGTTGGCGGCCACTCACAAAAGGGCCTCCAGTAATGCTGCCAACTGCTGAGATATCCCAGTAAGCTGCTGCAAGATATCCGTTAGAAGCCGTTCCGCGGGGGCTAGTGGTGCTTGCGGCGGCCCGGGCAGGCAGGCCGGCGTAGGGCCGGCGGGCCCCGCCACTCCGGTCGGGGCATGCGCGCGCGGAGGTACCAGCGTCAGCACAGATCCCGCAAGCGCCGCAGAGGCGGCCGGAGAAGAGCGGTGCTGGCTACCCTCCTGTTTCAACATCTCCGGGAGCTGTTCTGCAGGAGACGTATATTTTGGGGGGACATAGTCCCATGGCGAGGCGTACTTTCGCTGAACGGGTCCGCTTGTCACGGCTGGTGTGGCTGGGGGCAGGGGCTTCTCAGAACAGCCATCGCCGGCCAAGATCCAGAAGTCTGGAGACAAAGAAGCATCCTCTTGTCCAATATTCGCTTCCAGACCTCGTAAAAAATCCAAAAATCACCTCCACCTACGATATAAATGCACTGTGTTCATGTCCCCATATTTCATCTCACACCAGATCTCGTCACTGAGCTGTGACCACATCCCAGTATCAGGGGCGGTCTCTAGGACCACGGGGAAGCCATGCGCCAAAGCCCAGTCCAGGATCGCACGCAACGAGTGCTCTGACACCTTGGCCCTTGCGCTGGCCAAGGCATTCTTCCAGGCGGACAACACTACGCTTTCGTTCAGGTCGGAATTTCCCATATTTCTTCAAATCCCCGAGGCGGGGGGGGGTGTTCCATACCTCTGAGACGGTGCGTGTAGTACACGTCAGCGGTCACCAGATATCGCTGTTGGACCTGGAATGTAGCACACGAACCCAGTCCAGTGAAAAGCAGCAGAAGAAAGTTTATTGTTGTAATTTCTCTTTATATATGGTAAAAGCCCATAGGTGATGGGACAGTGGTCACCCACCCCCCGGGGTGATTGGCTGAAGTACTACAACATCCAATTCCAAACACACTGTCTTGAATCAAAACAGATCTGGAAAAACCACAGGTGTTCAAATACTATTTACAAAAACCCATCTTATTGTTTTCATATTTTGCATGGGAAAGAAAAGGTTCTCAAGAAAGGGCCTGTGTAGCCACATAAGGGAGGTTCCCACCTTCCTTTGCAGACACCTGTCTTTCAAACCAGGACACCTGGCTGCAATTAAATCTGCGCAATAACTTCTTCTTCTCAAATATGTTATCACAGAGGTGTTACCACCATTTCTGATTGGCCCAGCCTTGGCCAGTGGCGGGTCCATTTTAGAGCCTGCTGGCCAAGGCTCTGCTGGACATGGAGGAAGCTTCCAGCAGCTTCTCACAGAAGCCACCCCTGTAGCCCCCCTGCTACCAAAACCTGGCCATGCAAACCCAATACAGTGCTTTAACTATGTCTCCATCTCAACCCTCTTCCAGGGGTTTTTAAAGGAGATTTCACAAACCTTGTATTACTGGAAGATCCCCTTTGTTTTTCAGCGAGAAGTTTTTCTGGATCTCTTTTTGTAGATAAGTGCAGTTAGGCAGCAGAGAACCCCCAAAGACAAAAAGTTTTAGTGCATTTAAAATTACAGATCAAGTTTCTTAGGCTAATTTGATCTATGAGTCTGCTACACATTGTGAGAACAGAATGAGGAGCCTGCAACTGTTCCACTTCCAATATCTATCCATCTGTATCTCTGTAATTTTTTGTTGTTTTCTCAGTTCTTCACAGGCAAACACATAAGATTTGGATCAAAGGATACTTGACTTTTCAGTAACCTTCTTAGAAACTAATAGGAATTTGTGAAAATAACAGCAAAGATTTATTGTAAAGGGTAATTACTTCGAATTTTCCACCAGTCAAATTATATTCTGTTCTAATTTCATCTTCTCGTGCTTTTAAAAGCATTCCTTTATTTGCAACTGATAATCTTCAAAGAGTTAAGATAGGAATTTTGCATATTACCAAAATGATACACTAACCTAAGAAATTGAAAAATACACTGAGCCCTGAGCAATTTAGAACTAATGTGGCAGCAGCTCCACAGTTGGCAGTTGTAAAGAAAATGGCACAAAAGTTTTAATTGTATCAAAATAGAGGAAACAACATAGTATATGCAAATAATCTTTATTGCAAGATGGTCACCAGCTAGTAGTAACTTCTTAAATCCATTTGACCATATATATAGGCAATACTTTCCTGCCTATTTTGAGTTCTGTTTGGCTAACAACTTTCTAGGACTAGTCAATAAGTTGTAAATTAGATAAATTCCTTCCCTCTTCGAGACACTGCTCTTGATCAATGAGTTTCCTTGAAAAGATTACTGGAGTATCTACTGTTAACTCACCTATTTTAATAAAGTTCAGCCTTTGCTTACACTCCTTACTGCTATCTTGTATAGATGATTTTGTAACACGTGCTCCCTACATATTATTGTGTTCATATATCCTATGCGCTATCACATCTATTACATTTTATGAGTCAGTATGTCCATTCAGTACAGACCGAACAAAGAAATCAATTAAAAAAACAATTTAACTTAAAATAAAGCTATTAATCAATACATAAAGATAATCTAATGTCAAAATGGCTCAGTGGTGCATACTAAATGTACAATTTCTAGATAACTATATCGTATTCTAATGTGAGAGTTATATTTTTGGCCAACACAAGCTATTGAACTGAGAGCTTCTAAAATTAAACATTAGTCTTAGAGGTGAAGCTAAAAATTCAACCTCTGTGGTTAGGAGCTGTTCCAAACTCAATTTTTCTTGTGGGTCAAGCACAGAGTACACATAATAAAAGCATAGAAAGACACAAGTTGCAAGACAATAGGAAAAAGACAAAATTATCTGGTTCTTATATTGCTTTCCTTATTCAAAGGTGCTATCTCAGTGATAACAAGCAAATAAGGAACCTCTAGCAGAGCTGATAGAGACAGATATGTAGAAGGGGATGTAATACTTGGTGCCAATGACTGAAGTTGTAAGGTCCGAAGGGGTCCGGCCGCCTTAGTCCCAATGGCTTCCGGGGCTTCGGGAGACCTCGGAGGCATCACCTGGGCCCAAGCTCTCAGCCCTCCCAGCTGTTCAGCTCTGTCCCAGAGGCGGCTACGGTCAGCCTCAGTGTTCCCAGGCTCGCTCCTTGGAGCGGCAGGGACCACGCGGCGGAGGCGGGTGCCTGCCGGGCAGGAACGCCGTGGAGTCGCTGGTCGCTTCCTGTGATAAAGAGAGCACGACGAGCTGAGAGTCACCAGTGTGCAGTTTATTAAAGGAGAAGCGGTGCGGGGGAGGCACACTGGGGGCTCTCGGGTGGGGCGGTCCACACAGCTGCCGGGTGCAGAGCACGGCGGGGCTGGGGTCGCGGCCACACCACACCGAGAGAACAAAGGGAGGGGGTTTTTAGGGGGAGGTACGGGGTTTCCCGGGGAGGGACAACAGGGGCGGAGCCAACGGGGCTCCGGGACAACATGAGGGACAAGCGGGGGAGCAAATGAAATATAACTAGGGAGGGGATTACAAACAACTCATGGGGGAAGCCCGGCAACAGAACATTCTAGTGAGGGCAAGCAGAAGGGGCGGTGATAGGGGCGGGGAAGCGAACTTTAAACCAATAAACTTAGGAAAAACTTTCCAGGGGAGGGAGAGTATGGCTCATGGCCCGGCCTCCTCCGAGCCCCAGGATATGGCATCTTCAGTGGTTTCTGCATGGATGGCATTGGCCAATGGTCCTGGGGACTCGGGATCCGTGGCATCGGGCCGCCGTACCTCTACACCTCCCCCTTCTTTATTAAATAAGGAGCGAAGGTGCTTAACTAAATATTTTCTAATCAACGCGAACGAAGCAGCAATTAAGGCGATTGCAAATAAAACAATAAGGCAGTCTTTTAGAAGCGTGGCTCCCCATTCGGGCAGTCCCAGTCCCTTCAGCACTTTGTGGGCCCATCCTCCGATGGTGGAGAGCATGGAGTTCACAGCATGACGGACGCCGTCCTCGGTGTTTTCAAACCAGAGGCTGCTTTCGAAGGTGATGTTTTTTATTAGAGTGTCCATGTCCTGCAGCCTCTGGTGGATGCTGCGGCTCCGGGAGGATAGGTTGAAGCAGCATAGCCCTTCGAATTGGTGACAGCCGTGTCCATGCGCGAGGAATAAAAAATACACATTTGCTCCTTGTTCATGGCACGGGCTAAAGTCACCCAGACGTTGGAGCTAGGCTGCCTCACAACCCACGGTTGGACTGGGACGATGGTCATGATGAGGAGGAAAAGGTGCGCGAGGGTGACGGTGCGCATCTTGGCCACTGAATGTGGAGATAAACAGAACAGCATTAACATAAGAAACACGTGTTGGGGTAGGAGGAGGAGGGAGGACGGAAAGGCCATAGGGAAGAGGGGGAAGGGAAGTTGGAGGCTGGCTCAGGGAACTGTGGGATGGACTCTTGGTGATCTTCAGATGCTCTGTTTGCGGGTATGTGAACGAAGGCGACGTGGTGAGGGTGGTGGTGTCTCAGCCTTCTTCTTGCGGCACCAGTGAGCAGAGGTCACGTCCTTTGGCTCCGGTCTCGGGGAGAGTGGCCCTGCTTTTAGGAAAGGCTTGACAAATTTAGCTGGGACCCATCGTGGCCCTTCAGAGGTGGAGACGCAGCAATAGCCATGCCCCCAGATGACGAGAGGGAAGGGGCCAACGATCTTTAGGGAATCCGGTTCCTTGATCAGGACAAGGGGGCACTCCTTCAGCCTGGCTCGCGTGTGGTTGGCAAAGTGGCGAACCACCGGGGGGTCTGGCTCCTTATCGGAGCAATTGAGAAAATTTAGAGTAAAAAGAGCCCTGGCGAGCCGATTTGCCGGGGTCTTTGTTTCTGGCCCCCCCTTTTGCTGCTGAAGCACCCTCTTGAGGGACCGATGGGCCCTTTCCACCAGGGCCTGACCCGTGGCTGAGTGGGGAATCCCGGTGGTGTGGGAAATGCCCCACTGGAGGAAAAATTTCCTCACTGGTCCAGAGGTGTAGCACGGACCATTGTCCGTCTTAACCTCTTTAGGAATACCCAGGACGGCGAAGGCCTGCAGGAAGTGCGAAATCGCATCCTTCGCCTTTTCCCCCGAATGTGCGGTGGCAAAGATCGCGCCTGAAAAGGTGTCTACGCTCACGTGTACATACTTTAGCCTGCCGAATTCAGGCACGTGCGTAACATCTGACTGCCAAAGTTCTCCACTATTAAGCCCTCTGGGGTTGATTCCAGACCCCATGGATGTAATCTGGAGGGGTTGACAATGGGGACAGGCCGCCACAATGGCCTTGGCTTGGTCCACTGTTAACTCAAACATTCGCCTCAAGGCCGGGACATTTTGGTGGAAAAGTGCATGGCTCAGCGATGCTTGCTGGAATCGATCAGGCACGTTGGGAACATGCACAGGCGCAGCGAGCACGTCTGCCACCCTATTCCCTTCTGTGATTGGACCCGGAAGGTCAGTGTGTGAGCGCACATGCATCACGTAGAAGGGTTGGTCACGGTGGGAAATGGCTGTCTTGAGCCTCTTGGCCAAGCAATTGATTTTTGGATTGGAGGAGCCGGACAGCCAACTGTCCTCAGCTCTCGAAACGATCCCTGCAACATAGGCCGAATCAGTGACCAGATTGAAGGGTCCCGGAAAGCGCTCAAATGCTCTGACGGCGGCTGCGAGCTCGGCCACCTGGGCGGACCCAGAAACGATCTCGACATCGCAATCCCACCGCTCTGTCGAGGGGTTCCACCAGGCAATCACCGACTTTCCCGATGTGCCCGAGCCATCAGTGAAAAGTGTCGGGGCATTGAGGGGCTTCTGACTTTGAACCCGATCAAGAACAATTTTGAGCTCGGATATTGCGAATATCTTATGTTTTGGAAACCAGGTGACTACCTGTCCGGGAAACGATTCGAGAGCTAACTGCATCTCCTCACTCTTTTGGAAGACGAACTCCAATGATTTAGTGTCAAATGGAACGTGAATGTATGCGAACTCACGCCCTGCTAGGGTGGACAGGCGGGACCTCGCTCGTCTAATGAGCTGCGCTGTCTTGTCAAGTGGCGTAACCAAAACTTTGGGGGACGAGATAGGCAGGAAGACCCACTCAATAATTAGAAGTCGGTCCTCCATGTCATCCGGATCCCATTGAAAGATGAGCCCGTGCAGGTGGGGCATTTTACCGAGGATGGCCAAATTAAAGGGCAATTTGGGGTCGCATCGGTGAACGCGACATGTTTTCAGGGCGTTCTGTACCTTTCTGATAGATTCCCGCGCTTCCGGGGTCAATGTCCTTGGGGAGGTCAGGTCGCGATCTCCACACAGGAGGGAAAACAGCGGGACCAGGTCTTCCGAGGAGATGCCGATCAGGGGCCGAATCCAGTTGATGGCACCACAGAGCTGGTGCATTTCCTGCAGGTTAGATGGACTGTCAATAATTTTGATCGGCAAGGGTGTTATTGTTTGCTCCTCAATTTTCGCTCCCAGGTATCTCCACGGCGCCGTCACCTGTACCTTGGAGGGTTGGATCTCAAACCCTTCACTCTCTAGGGCCCCCACGACTCTAGAGAGTGCTGTCCGCAAGATGGCTTCGGTTGGCGAACAGACCAATACATCATCCATATAATGGACGATGATTGACTCACCCGTGACCTCTCGCACTGGTGCGAGAATGCTGTCCACATACCACTGGCAAATGGTGGGGGAGTTTTTCATCCCTTGCGGGAGCACTCGCCAGTGATAGCGGCGCATTGGGCGTTCCCTGTTGGTGGAGGGAACTGAAAAGGCAAACCTGGGCACATCGTCTGGGTGCAGGGGGATCTGGAAGAAGCAGTCCTTTATGTCCACCACTGCAATCTTCCAGTCCCGCGGGAGCATTGAAGGCGATGGCAACCCGGGTTGGAGAGGCCCCATGTCCTCAATGACTTCGTTTATTTTCCTGAGGTCATGGAGGAGCCTCCATTTGGTCCCTCCCGCCTTTTTGATAACGAAGACGGGTGAGTTCCATGGGCTGGTTGAGGGCACGATGTGCCCCTTTTCCAGTTGCTCTTCCACAAGCTCTTCGAGCGCTCTTAATTTTTGAATGGGCAATGGCCACTGGTCGACCCAGACAGGTTTATCAGTGAGCCAATTCAGTGGCTGGGTCGGGCGCTCACCAGTGACCCCAATCAAAAATCCCGAGCCGGAGCCAATTCGACTCGGGCACCCCATTGGGACATAGTGTCTCTCCCCCACAGGTTGAATCCCGAGTTGATGATGAATGGCCGCACGGTGGCGATGCGACCCTCGGGCCCTTCAATTAAAATGGGATGGGAACTCCGCTCCGCAGGAGTGTATCCTCCCACACCTTTCAGTGATTGAGCCACAGGCTCTTTTGCCCATGCCGACGGCCAATTCGCTGAGGAGATGACCGTGACATCCGCACCAGTGTCAATCATGCCAGTAAGGGAGATGTTACTTTCCTTCTGGGAAAGGCCACAAGTAAGCATTGGCCTGTCTTTACCAACCGCCTTGGACCAGGCGACGAGCGGTCGCTCCGTGCAGATAGTGTGGAATGGGAGGACCTTGATCTTGGCCACGACCTGATTCCTAGAGAGGATAAGAGGGGGGTCGGCGACTTCAACCTGGAGTGGAAAGAACCCCTCTGCATCCACTCTGATCAAGGAAGGGATGATGGCAATCCCTTTGGGTCCGGCGTCCGCATCTGAAATGGCAAGGACAAGAGCGTCAGGAAAGTCACACTTTAGCTTAACAAGAAAGGAGTCACATCCGGGTATTGTACAGTCATCATCGACCCACGCCTGCTGGAAATCCGTGGGGTCGAGGCTGGCCGTTGGCTGTTGGCAGTGTGAGGCCGGCATCTCACGCTGCGACTTCAGTTTCCCTGGCCAGCAGGGAAGGGAGGTGGAAGGGAGGAAGGATCGGCAAGGGACATGGGGGAAGGACGCTGGGCGCGGGCAGGGGCAGGAGAGCGGGAAAACTTGGAGATTTCCTCGACCGGTGTGGGGCAGTCCGCAGCGAAGTGTCCTCTTTTGCCACACCGGTTACAGGTGGCGTAAGTGTTTCGGATGGCCAGTGCCTGGGAGGTGTTAACATTCAGCGCTTTGACGGCTGCCAAGCGTCGACAGGCACTGACCATCTGGGCGATGGTCGGCCGAGGGTCATGTGGGAGGGACAGTATAATTTCTTTGCAGATGGTGTTGGATCTGGTGATCGCCCCGTCCACAAGCAGCTGCTCCCTGATGGTGTGGTCGGGGACCTGACGATCGATGGCCTGTTTTAATTTATCAACAAAACTGGGGAAGGCCTCGTCGGGTCCTTGGAAAATTTCCAGGTAGGGGATAGTGGGGGCATCCACCGGAGGGATACCAAGCAGGATCCTTTCTGCTGCACCAGTGAGAGACACCAAGATGTCTGTGGGTATCTCTCGGGCTTGCGTTTGGGTTTAAAATAATCCCCCTCACCCAACAATAGATCGAAGGTGGGGCCGTTTGGAGTGCCATACCCAGGAAGCAGTCGCTCTAGCCCCCTGATCTATCTTTTCCACTCGTCCTCCCACTCTTGTCTAGTAGACAAGACATCACTAATTTAATGTTGGAGGGAACTAGAGGGACGCCAGTGAGAGTGGCGTGAAGGACTGCTCTAAAATAGTTTGAGTCCCGGCCAAACTCCTTTTGAGTTTTTGCCAGGTCCTTGAGCACAGCCCTGTCAAAGGGCTCCCACCGTGGGTGATCGCTTAGCCCCGAAAAGCGGACTGGTGCGGCGAAGGGGGCCTGGAGGGTCTCCGGTTCCGGATCCGGTGTAAAGCCTTTCCCAGCCAGGCCGGAGGACTCATTCAAGATGGCCTCCTTCGGGTCAGGGACCGTTGGAGGACCAACAAAGATGGCCTCCTTCCGGTCAGGGACCGTTGGAGGACCAACAAAGATGGCCTCCTTCCGGTCATCGTGGGAAAGGGGATCCAAGATGGCGTCCTTCTGGCAGACGCCGGAAGGGTAGCCATGGGAACCGGGGAGACCCGCCTCCGGGGAGGGGTTAGGAAGGGGCGGAACATAGGGAGGGGCGACTGACAAAGGTTCCGGGGAGGAGTCGAGGAAGAGGTGGGGTTTCGGTGGGAAAGGGGAGGTAGGCGGATTAGGAATAAAGGGGTTGGGCGCAGGGGCGGAGGGTCCGAGGGAGGGGGTGTGCCCGCACGGTGATGGATAGGCCGCCCAGGGGGAGGGATTAGGGAAGGGACTCGGCGGGAAAGCCGAAGAAGAAGCGGGAAGGGGAGGATTATAGGGAGAAGGAATGGGGGATGGAGAAGCCACGCGGCAGGCGCTATCTTGGTGCCAGCCGCCGCTCCTTTGTGGCTCTCCGGGGAGACAAAAGGATACACGGCGGGGATTGCAGGGGACTACCAGGGACGAATCAACCCGGGAAGAGGGGTTAGGAGAGACAGAACCGGGGGTGCCCGAGAGGGTCGCGCGTTCTCCCTCCCAGGCAGGGGACGAAGTGACCGCGGGAGCGCCGGAGACTAGATGAGAACTCCGCGTCTGCGGACGTTCTGAGCCGCCACGGTCACCTCGGGAAGGACAGGGGCTAGGGTTAGTTGAGGAACGGGCAGACGGGGAAGGGTTAGCAGGGACTCCCGCGCTCCGAAGGGAGGGACGGAAAGCGTGGAAAATCTGCATTAAAATCCCGAAAAACTGGTCCGCTCGCTTATCCCCTTGGGATATAAGGTGGTTCATGCGCGAGCGGACCCCCCGCCAAAATTCGATGGAGTTAGCATCTTGGGGAGAAACATCGGGAAAGTCGGCAAAAATAAATTTAACAAAGCGTTTCAGGAGCGGGGAGGGAAAAGAAAATTTCGCTACTCGGAGGGAGGTTTTAACGGAAACATAAAATTCTCGTTGCGCCTTAGTCAGGTTAACCCCCATCTCTACCACCCGAAATAAAAGTTAACCGAACTAAGCTCTCACCCGACCGATCCGAACGAAAAATTAAATCAAAAGAGGGCAAGCTAGGGGACCCCTTCCCCTACCAACTCACCCGAACACAAAGCGGTGTGGTCGGTTCACGGGGCTCACGGGGCCGGCGGTGCCGACGAGGAGCACCTCTCGAAGGAGTCCAGGGAGAGTGCTGCAACTCGCCGGGTGGCGGAACAATGGATCTCCACTCTTCCCTTCCAAGGAGCGAAGGCAGGTTCGGAGGGTCACGTTGAAGGCGCCACTTGAAGTTGTAAGGTCCGGAGGGGTCCGGCCGCCTTAGTCCCAATGGCTTCCGGGGCTTCGGGAGACCTCGGAGGCATCACCTGGGCCCAAGCTCTCAGCCCTCCCAGCTGTTCAGCTCTGTCCCAGAGGCGGCTACGGTCAGCCTCAGTGTTCCCAGGCTCGCTCCTTGGAGCGGCAGGGACCACGCGGCGGAGGCGGGTGCCTGCCGGGCAGGAACGCCGTGGAGTCGCTGGTCGCTTCCTGTGATAAAGAGAGCACGACGAGCTGAGAGTCACCAGTGTGCAGTTTATTAAAGGAGAAGCGGTGCGGGGGAGGCACACTGGGAGCGCTCGGGTGGGGCGGTCCACGCAGCTGCCGGGTGCAGAGCACAGCGGGGCTGGGGTCGCGGCCACACCACACCGAGAGAACAAAGGGAGGGGGTTTTTAGGGGGAGGTACGGGGTTTCCCGGGGAGGGACAACAGGGGCGGAGCCAACGGGGCTCCGGGACAACATGAGGGACAAGCGGGGGAGCAAATGAAATATAACTAGGGAGGGGATTACAAACAACTCATGGGGGAAGCCCGGCAACAGAACATTCTAGTGAGGGCAAGCAGAAGGGGCGGTGATAGGGGCGGGGAAGCGAACGTTAAACCAATAAACTTAGGAAAAACTTTCCAGGGGAGGGAGAGTACGGCTCATGGCCCGGCCTCCTCCGAGCCCCAGGATATGGCATCTTCAGTGGTTTCTGCATGGATGGCATTGGCCAATGGTCCTGGGGACTCGGGATCCGCGGCATCGGGCCGCCGTACCTCTACAAATGACTGCCTAAAAGCCTATGTATATCAGTCCATTTTTTGGCCTGTCACAAAAATTCAGCCCTGGACAAGAAAAGAGGAGAAAAAGAGATGAGAGAAGATCGCTTTAGGTATATATCAGAATCTTCAGCTTTTATAACTTCTGCTATTTTCTGGATATCTGCCTTAGTATGACAGTAAAACCATTACCCTTATAAGCTCACACTTCAGTAGTTCACAGAACTATTTCCTTGTTTCAGAGTAGATTCTGTTTCATCTTCAATTTATATTATTTGAATACCAAAATACCTTGCATGAAGTTAATATAAAAATTGGAGAATTATCACATCTTTTAAAAATCTCAATTCTGACTATAGAGACAATACTCAAGATACTCTGCTGGTAGACAAGGAAGAATGTCAGAGCTCCTATGAAGGAGCAGTGTGCCAAATCACAGCTATCAGAGCAATTTCATTTTCCATTATTTCCTGATTTTCTGCTCTTTCATTGCAAAGACAACTAGCTAGCATTTAAAGGAAAATGGGAGGGTGGAGCTGGTTGCAACATATTTACCCAAGTACTTGGATATAGTAATGAGTTTGGGTTAGAATATTCATATTATATAAATGTTAGTTGAAGTTGACAGTAAATATTGAATAGATATATGAAAAGGACATCATGTCATCTTTTACTTCTCTTGTCTTATGTCTAACACTCATGTTGTCACTTGCTCTGTTTATATCCATTTTCTTATAGAAAACTAATTTTTAAAAATTATACCAGAATGATGATTGAGTGTGACAGAAAAATAAAAAAGGAGAGAATTTAAGGATCTTGCTACCCACAAGAGATTGTGACTGAATTCCCAGGACTACTGTTTGATTTGTAATAATTAACACTTATTTATTTGTTCCCTTCTTGGTTTTTTAGGACATTAGAATTAAAGATACATGATAGAATGAAGTCTAAAGTGGTTGCATTCCTTAGCAAAATAGAAGCATCATGAAAGTGCTGTTACTAAAAATCTTACATCAATTTAATTTTTTAAGTGATGCACAACTCGTGTTACATAAGCATTCATGAAAATATAGCATTCATGCATATATAGCAGAGATCAAAACCACTACAGGAGACAAGGGCAGAAAGAAGAAAATAGAATTAAAAGTGGTGTGAAAAAATGTCTCAGCAACATGTTTCCAGTCATGTTCAAAGGCAAAATGTTCTGATTCCCTTATGTGTATTACAATATGGTTTCTAAATAAGATATTACATACCAAGAAAGCCAATATTGTTTACAATGTTTCTAAATTATAGTCCATTTTAAAAAATTGTCCTGAGTGCAAGAGACCTTAGCAGAAGTGTCTCTGCATGATTTGGGCTCCCAAAGATGCCACACACAGGAGACTAAAATGGACTGAAAGTATTGCTGATGTGATTCGAACAGAGATCTGAAGAGGGAAAAAATAGCATAATCACCATTTCCCCCTAATTTAATATTTAACATAACGACGAGAGGGAACTCACGGCAGTCTCAATATGAGATATAAAGTAAGCTCCATTTTATTTCACCAAATGAGAAACTTATATACTGTTACAGAAGTTACTATTCATAGCTACACACACACCTGCAGTCTGTTCTCACACATTCAGGGATCCTCCTGTTAACTCCCTTATTCTTTTCTCATAACAAACACTTCTGACTCCCTAATCTTTCTCCTGACATTCTTCCCACAGCTCAGAAACACAGCTGTGGTTCTCAGGCGTCAGCTCTTCAAAACAACTTTCACTGAGGCCTGGCTATGCTGAGGCTCCGTTCAGGCCTGTTTAGTTAGCATAAGTTTTGCTGGAAAACTGCGTTTTCCAACAAATATTGACATAGTTCTGCCCATATGTATTCACAATTATGTTTGCAAAAATACTTTTTGTGTGTCTTTTGAGCTTGTTAACACTTGTATCTAACTGATGTTGCCACTTGCAAACCACTTCTAAACTAATATCCCATTAGGGATGTCTCCATGCTCAGCTACTAAATTGAGTTCAAACATTTTCGTAGGGAACTTAGTTTTTATTTTATCTCCATAGACAAACAAAGAAAAAAGCTTTGAAATTTTTATAAAATATGCAAAAAGGGGGAAAAAACCTCAAACAGTTTATTAGAGAAATATTTTAAAAGCAAAGGGACTATTTAAGCATTGGCTTGGTTCTTTTCCTCCTTGGAGTCAGTGAAGACTTTTAGTAGAAAAATCCTATTAAAATGCTTCAGTGGTAAACTGGCATATGCACTTCTGATAAGAGATTTACTATAAGCCTATTATTTTCCAAGAGAATTATACCAATAGATGATGTATAGATCCATATATATGTCAGGAAAAGAAGATATGTGAGGGGAAAATTATTTTACTTGTTTGGCTTTTGACACTAACAAGTTCGTGATTTTGAAGTCTCAGCTTATTTCTCATTTGACATAAATGATCATAGTATTTGGGTTGTAAATGAGAAATCACACTTTCTTTTGCCAGTGCCCTCATGCCACAGACACGTTGGACACATCTCTCTCAACTTATGCAAAGGTCTATTTCTCTATTTGCCTGAAATAGGTAGAAGGAAAGGGCTTGCTTAATAAAGTTCTTTTGCCTGAAGGCCAGCATGCACAAGAGGTACATAAAATCATTTTGATGAATATAATTTTTTTCATATAAGTAGCCTAGTTTTTTAAAAAATGATTCAACTTTGCAGTACTCACCAAGGTCTAAATCTGAAGTCCTAAATTTAGACATCCATTCTTAAAGTCTTCATCAAGAAGCCAGTGACAGCATTTTCTGATATAGATATATAGATATAGATATATAGATATAGATGATATAGATATAGATGATATAGATATAGATGGAAACTTCTATGCATCTGCAAGGCCAGACATAGAATCATAGAATCATCAAGGTTGGAAGAGACCTTCAAGATCATCCAGTCCAACTGTCCACCCAGTATTGCCACTGTAACCCTGTGGAAAGCTGGCTTCTAGAGAAGGGACACGCAGATGTAGATAGATTGCTTCTTAACAATAGCCATATTCAGCCAACTATTAATTAGATACCTTCGTCCAATCAGCGATCTAAGGTCACCACGACTTTCTGCAACATAGGAGTCGTGGGGGCCGTCTAGAATGCGTTAATTGGTAACAGATATGCAGAAATCAGGCACTATAGGTAAACATAGATACATGTTAAGGCAAGTAGCCAAACTTAGGGCGTGGAAGTATATAACCAATAGTATTGTATGATTACAGAATATGCATGAGTTAGTTAACTACACTATAAAATTGTCTGCTGTAAATGAATAAACTGAAGCTTGTGGTAAATTCATATTGGATTGTCAAGCCTCCGTTTCTCGGCATAACCCCTAAACCACATGTTTTGCCAATTGATGGGGGCAATAGAATGGGCACAGACACCAATAGGAAGAATGCTCTTATTTTATTATTAATATTGAGGCAAAACAGAGGTAAAAAGATACATTTGGTAAAACAATAAGCTTATTACTTGCTTAGCTTCAGCAACAAGTAAAAATAAGCAAGGTAATGCATCTAATCATTACTATATGAGAGAGAGAGAGAGAATAGTGATTGAGAAAGATACATCACCAATTACCTGAATACTTTACCATCATCCAGAGGCTGCAGTCACTGGGGAGCCCCGTTTTGCAGCAAGGACCTGGAGAACCCTTCCCGGCAATTAGGAAAAACCTATATGGTGGGTCCATCCATAGGTGAGGTCTCCAGTTCGCCCAGAAAAAGGAGTCCAGCTTTTATAGGCCCAAATTGACAGGACCAAATGACTTGTTTACCTTTTTTTGTGCAGAAAACATCTGGTTGTGATGGCCCACTTCCCGACCAGCTGGGGCCAGGGCTTGGCCAGAGCCCAGGCCACAGCTGGGGGGTTTTGCCTAAAATATTCTACTAACAAGTCTCTAGAAATATCTGTAGGAAGGATTTCTTTATATATCCTACACAAGGTTATACAAATGTCTATACAACAGCTGGTTTGGCATTAAGAACAACTAATATAAGTGTTTTAATAATCTATTTTTAACTAAAGAACCTTGATGGTATTAATAGCATCATGCTCAAGATTCATCTTGCAAGTCAACTCAGGCTTAAACCTGCTGCTCAGGCCTTAGTATATCACCACATCAGCCAGCACCAGATCCAGACACTTACTGAACACTTCCAGGGATGGCGACTCCACCACCTCCAAGGGCGACTTATTCCAATGCCTGACCACCATAACATTGAAAAGTTTTTTCTAATATCTAATCTGACTCTCCCCTGTCTCAGTTTAAGGCCATTTCCTCTTGTGTTCTCACTGCAGGCACGGTAGAAGAGACTGGCCCCACCTCACTACAACCTCCTTTCAGGTAGTTATAGAAAGCAATGAGGTCCCCCCTGAGCCTTCTCTTTAAAAAAACCCAGCTCCCTCAGCCATTCCTCATAAGACATGTTTTCTAGACTCTACACAAGCCTTGGTGATCTTCTCTAAACATGCTCCAGTACCTCAATGTCCTTTTTGAAGTGCAGGGCCCAAAACTGAACCCAGTACTGGAGGAACAGCCTTACCAATGTGAGTACAGGGGGATGATCACTTCCCTGGTCCTGCTGTCTACCCTATTCTTGATACAGGCCAAGATGCCATTGGCTTTCTTGGCCAGCTGGGCACTGTTATGATCCAAATATTAAGGTTCTTTGGAAATAACTCTGCCCGCATTAAGGTGCAAATGAGACCATATGACAGTCAACAGTATGGGTTTTATTTTATAGTAAATATGAGAGAGAGAGAACAAAAAGGAGAAAAGGAGAAGTAGGAAAATAGGTGGGGGGGACAGAAAGAGGGAGAAAGAAAATATCACCATCCGTGGATCTCAACGATGTCACGTTGATCCTCTCCAGCTGATCTTCTCGGTGGTGATGGTTCCCCTGAAAAGCATAGAATCCCATGGGTTAATATACAGTCAGGCTAGGTGGCAATGTCCAGGCATGTCCCCCCGGGGGAGGGGGCCATCTCTTGCAGCAGACTCTGCTTGCATCATGTGCACTCCTGTGTTGGTTTGAAAACAAACCAGTGGGAGATCACAATTCAAGATTGAAATTAAAAATAAGTGAAATAATACAAGGAAAAACACTGACAAAGTCAGATACCAACTGACACCCGGTTAGGGTGGTAGTAGCAATCCAACTGAAGTAGTTCAGTTCAAGCGGTGATCCTGTGAAGGTCTGGTCTCCAGCTGAAGGTCCAATGGTAGCTCTTGTCCTCTGGGAACCCAGTAGACAGGGCTAGCTCAGGCAGTTCCAAGGCCAGGTTATATCCAGGTGGGAACACCTGTCTCCTCCCTCCTGGGCAGAGCATCCCACAATGGGATAAGTCCATGAGTCACACAGTGGGTCCCTGATGGCCCATTGCCTGTCATCCGGGGGTGGGTTATTAGCAGGTGATAACAGCTAACGGCCCACAGCTGGTGGTAATAGAATACTTAAATACATCTATATTGCAACCTAGGACAACTCCTGTGGTGCAAGGCCAAGCACTTTGGGGATCTTTGATGGATTATGACTCCCCCTCAGCTGCCTCTCATGTGAAAGTCCCGTGGATGTGGCCTGTGGGGTTGGGAGTTCCACAGCTGGGCCAGTTTGTGTAACGGAGGATGGGTGTTTACTGCCTCTGACCAGAGGTTACACCATGCACCCCAAACCTCCTCCTCCACCACTCAACTGGGGGGGGAAGTCTGTGGTCTCCCCCGCCCCAAACTCAGCCAGGGATGATTCTCAGTGCAGCTGGTGGGTTTGGCCTTTGTGGATGCATTCCTTTCCCTCAGCCTGAGATGACTGAACAACAGGTTTCCCTTTATCTAATCTCAGCAGTCTGACTCTTAGTCCAAAGTCCCAGTCAGGTATCTTCAGGGAGGCTTCTTTGATTGTAGCTACTTCATACACTTTTTGTTATAATGAGCAAAACTTTATATCAATGTTTGAGGCATGAACTATTTCCATCTCTAACAGGCACACACTGGCTCATATTGAGCCAGCTGTCAAACAACATCCCCAGGTCCTTTTCCACTAGGCAGCTTTCCAACCACTCCTCCCCCAGCCTGTAGCGCTGCATGGTTTTGTTGTTTCCCAAGAGCAGGACCTGGCACTTGGCCTTATTGAACCTCATGCAGTTGGCCTCAGCCCGTTGATACAGCATGTCCAGATCCCTCTGCAAAGCCTTCCTACCCTCAAGCAGATCAACACTCCCACCCAACTTGGTGTTATCTGTGAACTTGGTGAGGGTGCACTCAATCCCCTTATTGAAATCATCAATTGTCTTAGGGTGATTTTATGATGATACTCTATTCCTGATTGTCTGCTCTATGCCCAGAAATGGTTCCTGTAGCTTTAAGCTGGGTCTGGGGGAGGGGCAGGAGCCGGGGGTGCTCTGGTGAAGGTTTTGTTCAAAGCCTCTCTCTCCCATGTGCTCGGCTTACGGAGTAGACGGGTGTTACATTGTTGCTTTTAGCTAGCTTGGTTTTCTCCCTGGACTGTAGTAGCAATTCTTTGGTGGCTTCTGTTCTTTCTTGTACCGTTTGGCTTGCTTTTTTTGGTCCAAGATCAGACCATCCCTGGGGAGACAGTCGGCGGGACCTGCAGGGAGCCACCTGAGCAACTCCGCCTGGCCCCAGACCTCAGGAAAAGCTGAGCCAAGGAAAGAAAGGACTCTAAATCCACCAGCTTCATCTGCAGCAAGGAGGAGACACACGTCGGAGGTTCACCAGGTTCCCATCTGTTTTTTTCTTCCTGAGCTGCTGTGTGGACTTTTTTCTTCCTTCCCTGAGACAAAGGTTGTCCGCCATTTCGTTCTTTTTTGCCACGTGGTTGGCAGGGGTTTTTTCTCCTTCCCCGGGCATTTTGGGTTTGTTTGTTCTGCTATGGGTGGGTGGGTGTGTGCATGGGGGGTAAGTTTCTGATGGTTCAATATCTAAGTTATTCATTTTCTCCTGTGCCGTGTGGGCACCTTGTTTGTCAATTAAACAGGTTTTTTCTTCACTTTCATCCACTAAACATTTATTTCATATTGGCGGCAAGGGATTGCTGAAACCCTTTTCTTTAGAGGAAACGTTCATTCCAGAGCATTTTCTCCAAAACTTGTCTCGAAACCAAGGCATCAATAAAGAAATTAAACAGGTCTAGCCCCAATATTGAGTCCTGGGGAACCCCACTATTGACTGGCCACCAACTGGATTTAACTCCATTCACCACCACTCTCTGGGCTGGACCATCCAGCCAGTTTTTTACCCATCAAAGAGTGCACCTGTCCAAGCCATGGGCTGCAGCTTCTCTAGGAGAATGCCATTGGAGACAGTATCAAAAGCTTTGCTGAAGTCCAGGTAGACAATATCCACAGCCTTTTCCTCATCCACTAGGCAGGTCACATGGTCAGAAAAGGGGATCATGTTGGTCAGCAGGACCTACCTTTCATGAACCCATGCTGGCTGGGCCTGATCCCCTGGTTTTCCTGTATGTGCCATGTGAGCACACTGAAGATAATCTGTTCCATAATCTTTCTGGGCACAGAGGTCCGGCTGACATGCCTGTAGTTCCTCAGATCCTCCTTCTGATGCTTCTGTAGATGGACATCACATTGGCCAACCTCTAATCATCTGGGACCTCCCTGGTTAACCAGGACTGATGATAAATGATGGAAGGCAGCTTAGGAAGCTCTTCCACCAGCTCCCTCAGTACCCTCAGGAGAATCCCATCAGGCCCCATAGACTTATGAGTGTCTAAGTGGCTCAGCAGGTCACTAGCTGCTTCCTTCTGGATTGCAGGGGGTCTATTCTGCTCCCCATCTCTGTCTACCAGGTCAGGGGGCTGGATACCCTGAGGATATCCAGTCTTTGTTAAGGACTGAGGCAAAGAAGGCATTAAGTACCTCAGCCTGTTCCTCAGCCTTGAGGACAATGTTCCCCCCCCGCCACATCCAATAAAGGATGGAGATTTTCCTTGGCCCTACTTTTGCTGTTAAAGCATTTGTAAAAACATCTTTTATTATCTTTTAAGACAGTAGCCAGATTGAATTCCAGCTGGGCTTTCACCTTTCTAATTCCATCTCTGCATGACCTAACAACATCCTTTTACTCTTCCTGAGTTGCCTGCCCCTTCTTCCGAAGGTCATAAACTCTCTTTTTTCCCTGAGTTCCAGAAAAAGCTCCCTGTTTAGCCAGGCCGGTCTGCTTCCTCAATGGTGTTACAAAGGAAAGGGGAGAGCTTGGAAAAGTCCCTGCCTCTGCCCAGGCGTCTGGCAGTAGACAGTAGCTTTATTGAGGCAGCCAGCACCCCAAAACCACTCTTGTGCACAAGTTCCTAATAATGACCAATCAGGCCTATTACAACATGAATTATTTATCGAATATACCAAGGAAAACAGACATAAGACTTTAAACAGACTACTTACTACACAGGATAACACAAAAGAACTACTAGTAGATAAAAATACAGTGCACGATAATGAAGGTACCTATGTTACAGCTAGCAAAAAAATAGTATTAGATTAAGAGTCAATTTCACTAACCAACGAATGATGGTGGTGTGCAAAGAACATCCCAATTTGTCTCAATCCCCTGGGGAAGTATCTCAATGCCAATGTTGTTGGAAAATATATCAGGTTAAAAATTTTGTATAACTTTGGTCAAAGGTTTTGTTTGTCTTTACCCCGGGAAAAGAAATTTTAAATTTCTTTCAGGGCATTGTTCTACCAGATGAGGTCTAGTGGACTCAGCATATCAACAGATTGGGAGTGACCCCGAAGATAACCAGAAAGATAAAAGCTATTAACAGAAAATCTGCGAGACATCAGTGACTATCTACAAACATCTACCCCAGATGCCACCTCCAGCAGGTATGAAGGCATCCTGGCCCAGGAAAGACTGATAAGAAAAACTGAAGAATGAAGAATCTAATTAGCATCAGAGGCGAAGAGATTCGGATCCAATGAGAGACTGAATATCGGGAAATTGCTCAACTTTGGACCAATGAACACTGACCCAATGCTTTTCTATGTATTTTTACTGTATAAAATATCTGAAAAATCAGGTAAAAGTTATGTATCATGGAATGATTCTCTCTACACACCCAGGCTATGTGTGGAAGAGATTTCTGTGGTACATCCTGGCCAGAACAACACCCTGGCCAGATAATAAAGTAATGCGTTGACTCTCTAACATTAAAAATGTTGTTGGAGAGTTTTTCTTTTTCTGGCAGATTCGGTGACAATGTCTTGGTCATTGATTTGCCCCAAGTGGGCCCAGAGACACTTCAGAGACAAAGTCAGAGAAGTGGGTATTTGCTTTATTTGGTGCACCGGGAGTGGGGGATTCACTCCTCCAAACATACACACCCTGGCACTTCCAACAACACGATATTATGGGTAACATTCATGAATATTCATCACATTCCCCAGGATAGGAGTGGTTAAACAAATCTTTTCTCAGAAGTCATTAATATCATTAGCATGTGCACCATGCATGTGCTGTGTGTCCTGGTGGTCTTTGGAGGCCCCAAAGACCAAAAATTTTGGTTTATACTTTTCCCACCATTCAAGGAAGGATATTTTGCAGCAGCTTAGAAAAAAACAAACAGAAACTCTGTTCTTTTCTAGCAGGATTCATCTTTATTACACATGAAGCACGGAATGACTCCACAACTCAGATAGTTATGAAGTAGGTATGTGTTTATTCCAGCTGGGGTTCATGGGGGGTAGCCCCTCCAAAGGCATGCACACCCTCAGCAGCACTTCACTTGGTTTATATTAGGTTACAGGCTACATATGCATAAAGTTAGACAAAGCCCCTATACATATTCATTACCTATCCCCACTTCGTATTATAATGAGTTCAAAGTTCATTTAAATATGCTCGCGCAAGCGCAGTGTCTCAGATTAATTGTGGGCAAGGGTCCCAAATGATTGATGACGGCATAATAAGTCTTCCTCATGATGAACTCTTCACCTTGCTCCCTTGCACATGCTCCCTTGGTTCTTGGTCCAAGTCCAAGCCTGAGAACCAACTTGTACCAGTTCGGGGTCCAAGGGCGGGATGCTCCGTTACACTCAGTGGTTTTTCTCAATTATTTGGCTCTCTTCTCTCCATCCTCCCCGATACTAGGTAGGCACAAAATCATAAAGCAAATGATATATTGTCTTTAGCAGGCAAATCTTAGTAAATCATTATCCAATCTCTGGCCTTCTAAATCAGTTAAAAAGTTATTACTATTATTATCCAGCTTCTAGTTCTTTTAAATTATTAATTTCTATTTTACCCTAATTTACACACACTTCAGTATTTAAATGTTTCTTCTGTGGGAGAGTTTAGGGAAGGTTTTGGGGAAAGCGTAGCAGGAGAGACAAAACAGCCACACCAAATAAAGCACCCGTAGAGCAGACATTTCCGCTCAGTTATTTGTCATTCACGCAAACATGCCACCTCCCAGCGTTCTGAGTGGTAAAAGAAAACATTCACACAGGGGTGTTTATGGCTGGAGTCAATCCTTTGGTATGCACCTTTCCCAAGAGAGCACTGGCCTGTGCTTCAACATGTTTATTGCTAGCTAAAGAAGGTTCTAAGCCGAGACAATTCATCACATGACAAACCATTCTGGACTGACTTTACTCATAAGGCAGAAGTAGATAAGCTTCCGCTGTATCAGGGGGTGAAAGGTCCTGCCACAAATGGCTCGTCTTTTGGCACATAGGGACAGCCTGCTCCTGCACCTTTAACATTTCCTTCTTGAAGCATGTCCAGCCTTCCTTGACCACTTTGCCCTTCAGGACTGTTTTCCAAGAGACGCTCAATCAGTGTCCTGAGCAGGCCCCAGTTGGCCCTCGAGAAGTCCAAGGTAGCAGTTTTGCTGACCCCCTTCCTTACTTCACTGAGAATCAAAAACTATAATTTCCTGGTCACTGTATCCAAGACAGCCTCTGACCAGCACATCTCCAACTAGCCCTTCTCTGTCCATAAACAGCAGGTCTAACAGGGCACTGCCCCTGGTAGGCTCAATTACCAGCTGTGTCAAGAAGTTCTCTTCCACACACTCCAGGAACCTCCTAGACTGCCTCCTCTCTGCTGGGTTGAGTTTCCAGCAGATATCAAGCAAGTTTAATTTCCCCAGGAAAACAAGGGCTACTGATTATGAAACATCTGCCGGCCACTTGTAGAATGCTTCATCTGCCTCTTCATCTTGGTTGGGTGGTCTATAACAGACTCTGACCAGGATGTCAGCCTTGTTGGCCTTCCCCCTGATTCTTACCCATAGGCACTCAACCTTATCATCACTATCATTGAGCTCCATACAATCAGAACACTCCCTAATATACAGAGCCATTCCACTGCCTTTCCTTCCTCAGCTGTCCCTTATGAAGAGCTCATAGTCATCCATTTCAGTACTACAGTCATGTGAGTCATCTGTGAGAGACTGAAATGGTTAATAGCTTAAACATTGTTAAAATCACCAAAGGACTTTCGTCCACTGTTTTGCAAAGAAGCAACTGCTCATCTGCAACCAGCAAAGCCCACTCCCTTGGATATGCCTCCTGATGGGAACTAGACTATGAGTTAAGAGCAGCTGTGTTGAAAATCAGTTTGGCTGGGGCGGCGGGGGGTGGGGTGGGGGGGACGGGGTGACAGGGAGGGGCAAATTCTGCAAGGCTGGATGGTGTTTCTTATCATAGTAATTGCCCACCCTTACGCAACTCACTCAGTTGTAAAACTCCCCACCCCCCCCTTCCCCACAGAAGGTCTGATGGGGCATCACTGGCTGAACTGTGCTGACATGAGGGGCAGCTGAGAAGGGATCATAAACCATCAAAGTCCTCCAAAGTGCCCCCCAGACCCATTCCTGAGGCCTTCCACCAGAGGACTACACGTGATCCAAATGTGTTCCCACAGATCCAGTCTGTTGCAAGAGACAGTGTAAAACTTCCCCTGCAGACAGGGGAGGTACCTAGGTGTTCCCATCTACCTGGGCGTATTTTAACCCATTGGACTTTGTGTTTCATGGACTTTTCCCCCACCCCAATGGATCAAGATGGATCAAGACCATCACTTCGACCAACGGACATCTAAGCTGCAACAATCAAGTCTTGTCACAGATCCATGGGTGGTGATCATGTATATTTCTACTCATATCCTTCCTTCCTTTCTTTCTTTCTTTCTTTCTTTCTTTCTTTCTTTCTTTCTTTCTTTCTTTCTTTCTTTCTTTCTTTCTTTCTTTCTTTCTTTCTTTCTTTCTTTTCCCAATGCATTTTCTTAAGTGCAACTGTTGGAAAATATACCAGTTTAAAAATTTTGTATAACTTTAGTCAAAGGGTTTTGTTTGTCTTTACCCCGGGAAAAGAAATTTTAAGTTTCTTTCCACGGCATTGTTCTACCAGGTGAGGTCTGATAAACCCAACATATCAACAGACTGGGAGCAACCCAAAAGATAAAGGGCTATTAGCAGAACATCAGCGGGACATCAGTGGCTATCTACAAACATCTACCGCAGACACCACCTCCAGCAGGGGTGAAGACATCTGGTCAGGAAAGGACCTATAAGAAAATTGAAGAATGAAAAATCTAATTAACATCAGAGGCAAGGAGATTCAGATCCAATGGGAAAATTAATACTGGGGGTTTGCTCAACTTTGGACCAATGAACACTGACCCAATACATTTCTATTTATTTGGACTGTATAAAATATCTGAAGAATCTAATAAAAGTTATGTGTCATGGAATGATTCTCCCTGCACACCCGGGCTATGTGTGGATGAGATTATTTCTGTGGTACATCCTGGCCAGAACAACACCCTGGCCAGATAATAAAGTAATGCGTTGACTCTCTAAAATTAAAAATGTTGTTGGAGGGTTTTTGTTTTTCCTGCAGTTTCAGTGACATAGCGATGATGATGATGATGAATAGCAGAGACCTCCCCTTTGCAGGTGCACAGAGGAATTGCTTTATTACAAAAACCAAGGGTTGATAAGCAATTAGCTTGTTATTAGTTTACATTCTTGTTAACTTAAAAAGTCACCCATTGGCTGCACAATACTTCCCTATCACCTCTCACACAGTGTCCACGTGTCTTTCTGACCAATGAGGATTCTGATCATGTGTCCACACACAGGTGCTTTTATAGCTTCTTTTCTGGTTATACAACTTGTTTTTCACCTCTACTTTAGCTGAGTCATTCCCAGAGTGCTTTTCTGGTTAGCCAAAGTAACAGGAATGAGCAAGGATTTGATTTGCCCCAATTGAGCTCAGAAACACTTCGGAGACCAAGTCAGAGAAGTGGGTATTTGCTTTATTCAGTGCACTGGATGTGTGGGAATTATTTCCACCAAACACACACACCTCAGTACCCCCAAAGACACAGTGTTATAGGTAAAATTCATGAATATTCATTACATTCCCCAGGATAGGAGTGGTTATACAAATTACTTCTCATAAGTAATTAATATTACTAGTGTTTCTTGTGCTCAATGGCAAAAGGATTCCTTTTGCCCCCTTTTATCTTGATAAGATTAAGGGAATCCACAAGGCCAGAACTGACGGGCGCCGTGCTGGTGGAAGGGGCAAAAGCTCAAAGAAACAAGGATGGTTGAAGTGCAAATAGATTTGGATTTTCTATTTGACTACTCCTTTCTCAGATTTTACAAAGGTAACAAGGCCCTCATTTTGTAAGGTTTTACTTATCTGCAACACTTAAGTAATATTTTTATGCTTTCATATTGCTATATTACTATAGATAATAATAACTGTCAGGAAAATTAATCCACAAACGCCAGAGGTTTACGTCCAAAAAGGAGACAGAGGAGTCCTGTAACTTTATTCATGAATAAAGAGAGAGGTCATGGGCATTTCCCATGGGGTCTCTCAAATTGCTAGAGGACACAGCCTCTTTTATCCTAATTACCGGCCGCAGTTCCCCTCTCTCTTTCCCCTTTGGCTGAGGTACTCCAGAGGTACAGACTTCCCGGAATGCCTTATTAATATACATCCCCCCCTAATACAGACACCCCCAATACACATTCCCCTTTTCTTCTTCTTGTGTCTCTGTTTTTGTAGTTCATTAACACAGTTTTGGGTAAGTCTAATTAGGGAAATTCCTATGGAAATCCTACCCATTGTTTCTTCTATCTCTCAGTATCAATGTTATCTTACCAGCAGACTCAGGTCTTATCTTAACCAGTCATTTGTTTTTAAAGACAATCCCTTATTCCTTTCAACCCCTCCTCTTTATATTTTCTCAGTAATTGCTTTACAAACTTTAGTTATTATTGACTGGACTGTGTGTTCTTGTGTCTTTTTTTGGTTTCGTGATTATTTGTAGTGACATGATTTTTTGTCCTTTTGTAGCCATTTCTGGATCAGTAGGCATGGCTACTACCTGCATCCCTTTGATCACATGCTGAATGAGCTGCACTAAGCAAGGGATCATGCATGGTAAAAAGATTAGAGTTGCTATAGCACATAAGAGGAAAAAGAGCATTTGTTTAACCCATAGACCACCAGGTAACCATGAAAACATGTCCCATTCCCATCCTTTCCACATTTGGACTGGTATGTGAGCTAGCTTTCTTATTCCCTTTCTTATTTGTTTCACCACTTTTCCATTGTCATCTATTTGCAAACAGCAGTTTGAATCATTTAGTTTTTCACACACTCCCCCTTCTTCTGCTAATAGATAATCCAGTACCATCCAGTGTTGAAATATCCCATTCCTCATCTGAGTGGATTGGTCAGCAAGAAGGTCAAGAGCTGTAGCTGTCTGGTTGGTTATCATTTCAAAGACAGCCTGTAACCTAATGATCCAATTTAAATTATAAATGGGTGTCACGGTCCACTCGTAAGCAGACGCGTGATGGTTCATACCAGCTACGATCTCAGAGTGCAAAAAGGAAAAGAAAACACAAAATGCAACAAGTCAAGGGAGTTAAATTTCAATCCAAGGGGGAACTTTATTAATTTGGCCTGTAAAGCGGCCTGCGATAGAGAGAGAAAGAGAGAAAATTGGGAAAAGATGGGGAGAAAAGGGCAGGAAAGGGGCTATAGCTACCACCACGGGTCCACAGACGTCCGGCGTCCCTGGAGTCCCGGTCAGTCGGCGTTCCTTGGCCTCTGCAAAGATCGATGTGATCTTTCGGTGGGGAAGATCTTCGGAGTTCAGTCACTCCAGAACTGTCTTTTATGCTAGTCCATACACCTGGTCCCTCCTTGCCAGCCGCCTTTGCCCCCCCTTAATTCTTGTGGAGATTTGCCAATCTCCACTTGGCAGGGTCAAGGGAGGAGTGTCCGAGGCATGGTCGGCAGGTTTTTCACAATGGGTGTCAGGGCAACGGGTGCAAAGCCTTCGTCACATACCCGCATTGGCAGGCACAAGGCCTTTGTTCTGTATCAACTCAGGCAGGTGCAAAGCCTTCGTTCTGTACCACCTTAGGCAGGTACAAAGCATTCGCTCCGTATCAGCTTTGGGTAGGCACAAAGCATTCGTTCCGTACTACCTTAGGCGGGCACGAAGCATTCGCTCCGCACCAGCCTTAGGCAAGTACACAGCATTCTCTGCATAAGTCCTGCACCTGTAATTTCTGATGAGAAATGTTGAGACAGAACTCGATTCTTGGATCGACCCTTACAATGGGTTCTCTGGCACCTGATATTAATTCATTAGGATTCAAAATGGCTGGTCCATAGTGTTGTATAATTTGCTCTGGTGACCATTCTTCTTTTCCCCACTTTTGGGTGCTCCCTTTAGCTAGGGATGCATCTATTGACCGCTTGTCTCTAATTAGATCATCGTATACCTTGATTCCTAAATGATTTCCCCATACTTGTGGTAACAGAAAGAACAACGGTTTAATATACCCTACATAACATATTCCTGACCAGTTTGGAGGCAACCTGCTATAAGCATATTGACCACAAATCCAATAATGCCCTTTCAAGGCCCAGGTTCCATTTGCAAAGGGGCCTTTCCAATTTTCATCATCAATTGGTGGGTCAAAATACAGCTTTTTACCTGGGCCTAACGGTCCCCCAACAACAGTTGCCTTACCATAAGAGTCACAATATTTGCATCTCCAAGCTCCCACATGAGGTTTCCACTTCCAGTTACATCCCAGATCTGTTTTGTTAGATCTGGACCAGAACCTACTAAAAAGGGTTCCGGTTCCATTCCGGTGTTGCCACTTTCAGTGATAGTCATGGACAACATGTGTCCTACTGGTAGAATTATCTCGGGGGCAGATTAAAAATAAATGGTCAAAAAACTTGTCCCTCCCCACTGCTTTACATCCTTCAAAATCCCTTTGGTTATTATGGTAGGAATACCTTACCCAGCTACCATTAGTGAGCTTAACATGTGTTTGATTCCATCTGCCTTGATACTTGGAGCAATTGTAAGGAGGGCAGTTGGGGGCCCAAAAATATAAACCCAAAGATAAGGTCCAGTCACAAACACTTTTTCCTACATATACATCCCCTGTTCTGTTGAGACAATACAAGCCCTTTTCAGAAGAATGAAATCGCCATGGACTTCCTTCTTCTTCCCAAAACCCCGTTCCATTATGTACCTCACTTAGGGTGCTGACCAACCATTTAGGTTTCACTGGGCTGGCCACCCATGGCCAGTCTTCAGATCTTCCTGGCCCTCCACAGACCCAGCAGTTACAGAGGTTAAAGGTTTTTGCTACTTCTTCTCCTAGGGTTAAAAATTATTTTCCCACTTCTGGCCCAAACCTAACTGAAAATATAAAGGTAAGATTATTAAGAAAAACATTCTAATGGTGTAATTTAGTCACCTAATCTCATCTTCACGTTATCTTCCGTACCACTTATGGCGAGTGTAGGCACAGAAACCACTTAACATAAAACAAAGACAGCAAGGATTAGGCCCCCCCGCCAGTGTCTGGAGATCTGAAAGGAGGGATATCCACACAGACTATTTTATTAGACAGTTTGCAGTAGGCGCACAGGGCTTCCCCCGATGTCGAAACACTGGTTACTGCTCCAGTCTGCTCCTGCGGAGAGTCAATAGTGACTTCCTGTCCTTTTCCTCCAGTTGAGATGTCCAAATCTCTGGGGCTTTAGAGGCCTTGACCCGAGTGTGATGGATCCATCCGTGTTCAGCTGTCTTGACAGCTGTTTCTGTGGTCAGTAACACTTGGAGAGGTCCATGTCACTTTGCCACCAATGGTGCTTCCTTCCACTCTTTAACTAGAACCCAATTTCCTGGCTGGATGTTGTGAACAGCAAAATCCAAAGGCAGGGTCTGTGCCAGCTGAGCTTCCTGTCGAAGAGATTTCACAAGAGACAGTATCCTGGTCACATATTGTTTTAAATATGCATCACTTATTTTCACACACACACCCCCCTAGGCTGAGAATTACAAGGGTAAAGAAGTCCAAACATCAATTCAAAGGGAGATAATTGAATATCTCCCCTGAGTCTGGCCCTTATTCTAGACAAAGCCAGTGGCAAGAGCCATACCCATGGCATTTTAGTTTCTATCAACAGCTTCAAAAGGTGTTTCTTTATTTCTCTAATTCATTCTTTCTACTTGACCCAAACTCTGGGAGTGCCAGGAGGTATGGAGGTTCCATTGTATGCCTAAAGCAGCCGTGACCCCTTGAAGAATTTTTCCTGTAAAGCGAGTTCCTCTTTCTGAGTCTATTGCTTCTACAATTCCTTACAATGGAATTATTTGTTCCAAAAATACCTTAATAACCGATCCTGTAGTTGCTGAAGCAGTTGGGAATGCTTCTGGCCACCCTGTTAGCTGACATACTATTACTAGAAGATATTTAAACCTTGCCACTCGGGGCATTTCAGTAAAATCCACCTGGCATCTTTGGAAGGGACGCACAGCCCAAGGCCTCCCTCCCCTGGCAATTTCCCTTGTAACTCTATTATTGGTTTTAGCACAGATCAAACAACCCTCAATAGCTTGTTTTGCCAGATCAAAAAGACCCACAGCAGCATATAATTTGAGGAAGGCTTCTGCCAAACCCCGAGAGCCCCAATGACTTCCCCCATGGAGTTGTTTTAATATTTGTAAGGCTAGAGCTCTTGGTACCCACTGGTTGCCATCCTTTGTTAACCACCTATCCTCTCTTTCCTCTGCCCCACTATTTTTAATTATCTCAAGCTCCTCTGGTGCAAAAGACAGTTTCTCTGGCAGTGGTGGAGCTAGTGGGAGCAAAGAGAGGATCTTAGAGGTTTGTGGCAGCATGAAAAAGGAGGGGTCAAATAGAAATCTGTCCTAGGTTGCAATATAGATGTATTTAAGTATTCTATTACCACCAGCTGTGGGTCATTAGCTGTTATCACCTGCTAATGACCCACCCCAGATGACAGACAATGGGCCATCAGGGACCCACTGCATGACTCATGGGCTTATCTCATCCCATTGTGGGATGCTCTGCCCAGGAGGGAGGAGCCAGGTGTTCCCACCTGGATATAACCTGGCCTTGGAACTGCCTGAGCTAGCCCTGTCTACTGGGTTCCCAGAGGACAAGAGCTACCACTAGGCCTTCAGCTAAAGACTTGACGTTGACAGGATCACCGCTTGAACTGAACTACTTCAGTTGGACTGCTACCACCACCCTGACAGGGTGTCAGGTTGTATCTGACTTTGTCAGTGCTTTTCCTTGTATTATTTCACTTATATTTAATTTCAATCTTGACTTGTGATCTCCCACTGGTTTGTTTTCAAACCAATACAAAACCCCAAATCTATTTGCACTTCAACCATTCTTGTTTCTTTGAGCTTTTGCCCCTTCCACCAGCACTGCGCCCGTCAGTTCTGGCCTTGTGGATTCCCCTAATCTTATCAAGATAAAAGGGGGCAAAAAGAATCCTTTTGCCATTGAGCACAAGAAATCGCTAGTAATATTAATGACTTATGAGAAGTAATTTGTATAACCACTCTTATCCTGGGGAATGTAATGAATATTCATGAATTTTACCTATAACACTGTGCCTTTGGAGGTACTGGTGTGTGTTTGGTGGAAACAATTCCCCACATATCTGGTGCACCGAATAAAGCAAATACCCACTTCTCTGACTTGGTCTCTGAAGTGTCTCCAGGCTCGATTGGGGCAAATCAAATTGGCACCTCCAGATGGGACCCTGACTCTGCTCGGCTGCTGGATCCAGGGGTAAGCAGACCTCCCAGTTGCGACCCTGAATTTTCAGGGGGAGCTCAGCTATCCTTTGGCTCACGGCAGGAGTAGATTAAGGACCATCTGCACCAAATTATGGTATTTGCTACTTTTAAAATAAATGCCTGCAGGTCTGGGGTGCTAGTCCCCGAGGGTGGGTTGAGACTGGGTCTCCCGAAATTAGTCCCGGGCAAGGGGTTGGACCCCCGGGGTTGGACCCTGCTGATTTAGGGTAATATAGAAATTATTAATTTAAAAGAACTAGAAGTTGCATAATAATAATAATGTTTTTAAACTGATTTAGAGAGCCAGAGATTGGATAATGATTTACTAGGATATGCCTGCTGCAAACCATTTATTATTCCCTTAATGAATTTGTGCCTACCTGGTATCGGGGAGGATGGAGAGAAGAGAGCCAAATAATTGAGAGAAACCACTAAGTGTGACCAAGCATCCCGCCCTCGGACCCCAGGACCGGTACAAGTTGGTTCTCAGGCTTGGACTTGGACCAAGAACCAAGGGAGCATGCACAAGAGAACAGGGTGAACAGTTCATCGTGATGAAGACTATTGATCACATTGTAATCAATCATTTGGGACCCTTGCCCACAATTAATCTGAAAACACTGCGCTTGCGCAAGCATATTTAAATGAACTTTGAGCTCATTCTAATACGAAGCGGGGATAGGTAATGAATATGTATAGGGGCTTTGTTTAACTTTATGCATATGTAATCTGTAACCTAATATAAACCTAGTGAAGTGCTGCTGAGGGTGTGCATGTCTTTGGAGGGGCTACCCCCCATGCCCCCCAGCTGCAATAAACACATACCTACTTCATAACTATGAGTTGTGGAGTCACTCCGTGCTTCACCGCTGTCAAGAAAAGGCATCTCTAAAGGGTTGGATCCCCGGGGTTGGACCCCTCTGTACTGCACCATCGTACTGCTATTTTTGTTCTGTCTGTCGTTATAAACCGTTGATTTGGAGTATCTGGAGGGGGGGCAGATTGTATTATTGAAGGGAAAGATTTTAGCTACTGAATTGAGAATACCCAGACCCCTGTGTGTAGCTGCTGAAATATGGTTGTATAGAATGTTGTAGCAGAAAGAGCATGCAAGTAAGTAGAGTAAAAGAAAGAAGGAAAAAGAAAGAAGAGAGGAGAAGTTTTTCAGCCCCCTCCCCCATCTTGCCTAAAATTTTGGCAGCTGACCCAGGGCGATCTGCAGTGCTCTGTATCCTCCGCTTTTGGAGCGGCAAGAGTGAGCGCAGAGGTGCGGGGCGGAATGCACAGGCTGGGGGCCTGTGGGGAGGTGCAGAGCCGAGCTGGAGCTGTGGACAGCTGCGAGCTCAGCACCAGGCAGTACCTGACCCTGCCGCCCCCTTGGGCAGGGACAAGATGTGTCTCTGAGCCACTGTGTGGGCTGTTCAGGCAGCCAAGAACGTGACAATGTGTGCTTAATTCAAGTCCCCATATGGAGTAATACATGCATTTAAGAAATTATAAGAAAAAAAAGTTTATTAACCTGTAAGAGTAAAACATTAGTTCATTAGATCTTAATTTCTCATTTATTAGAGACTTGATTTGTATAAGAATTTCCAATAGGGAGTTGAAAGAGGCAAGAATTCGTCCTTCTCCCTGCTCTAACATGTGTTATCACTGTGCAAGTTTGTTTTAACATCCTTCAGTGTGTCCTCATCAGATAAAAAGCTGTGTCCAGACGTGAGACAAGGAGCCACTCAAGCCACAGAAGCAAAAAGAACTACTGACTTCCCTCATGACTGTGAGATCTATGGCCAGAGACTCCACTCCAATGTGAAACTCCAGACAAAGAGGACACAAAAGAACCATATTGGACAAGATAATATACAGTAAATCGGTTAAAAGCTGCAACTCCAAAATGAAACACATTAAGTGGTTTTGCTTTTTGTATTTCCAGAACAGTGTTATCCACAGTCAGCTATCCTAGCAAAACCTTGTAATAATTGTAATGGCAAGTATGGCTTCAGATGCAAAAAGGTAAGTAAGCCAGAAAAAAAGAGAAAGCTATACCCTTTTAATGCATGCACAATGACCACATTAGCTTATGGGCTTAAATCTAAATTCGTGAAATTGAAATATAACAATAACAAAATAATCTTATTTTTAAAATGAAAAGGTTTCAAAAGGATGGCTGGCTATTCTACTAAGTATTTCTAACTGTTGCTGTTTAATGCATATTTGTTTGCCCAGTGTTTGAGAATGCTAAGCCCCACAAAAGGAAAATACTGCCTTTGAAAAATCGCTAAAAGTCATAAACCAATCTGCCAAGCTTTGGGCTATGATTTTAAATTTAAAATAGCAGTTACCATTCATATGATGCTTTCCTCTTTCCTTTCTCCCCTGTCTGCTATTAGAAAAAAAAAAGGGGGGGGAAGATCACAAGCAAAAATCCAACAGTACGAGTCTTAGTCAGTTATCATTTATGCTTTCCTCTTTCCTTTCTGCTCTGTTTGCTAAAAATTCCACCAAGGTGAGGAAGAAAAGTACCCCATTTTACAAGCAAGAAAAGCTATCAGTGGTCCTGATCACTGTCTGGAGCCATGAGGTGAGCTGCCAAAAACTGAAAAGATTAATGTCTCTGAGACACTTCAAGATGCCTGCGTGTGTGGTGTGTGTGGGGAAGGGGCGGGTCAGGCCTTGCCCTGGTGAGACAGTGAACTGCTCCTCACCCCAATCCCAGAGCATCCCAGCCCTGCAGTGAGGTCCAGTCATGGACACAGCAGAGGCAGTGCTCCACAGAGCTCCAATCCCAGCCCTATAGTGGGGCCAGTCATGAACACAGCAGAGACAGTGCTCCATTCTCCCTATCCCTGACTCCAGAGAAACCCACTGGGGGATGAAAAGCCCAAGAAAGCCAAAAGAATTAACATTCCTCTTGGCATTTCTGTAGATTCTGTCTTTCTTCTTTTTCTTCAAAATAACTGCTCAAAATTCTAGACCTATAAGAAAGCTAATATGTAAAATAAAAAAATCAAACTAAGGTAAGACCAAAGCCCAAGAGTTAGCCAGTGCCCCCAGGGCAGAGTTGATATTAAATATATGAACGCAGTGCCCATAAAGTTTTGCCCTTGGGATGACAAAGTCACTGTGCAGTAAGACCAGTATCTCTCCACATTAGCGTTGTTCCTCAACTAACAGGGCTTACTCCGGACTTTTATACTAATAGATAGACCCACCAGATTTCACAGCTTTGCTTTCACAGATTTTGCAGGTATTTTATACCCTGGCCCAAAGTAAGTGAACTAAAGAAGAATCTTTCTGCCACTGTAGAGACCATAATGAATGCCACTGCAGATGCCATAAAAGCACAGCAAATCAAGATTAAGAACATCTCACAATTAACTATAGATTTGCTGTATGCCAGAGGAGAAAGAGTATGTACAGTTATAAATACAAGCTGTTGCAATTATGTTAATCCTAACTTAAACAAATGTAAGTAATAGTTATTTGTGTTATTGCATTGTTATTTACTGTCTGCAAATAACAAATAAAATAACCCTACAAATATATATTGACAAACATAGATCATTCAGTGTCGTTTTATCGCAGTGGGTGGTGGGGAGTGGATTAGGTCTCTGTGTTCACCGAAAGTGTCTCTGAGGCTTTAGTGAGATCACCTCGGCCAGCACTTCTTTGGTGCTGTGCAGAAATACCCTTTTCACACCCGAGCCGATGGAAGGCACAGACTCTCACTCACCCAGGGAGCTAGATAGCTCATGTGTTACCAGAGACAAAGAATCCAGAGCGCTCAATCACATGGATATTCCAGAGGTGTTTATTCTGAAGGGTCCAGGAGTGAAAGAGAAAGGGAAACTCTAGGCTTCCCTAGATATAGAGATACAGACCAATTATTTGAGGGCACAGGGGCAGAGAGAAGGCGGGGGGATGTCTTGGATTGATGTTATGATAAGCCTTTATCCCCTATCATTGGCTTATATGCCCAAGAAAGAAAAAATGTGTAGTCCTGTCTCTTTAACTACACCCAGCCGAAGAGAGAAACGCGGGTTGTTTTGAAAACATTTTCCCCAAGCCTCGCTCCGGGGGAAGATTCGTCGCCCGGCAGAGACTGCGTGCTGGACGGGGGTCGGAGTGAGCTCTGTTCCCGTTTTTTTTCCCATTTTTTCCTTCTCCTCGTTTAGACCCCTTCTCTTCGATCTGCTTTGCCACCCGGAGACCCAGGAGGGCCAGAGGACAGCAGAGCTCTCCAGGGAGCTCCACCCGGCCCCGGGGGGGGCGAGGAAGAGAGGGGCTGCGTCTGAGAAAAGGACTTTTTAATCAGGTTGAATAACTCCTTTTCACCTTAGTTTTCCCCTTCCCCTGTGCCTTGCAGGGCACTCTGCGTAGTTTTGTCAAATAAATAGTTTTTTCTTCACTTCCATCTAAAAAGTTCAATTGTAGGTGAAGGAGGGAGTGTCGAGGCCCTTCGCTCTCAAAAGAGAGAGAGTCTTATCATTAACCCGAGACAGGGGAATACCACAACCAATGGGGAGAAGGGAGGGGTGGAGTCAGGGGTTAGGTTACAGCCAATCAACATAGGAGGATTTACATAGTCTAGGGAGGGACCATCTTATTCCCCAAGGGGTGTATCTTAAACCTTAGAACTTTCCCACCATTGAATTCCTGCTGTCCCAGGACAGCTCGGCTCCCCAGCAGTTCCCAAACATCGTTTCATTCTTATCTGCTCCAAGGGATCTATTAACAAGAACCTGAGTTACTCTCTCCTTCGTGAAGGCAGGTCATAACAGTCATCCCACCACATTTCCATGATAGCAACTACATCATAGCTTTACTGCTGATCAACGGGTTCCAGCTCCTCCTGTTTTTTAACCAAACTTCTGCATTGGTGTAGATGCACTTCAGCTGGGCTATTGATTTAACCCCCAACACTGGCCTGCTGCACATAGACTTGTCTCTGCTGAGCCTGGTCTTATCCCCTTCCCCCTTAAAACCTAGTTTAGAGCCCTCTCATCAGACCCTGCCAATTCACGGGCTAGAATCCTTTTCCCCCTTTTAGACAGGCAAACCCTATCTGTCTCCAGCAGGGCTGGAGCTGTGTAAACCACCCCATTGTGAAAAACGAGGTCGACTCTCCTGTTAGGATTAAAAAGGTTTAATAAAAGACAATAGGGGACAGATATAAGCAGAAGTTCAGTGCTGGGTGCTTGGCATTCAGCCAAAAAGCACACCTGGTATGGACAGAGACACCCTTTACATACCCTTCAGCCTAATGCACATTCATAAAAAATTATGCACATTCAAACTTTTCTCCAAACTAGTTTGCATGTTCGGGGAACTGCTTAGCCTAGCTCCACCTTGGCTCTGCCTCCTCGGAGCATGCACAGTCCTCTTTAATTGATTCTCTTATCACTCTCAGATTGTGGTTTCTGCAGATGACAGGTGCTGATGGTTGGAATGCCAGCGGCAGGGTCCGTTTGTTGGATGTTGTCTTGGTTTGAAAAGACAGGTGCCTGCTAAGAGACGTTGAACCCTCCCTTAGAACAGAGAATGTGATTTCCCTTCCCTCCAAATTTTTTAATTTTGAAATCAAGGGCTTTCAGGCAGAGGTATAGGAAAAGGAATAACAGGTCTTTACTAGTATCTACAGCAGAGTAAACAAGCAATAACAAGAATAACAACAACAAGTAGAACCAGAGAAAAAAAAACAGTAACAGATATCCTTTGAGCTGCTGAGCACTTTCCCGCGTGGTGTAATTACGGTCACAAGCAGCAGGGGCGCTGTTGAGCTCCCGGATGGGCAGGGCAGGTGCAATGACTCACAAGCGGCTGCAGGTGGCGCTGTGGCGCAGGGTCAGGTCAGCTGGTAATGGCAGGCAGGCTGAGAAGCATGCAGGCAGCTTGGAGCGGCAAGCGGAGCGGCAGGGGCAAGGGGCTAGCTCTCCCGGGCTAGCCAGCAAGGTGACAGGGACTGTGCAGTCACAGCAGATGCCGCGGTCTCGTGCGGCAAAAGCGGGACGGGCGGCAGGGACAGACGGACTCCCCCGCAGCTGCTGCGAAAAACGCAGCTGGGAAAACATGCACTCCCAGTGGGAAAAAGGTTGAATCAAAGCTCATCCAGCCAGAAGGAGAAGACAGAGCACAGTTGGATCTCCCGCAGTCGCAGCCAGAAGCAAAGAGCAGTCCCTTTCCTCCTGGTGTCCCACGAACGAGTGCCAGTCCCAATGGCTGGCTGCCTCTTTCCCTTGCCCCACCTAGCACACCCTTTTGTCTCTTACAAAACAATTGATGGCTCTAAGCACCCAGATATTTGTTGCTTAGTAACAGGGGTGGAGAAAAAAATTCCAATGCCCCCAACCTCTGACAGATGTTATCCAGTTCAAGCAGGCAGTTCAAGCATTCTAACAAAACTATAACAGCTATTTAACTACTACATCTAAGCTCATCTAGCACCAGAAAGAAAGACATTAGTCATCATTACACAGCTATTTTTCACAGCAAGTCTACCTTTGTAAAAAAAGAATTTAAATCATACACATAGTATTGAAGCACGGAATTGACTCTACAACTCAGATAGTTATGAAGTAGGTATGTGTTTATTCCAGCTGGGGTGCATGGGGGGTAGCCCCTCCAAAGACATGCACGCCCTCAGCGGCACTTCACTAGGTTTATATTAGGTTACAGATTACATATGCATAAAGTTAGACAAAGTCCCTATACATATTCAATACCTATCCCCGCTTCATATTATAATGAGTTCAAAGTTCATTTAAATATGCTCGCGCAAGCGCAGTGTTTTCAGATTAATTGTGGGCGAGGGTCCCGATGATTAATTATGACAGGTGCGCATGCTCCCTTGGTCCTTGGTCCTAGTCCAAGCCTGAGAACCAACTTGTACCGGTCCTGGGGTCCAAGGGCAGGATGCTCGGTTACACTTGGTGGTTTCTCTCAATTACTTGGCTCTCTTCTCTTATCCTCCCCAATACCAGGTAGGCACAAATTCATTAAGAAAATAATAAATGGATCGCAGCTGGAATATCGTAGTAAATCATTATATAATCTCTGGCTCTCTAAATCAGTTCAAAAATATTATCTAGCTTCTAGCTCTTTTACATTAGTAATTTCTATTTTACCCTAAATCAGTCCCCCCTTTTCTATAAGATTAGTAAATTCTTTTACTAGTAAATGGCATCTTCTTCTAGCAAGCTTCTGCGATAAGTATCTCTCAATGCCTTACCATGTACATTTGATAAGGTAGTTAAAATAGATAGCTTCTTTAACATCTTACCATTCTAAACAAATAGCAAAACAGATAACACAAGACTAACACCTACCAAAATTAGTAAAACAATTATGGGGTGACATAATGTATTAAGGATACCAGTTGCAGTAGGTGACCATCTAAAAAGCACATCTCACCAGTGGTGATCTGCATCCTGTCTGGCTCTTTGCAAGACTCTGTTTATTTCCTCTGTATCATGGTGAATGGTTATTAAATTTTCTTGGTGCTCTACCAATTGTCTTACCAGCGTAAGGTTCATCCCAATAGGTGTTGATGATAAGTCATGATACATTGTGTAATTGGATTTTATCAACTGATGAGATACAACTGGTGCTAAATACAGAAAGTCACACTCAATAATTTTCACAAAATTACAAATACAAAATTAGAGCGATTCTTAACATATGGGGTGTGAAGCTCCCAGTCTATGCCTAAATGATGGCTAACTTGCTGTACCACCTTTGAGATGAAATGTGTTCCTCTATCTGAGGACATTGTGGCTGGAACTCTGAAGCGTGGTATTATTTCTAGTGGGAAAGGCTTTTGGTCATCCTGAAAAGGTATCTGTTAATACCAACAAATATTGATACCCCCCTTTTCTTGGGAGTTCTGAGAAATCAATTTGTCACTGCTGTCCAGGTCCATTTCCTTTTCCAATTTGGCCCAATTTTGGTTTGGGGATATTTTTAGGGCTAGTCTGGAGGCAAAGGTCACACTGTCGGGTTACTTGTGCGATGGTAGCATATAAATTTCTGGCAATAATTCTTTCAATTAAATATTTGTGTAGGGCATCTATTCCCCAATGTGTCTTTTGGTGTTCTGTTCTTATTAGTGCTCACACTAAATAAGAGGGAATGACCAACTGCCCCTGTTCAGTAATAGCCCAACCCACTTATAGGTTGGCTTACTTTCTAGGGAGATTTGGTTGTCTGGAATTAGAGCCCCTTCAGTTGTCACTTCACCTTTCGTTGCTTTTTTTGCTTCTCTGTCCGCCAGGTCATTTCTTTCCTCCAATTCTGAGCTCACTTTCTGGTGTGCCTTAATGTGCATGATTGCTACTTTCTCAGGTAGCTGGACTGCTTCTAACAGCTGGGTTATCTCTTGTGCATGTTTGATGTTTTTTCCTTGTGAATTCAACAGTCCTCTTTCCTTCTAAATGGCTCCGTGTGCATGTACAACTCCAAATGCATACTTTGAGTCTGTATAAATGTTTATCTTTTTCTCTTTGGCTATTTCTAAAGCACGGGTCAAAGCAATTATTTCAGCTTTCTGGGCAGAAGTGTTTATTGGTAGGGGTCCAGATTCTATTACCTTTTTGCTGGTGGTGACTGCATACCCTGCATGTTGCTTTCCACTGATGACGTAGCTGCTCCCATCAGTAAACCAGGTCTCTGCATCATCTAAAGGTGTATCTTTCAGATCTGGACGGCTGGAGTATGTGGCCTCAATAGTTTCCAGGCAGTCGTGGTGCACCTGCTCCCCGTTGTTTCCGCTGAGGAAAGAAGAAGGGTTGACAATGTTAGTGACTGACATAATGACGAGAGGGAACTCACAGCAGTCTCAATGTGAGATAGAGAGTAAGCTCCATTTTATTTCACCAAACGAGAAACTTATATACTGTTACAGATGTTACTAATTATAGTTACACACGTATCTGCAGTTTGTTCTCACACATTCAGGGATCCTCCTGCTGACTCCCTTATTCTTTCTCATAACACTTCTGACTCCCTATTCTTTCTCATGACATTCTTCCCACAGCTCAGAAACACAGCTGTGGTTCCCAGGTGTTAGTTTCTCATAACAGCTTGTTAGGATTTTTACTGAGGCCTGACTATGCTGAGGCTTTGTTCAGGCCTGTTTAGTTAGCATAAGTTTTGCTGGAAAACTGTGTTTTCCAACAAGTGACCACTATTTCCACATCGTCCTGCTCCACCGTGATGGCTTGGTATTTCAGGAACCTCTGTGGGGAAAGCCAGTGTCCGCCTTTCACTTCCAGCACTGCAGACACTGTATGGGACACTAACACAGTCATTTTCTGGCCCAAGGTGAACTTGCGTGCCTCTTGGATGTTAAGCACGACTGCTGCTACAGCCCTGAGGCATCCTGGCCATCCTTTGGCTGCTGCATCTAGTTGCTTAGACAGATAAGCAACTGCCCGTCGATATGGGCCCAGGTCTTGTGCTAGTATTCCCAAGGCAATCTCCTGCTTCTCATGAGAAAACAGAAAAAATGGTTTACTCACATCTGGAAGTCCCAAAGCTGGAGCTGACATCAGGGCATTCTTCAGTTGTTTGAAGGCCCTCGTGGCCTCTTTTGTCCACTGAAGATCTCTGCTTTCTTTTTTGATGAGCTCATACAAAGGTTTTACAAGGACCCCATAACTAAGGATCCAAAGCTTGCACCATCCCGTCATCTCCAGGAAAGTCCTTAGTTCCTTTACAGTTCAGGGTTTCGGGGTTTGGCAAATTGCCTCTTTCCGGTCTTGTCCCAAAGTTCACTGCCCAGCACTGATTTCATAGCCCAAATAAATTACTTTTGGTTTTACTACTTGAGCTTTTTTCTTGGACACCCTGTACCCTTGGAGCCCCAAGAAATTTAGTAAACTTACTGTCTAGAGTACACAGGCTTCTTCTGTCCGGGTAGCTATTAAGATGTCATCGACATATTGCAATAGCTTCCCTTCTTCAGAGGGGGCTTCCCAGGATTCTAGGTCTTTTGATAGTTGATCTCCAAATAGGGTGGGACTGTTCTTAAATCCTTGAGGCAACACCGTCCAAGTGAGCTGAGTTTTGCGTCCGCTTTTGGGATTTTCCCACTCGAACGCGAATATTTTCTGGCTGACCTCGTGGAGAGGGAGGCAAAAGAAGGCATCTTTCAAATCTAAAACAGTAAACCAGGTTAGTTCAGGTGTTAGCTCAGTTAGTAGCGTGTAGGGATTTGACACCACAGGATAGAGGTCCTCAGTTATTTTGTTTACTGCCCTTAAATCCTGTACCACCCGATATGACCCATCAGGTTTGCGGACTGGTAAAATGGGTGTGTTAAAATCAGATTTGCACTCTCTCAATAGTCCTAGCTGTAAAAAGTTTTCAATCACTGGGCTAATCCCTTCCTTGTCTTCTTTCTTAAGGGGGTATTGTTTAACCCTGACTGGTTGTTTCCCTTCCTTCAACTTAATTTGTATCGGAGGTGCATTTTTAGCTCTTCCAGGTACGTTTGTTGCCCATACCCCAGGGAATACTTAATTCATAATTTCCTCACTAATTTCTCCCTCAGCCTCTGTGGTTGTTAGCATTAAACTTAGTATTTCAACATATTGTTGATAATTTACCTCCAGAGTAATTTCCCCATCTTTAAATGAAATGGTTGCTTGTAACTGTTCCAATAGATCTCTGCCCAAAAGGGCTTTTGGAGATCTGGGCATATACAAAAACTTATTAATACCCCATTGCTTTCCCAGTTTATACTTTAGAGGTTTGCAAAAATATACTTTTTCAGATTGACCAGTTGCCCCTTGAACCATGATATAATCATCCCCCACCGGCATTAAAGCTTTATTTAAAACCAAATATGTTGCCCCCGTGTCCACCAAAAATTCTATTTCTTTTTCTTTTTCCCCTAGCTTCATTATAACCAGTGGATCTGCTAGGGTGGAGTCCTCCGGTCTTCTTCAGTCTTCTTTCATGTGTGCAATGACTCCTTCTCGGCCTCATCTTCTTTGCTGGTTGTTCTATTTTCTTTATTTTTAAAAAAAACAACATTAATTATAATAGTGTGTTATATTCTAAAAACCCATGTGGAGGCTATCTAATTCTGTCATTTAGCCTGTACAAAGGCCACTACTAAGTTAAAAATTTAATAAGAGTTCTTTTATCTTGTATACTTCTGCACCCTGTAATTTTTTCCAATGTGCTAAAACACAGCCAAGTGGAGATGTTTTAGAAACTTCTTTGCTTTGCCCAGTTCCCATCTTATCTATATCCTTCTCTTGGTTCAATCTCTTTTCTAGGCAAACCTCTTTTCACACTGACTTACTGGATTTTTTTTGGTTTTTTCTGCTTTTTTCTCTTTTTTTTTTTTTCTTTTTTTTTTTCTTTTTTTTTCCTCTTGCACTAACCAGGTTTCAGAAAGTAAATGACTCTTTCCACACACCAAGGCAATAACAGCTGCTTCTGACCACTCTGTCACAGCACACTCACACAATGCCCAAATCTTACAGTGATTATTTTTACACTCAAAACAGAAAGGTATTTTTGGCATCAGACAAGCATCTCATTTATTTCACTCAAAGCCAAGCTGGTATGAGAGAGAGGAAGGAAAATAAATCAAGATTAATTACTGAGAGGGAGGAAAGGGAAAGAAAAGGAAAAAAAATAAAGGCAACCACTATTTGTATGGTCCTATGTTCACTAAGTAAATTAACTTAAGAATCTACAATTCCGCTGCTAGGTAATTTTGTCCACACAAAACTTTTATAATGCACCAACTTATTCTCTTTACAACCTGCGCCGTTACTCTCTGACAGGTCAATAACAGATAGTATCTCTTAACTCCGCAAGCTTGCAAACCCACTAATCAAACTGTGGCACAGCTATGTTCTTTTGATGTAGTCACCGAAAAAAATGTCTCTAACTGTCCACGGTAAAAAGTTTCTCTTTATTCAATTACCACTACAATTTCAAACAACTACATACACTCACTCACCCTAACACAACAATAAACACGTAATACAACACAAAAAGCGCTTCTACGACCACAACAGCAAAGTATAACAAAAATTCCAAAAACCCACACTCATGCACCAAAGCTAATAAACCATAACCATACCTAAATATTCACTTCTATTAGACCACACTTCAAACTTAATCAATCAACTTCTCATTTGCTCGTGCAGGCTAATCTGCACCCCACACACATACACAACACCGGTGTTAACAATACTTCAAACTAGTTCTCTTTCAAACTAGTTTCCTTAGGGATCCACTCGACCCACCACCAGGATCGCTTGCGGCTGCTCTATCGGACAGCGAATCCCCCCCTGCCAGCTAAGGACGACGAATTACTTCGCCGATCTCCCTTAGCCAGCCCTAACCAGTCGCTTGCAAGCTCACCACTCAGGGACAACACTGCGCACAGGACGTCTCTCTGTGTCTTACCAGCAGCCCTAGCCACGCGTATATGCCTTACAGGCTTCCCTATACCCAAAACACATACCGTTTGTCCGCTGTAGCAGGTGGTCGTTGTTTGCCCTCGCAGTGAGCAGCCGAGGAGTGGAAGTCCTCCAGGAAAATCCCGGGGCGCGCCTAGGATGTCAGCCCCTCAGTCGATCGTGCAGCCAGGCAAATCCTGTCCCATCTGGGGTGCCAAATGAAGCACGGAATTGACTCCACAACTCAGATAGTTATGAAGTAGGTATGTGTTTATTCCAGCTGGGGTGCATGGGGGGTAGCCCCTCCAAAGACATGCACGCCCTCAGTGGCACTTCACTAGGTTTATATTAGGTTACAGATTACATATGCATAAAGTTAGACAAAGTCCCTGTACATATTCAATACCTATCCCCGCTTCGTATTAGAATGAGCTCAAAGTTCATTTAAATATGCTCGCGCAAGCGCAGTGTTTTCAGATTAATTGTGGGCGAGGGTCCCGATGATTAATTATGACAGGTGCGCATGCTCCCTTGGTCCTTGGTCCTAGTCCAAGCCTGAGAACCAACTTGTACCGGTCCTGGGGTCCAAGGGCAGGATGCTCGGTTACACTTGGTGGTTTTTCTCAATTACTTGGCTCTCTTCTCTTATCCTCCCCAATACCAGGTAGGCACAAATTCATTAAGAAAATAATAAATGGATCGCAGCTGGCATATCGTAGTAAATCATTATACAATCTCTGGCTCTCTAAATCAGTTTAAAAATATTATCCAGCTTCTAGCTCTTTTACATTAGTAATTTCTATTTTACCCTAAATCAGTATCCATTGTAATATTTGTGAAAAGCCATCATTATGATATGTTTTTTTCACACCATGATTAAAAACCCCACAATCTCACTGATGGCACCAGTCTTTAAGCCATGTGTTGATCACGTGGGTTCTCTTGTTCCTTTCAGTATTTTTCCCTGCTACCAAAGGGATTGTGGAAAGCACCACCGGCACTCCTGTTCCTTTACCCAATTGCTCCAATGCCCTGAAGTTCCTTTTAATCACCTTTGGACTTCTGTCTTCAAGCTCATTGCTGCCAACCTGAACAGCTAACAGTAGGTAATAATCAGAGGGCTCTACCAGACCTGGGAGTTTCCCAGTAATGTCTCTGTTCTGGGTTTGGTGGTTTTTTTTTTTTTTTAATTTTCTCCCATCTGCTACCTGGAAGAAGGACAATGTGGAGCACAGCGTTGCCTGAGAGACAAATGGGGGCAATTAGAAAACAAAAGATGTAGCTGGGTGTCACAACATTTCATTGAGATAGCCCTGGCTGGGGGCAGGTTGGGAGAGATACTGCGAGATTTTGGCTGGGGGGTCAGGGGGCTGGGCTCAGCTCCTTGCTTTCTCTCACTCTCGGGATTGGAGGGGAGACAGGCTGTGGTCGCTCTGGGGAAAAATTTGCCACCACTGTGGAGTTCCATGTCCTGCTGTCTTCTCCTACCATGAGTGAAGCTCTGCTCGTAAGAGCGGCTGTTGGACTGAGACCTTATTAACACCCTACCTCACTGGAAAGGACCCTCACCATTTACTCGGGTGCCTCAGGGGAAGACCCGGGACCCCAAGCCACTCCCCCCTCCAAGGAAGCCTCTCCTGGCTGCGTTCAGGAGCCCGGCTACAGCTGCCCAGCCCCGCTGTTTTTTCTGCCACTACTCCAGGTTTTTTGCTACACTGTAACTCAGCACCCCATGCTGGCCGGGAGACCCCGCGGCTCCTGCTACCACTGCAAAATTTCTGTTACATTTTGCTTACCACGTTGGGGTCTGCTCGCCTCTGCTGTTCAAGCTTGCTGCTTCCAAGGTTCCTGCTGCAGCCCATTTCACCATCCGGCCTGCCTGCCTTTACTACATGAGAGAGACGCGGCTGAGCTCATGCCACAGTGCCCCCTGCAGCCATGGGGGAATCATCAAATCTGCCCTGCCCGGCCGGGAGCCCAACACCACCGCTGTCGGCTGTGACTGTAACTGCACCAAAGGGGAGGGCATGTGACAACCAAGAGAAGGCTGTTACTGGGTTTCTGGTTTTGTTTGTTGTTGCTGCCGTTGTTGTTGTTTATTTGCCTTGTTATACAGACTAGTAAAGAACTGTTATTCCTTTTCCCTTATCTTTGCCTGAAAGCCCCTTAATTTCAAAGTTATAATAATTCGGATGAAAAGGGGTAATATTCTCCATTCCAAGGGAGGCTCCTGCCTTCCTCAGCAGACACTTGTCTTTCAAACAAAGACATAGTAACAGGACCCATGGTTAGATAAGGAGCTGCAAATGGAAAAAATAGAGCCACAACCATATGCCAACCAAACCAGGGTAGGCTAGACCACATTGTGCCACTTAACAAGGTTTCTATATTCCACACACAAAAAATAGGTTATTGATGAACAGTTATTCCTTTTTCACCCTTTGCTCTTCATGCCCTCAGGCCCCACCACTGGGTGCCAAAATCTGTCTTGGTTTGAAAGACAGGTGTCTGCCAAGGAAGGTGGGAACCTCCCTTGTAATGGAAAATATGTGGTGTGAGTTCAGCTCATGTTGTTAATGGCAGGCGGGCTGGATGGTGGGATGGGCTGTAGCAGGGATCTCAGAGCAGCAAGCTGGAACGGCAGGGCTGGCTCACCCGGGGTAGCGAGCAAGAGATAGCAGAAACTCCGCAGCTGTAGCAGGAGCTGCAGGAGTTCTGGCAGGCATGGGGTGTTGGGTTACAGTGTAGCAAAGACCCGAAGCAATAGCAGAAAAATGACGGGGGTTGAGCAGGGAATCTCTCCCCTGGATAGCTCACCTACAATGGCTAGTCCCTGGGTCCAGGCTGTGCAGAGGCGGGGTTGTTGGAAAATATATCAGGTTAAAAATTTTGTATAACTTTAGTCAAAAGCTTTGTTTGTCTTTACCCTGGGAAAAGGAATTTTAGGTTTCTTTCAGGGCATTGTTCTACCAGATGAGGTCTGGTGGACTCAGCATATCAACAGATTGGGAGTGACCCCGAAGATAACCAGAAAGATAAAGGCTGTTAACAGAACATCCGCCGGGACATTGTGCTTATCAACAGGACATGGTGGCTATCACAAATGGCTACCCCAGACCACCTCCAGCAGAGCTGAAGACATCCTGGCCCAGAAAAAGGACTGATAAGAAAAACTGATGAAGAATCTAATTAGCATCAGAGGCGAGGAGATTCAGATCCAACGGGAAACTGAATACTGGGGGTTTGCTCAACTTTAGACCAATGAACACTGACCCAATGCTTTCCTATGTATTGTTACTGTATAAAATATCTGAAAAATCGAGTAAAATTTGTGTATCCTGGAATGATTCTCTCTGCACACCCGGGCTATGTGTGGATGAGATGATTTCTGTGGTACATCCTGACCAGAACAACACCCTGGCCAGATAATAAAGTAATGCGTTGACTCTCTAACATTAAAATGTTGTTGGAGGGTTTTTGTATTTTTTCCCGCAGATTCAGTGACAGGGTGGCTCTCAGCAGGGGATAGGGTACTCTTAGTCCCGAGTTCCCAGCGCAGCATGCACTGGCTCTGAGCTCCGAAAACAGCAATGATGCAGAGAAACAAGCCAGCAAGCCCAGTCACAGTGCCGGAGGAGAAAGAAACAAAAAGAAACAGGCAAACCCAATGTGCAACAGTATCTCTGCTCAGAGAGACCCTGCTGCCTGGCTGCCCGAATTGCCTGCGCTGCAGGAAAGGGCGGAGCTCCCCTTCGCAAGATTCTGGAGCCGGAGGAAGGAAGAGAGGGGGTGACCATTCCAGACACAAAAAAAAAAGAACAAAAAAACAAAGATGGAATGGGATAAAAACATATCCCCAAGAAAGACTGTCATTCAGTTCACACAATGGGTCAATAAGGTGAGGAATTAATGGATTTTTAACTTCCTCTGGAAGGCAGGTACATGGATACATGGCTATCACACACTAGGTGTATGTTTTTGGGGTCTTGATAATAATGGTACCCATTGTGAGGAAGTAACACTGGGAGAAGTTTTCTCCCAACCCTTCACTGTCGTGGTTTGACCCTGGTCAAATGCCAGGCACCTACGATATCTGCTCTCTCTGCTCTCCCCTGCCACACCTGGGCAGAGGAGAGGAAAAGGTTAATACACAAAGGGTTTGTGAGTTGAGACAAGGAACCAGGAGAAGATGTAATTAGGGCAAAACAGGCTGAACTTAAAGTTGCAAAGGGATTTATCGCTAACAAAGTCAGAGGAGGCTAATGAGAAATAAAAATAAGCTCTTAAGACACCGTTTCTCCACTCACCTCCCTCCCTCCTTCCCACCAACAGCACGGGGGGGCAGGGCATAGGGGTTAGGTCAGTCCATCACCGAGATGATCTTCCACTGCTAAGAGAGAGGAGTCGTCCTCTGTGTAGCCATGTGGTCCCTCCCACAGGAGACAGCTGTCCATGAACTCCTCCGGCGTGAGTCCAAATCTCACTAGCAGCAGCCTGAATCTGCTGCAACATGAGTCCCTCATCCATGGGGTGCAGACCTCCGAGGCCGGGCTGTTCCATCTCAGGAGTAAGGCCTCTCTCTCCACTGGGACTCCCACTGGATCACAGCTTCCTCCAGGCATCCACCCGATCTGGTGTGGGCACCTCCCCACAGGCTGTGGGTGGATCTCTGCATCCCCTGAGGACCCCATGGGCTGCAGGGGGACAACCTGCTTCCCCATGGTCCTCATCACGGCCTGCAGAGGAAATTCAGCTCCGGTGCCTGGAGCACCTTCTCCCCCACCTTCTCCACTGACCTTCGTTTCTCCATGTTGTTTTCCCTCACATATTCTCACATCCTCCCCCTCCTCTGGCTAAAAAGAAGTGCGTGCCCACATTGTTTTGATTTCTTCTTAAATATGTTACCACAGAGGCGTAACCAACATCTCTAATGTGCCCAGGCTTGGCCAGCAGCACATCCATCATCTTCAGAGCCATCAGAGATTGGCTCTGCTGGCTATGGTGAAAGCTTCCAGAAGCTTCACACAGAACACACAGGAGCCATCTTTGTGGCCCCTCTACCACTACCAAAAACTGGACCAAGCAAAACCAACACATTCACCCATTTCTTTGGGCCTGCCCCACCAGCATTTGAAGGGTTCCGATATTCTCGAGCCTCAGCTTCCTGTGGCCAAGCGTCTAGCTACAACAGAAGGGAAGATGATATGTCAGATCCCCTTGAAGGAACCTCTGGAATGTATGCCCAGGGAGGGAATGATAACCAGGGCTAGAGGGGACCTGCTTCTAGCCACGTAGAGGCATGGGAGAATCGTGTCTTTTGGACTGTGTGGAAGGGATGGCCTGGCACATCAGAGCCAGAAAAATATGAATCCTTGGTTGATACTGGTGCACAGTGTACTCTAATGCCATCAGAACATTTGGGGCCAGAACCCATTTCTATTGCCAGGGTGACAGGGGGATCGCATCAGTTGACCCTGTTGGAAGGTGAGGTGAGCTTGGCTGGGAAGGAGTGGGAGAAACATCCCATTGTGACTGGTCCAGAGGCCCTGTGTATTCTGGGAATAGACTTTCTCCAGAACGGCTATTTCAAAGACCCAAAAGGACTCAGGTGGGCTTGTGAAATAGCTGCTGTGGAGGCAGAGGGCATTAGGCAACTGAACACCTTGCCTGGACTATCAGATAATCCTTCTGCAGTTGGACTCCTGAGGCTGGACGAAAAACAGGTACCAATTGCCACCTCACTAGTACACTGCTGGCATTACCGGACAAATCGTGATGCTGTGATTCCCATTCACAAGCTGATCTGTGAGCTTGAGATCCAAGGGGAGGTCAGCAAGGCCCACTCATCCTTCAACAGCCCCATTTGGCCTGTGCGCACATCTGACGGAGAATGGAGATTGACTGTGGACTATCATGGCTTGAATGAAGTGACTCCACCACTGAGTGCTGCCATGCCAGACATGCTGGAGCTCCAGTATGAGCTGGAGACCAAGGCAGCGAAGTGGTATGCCACTACAGACATTACAAATGCATTCTTCATCATTCCTCTGGCAGTAGAGTGCAGGCCTTTGTTTGCCTTCACTGGGAGAGGTGTGCAGTACACATGGAACTGACTGCCCCAGGGGTGGAAGCACAGTCCCACCATCTGCCATGGACTGATCCAGGCTGCTCTGGAAAAGGGTAAGGCTGTGGAACATCTGCAGTACATCAATGACATCATTGTGTGGGGGAACACGGAAGAAGTATTTGAGAAAGGAGAGAAAATCATCCAGATTCTCCTGGAAGTTGGCTTCACCATCAAAAAGAGTAAAGTCAAGGGACCTGCCTGAGAGATCCTGCTCCTGGAAGTGAAGTGGCAAGACGAGTGGCATCAGATTCCTTCTGAGGTCATCAATAAGATCACAGCAATGTCTCCACCAACCAACAAGAAGGAGACGCAAGCTTTTCTAGGCTCCATAGGTTTCTGGAGGATGCACATCCCTGAGCACGGCGAGACTGTGAACCCTCTCTACCTGGTGACCCGCAAGAAGAATGATTTCCACTGGGGCCCTGAACAGCAACAAGCCTTCGCCCAGATCAAGCAGGAGATTGCTCACGTAATAGCCCTCGGCCCAGTCAGGACAGGACCAGAAGTGAAGAATAGGCTCTACTCTGCTGCCGTGAGCAATGGTCTGCCTTGGAACCTTTGGCAGAAGGTGCCGAGTGAGATTCGGAGTCGACCACTGGGATTCTGGAGCCAAAGCTACAGAGGGTCCGAAGCCAAATACACTCCTACAGAGAAGGAAATCTTGGCAGCCTATGAAGGAATTCAAGCTGTCTCAGAGGACACAGAAGCACAACTCCTCCTGGCTCTCTGACTACCAGTGCTGGGGTGGATGTTCAAAGGAAAGGTTCCCTCTACCCACCGCGCCACCAATGCCACATGGAGCAAATGGATTGCCCTCATCACACAGTGTGCCCGCATTGGAAACCTGAATCGCCCTGGGATCTTGGAAATAATTACAGTTGTCCCAGAGGTAAAAATTTTGGTCTGAGTGACGAAGAGGAGCAGGAACAGGTGACTCGTGCAGAGGAAGCTCCACCCTACAACCAACTGCCAGCAGAAAAAACATGCTATGCTCTTTTCACTGACGGTTCCTGTCACATTGTAAGGACAAATCGAAAATGGAAAGCAGCTCTATGGAGCCCCACACGACAGGTCACAAAAGCTACTGAAGGAGAAGGTGGATAGAGCCAACTTGCTGAACTCAAACCTGTCCAGGTGGCCCTGGACACTGCCAAAAGAGAGAAGTGGCCAAAGCTCTACCTTTACACTGATTTGTGGATGGTAGCCAATGCTCTGCAGGGTTGGCTGGAAAGGTGAAAAAAGGCCAACTGGCAGCACAGATGAAGACCCATCTGGGCTGCTGAAGAGTGGAAAGACATTGCCAATAAGGTAGAGAGGCTACCTGTGAAAGTCCGCCATGTGGATGCCCATGTCTCCAAGAGTCAGACTAATATGAGGAACACCGAAACAATGAACAGGTGGATCAGGCTGCAAAAATAGAGGTGTCCCAGATAGACTTGGATTGGCAACCCAAGGAAGAGTTGTTCCTAGCTCGATGGGCCCATGATGCCTCAGGCCATCAGGGCAGAGATGCCACCTATAAGTGGGCATGAGACTGAGGGGTGGATTTAACCATGGACAGTGTGGCAGCACAGAAACCTTTCCCACGGGAATTTTTCTCTTCTTCTTCTATGTTTTATAAATAAAGATAAAATTTCATGTTATTGAAACGGCCTTTTGGATACAGGAGGTCAAATGCCTGGGCCAATCAATCCCGGGGGGAGGATGACTGTTGGCCGAATCCGAACAGCCTTCTGAAGTGTATATAAATCTGTTAATTATTTAATAAAGTAGTTCTTTTTAGCACTCTGAAAGGACTCATCTCTTCACTCCGCTAGTGGTCAAACAGCGACAGGACAGTATCTCCCAGGTTATCCATGATTGTGAGACGTGCACCGCGATCAAGCAGGCCAAGCAGGTGAAACCCCTATGGTATGGTGGAAGGTGTCCAAATATAAGTATGGGGAGGCCTGGCAGATTGTGGCAGGATGCCCCTCCCCATTCTCTCTCTCCCTGATCGGTCACCGGAGATGGATGGCTCAGATTAGGTTGATAGCTTAATACAGGCTATCTAGTAGTGGCGCCTGAAAGTCTAAGGTGAGATGAAGAGAGAATGCAAAAAAATTTTAGTGACCACAAATCCACACTTTTTATCCTATAAAAACACCACAAAATCTCAGCAAAGGTAGAAGCTTTTCTACATGGACGTGGGAGCGTGAGGGAAAGTCTTCTCCCCAGGTGTCTGGACGCAGCTCTGTGGTAACTTCTTGCAAGACTGAAGGAGGATTCTAATGCATCCCAGCTCCAAAATTGGATTTGGTAAGATCATTGGTTTCCTAAATTGTATTCTTCTTTGCTAGCCATAATAACACTAATAGGTACCTTTTTAGCACTCTATTGTTCTTAGTCTCCCTATTTTTGGCAATATATATATATGTTTGTTTAGCTATGAGTAGCTTTTCATATATTGTATAGTAATAAGTTGTTTGGTTCTTTGCTCCATTCTCTCTTGTGTCTAATAAACAATAATTTATTTTATATTAGACCTAAATCGGCTGTCATTATAAGGACTTGCAAGCGAGACTGAGTTTTTGGGGTGCTGGTCACTCTGAATAGGTTTGATCACTAGTTGTCATAGGCCTAGGCAGCTGGTAAAATCAATCCACCCTTTGTCTCCACTCATGACTCAGATTGATTGCATTACACTGCCCCAAACCTGCCAAGGCAAGTGCTACATACTCACAATGGTAGAAGCCACCTCTGGGTGGCTGGAGACCTACCCTGTGCCTCACACCACTGCCCGTAACACCATCCTGGGCCTTGAAAAGCAAGTCCTTTGGAGGCATGGTACCCCCAAGACAACTGAATCTGATGAGACTCATTTCAAGAACAGCCTTATAAACACCTGGGCTAGGGAACATGGCATTCCTTATCATGCACCAGCTACTGGGAAAGTGGAGTGGTGCAACGGTCTGCTTAAAACCACTTTGAAGGCTCTGGGAGGGAGTACTTTCAAAAATTGGGAGCTGCATTTAACAAAGGCCACCTGGTTAGCTAACACCCGAGGTTCCAGCAACTGAGCTGGCCCTGCCTAATCTGAACCCCTCCGTACAACAGATGGAGATAAGGTTCCGATGATACACATGATAGGTATGTTAGGGAAGACAGTCTGGATTAATTCTGCCTCAAGCAAAGAGAAATGCACCTGTGGGGTTGTCATTGCTCAGGGATCAGGTTGCACCTGGTGGGTGATGCAAAAGGATGGAGAGACACGATGCATACCTGAAGGGTACCTTGTTTTGGGGTAAACCGTCCACCACACTGTGCCTGTATCCATTTCTGCATGTATATACGTATATATGTATATACTTAGGGTAATGCATGTATGTATATAGTTATAGGTGTAAATACGTGTGTTTGCAGTTGAAATATATTAATTTGGGTATTAATCAAATGATATGGGATAAGGGGTGGAATGTCTTGGGGATTGTTCATTCTATCCCATATCCATTTTTGGGTTTGTTTTTTGTTTTCTGTCCGGGGTGGGTGCTGCCCCCCCCCCCCCATCCTCCCTGCTCTGGCTCCAGGAGTATTGCAATGGATGAGAGCCAGCCTACCATTTCCTGCAAGAGTTGGGGGGGACAAGGGGCAGTTGCTTTTTCTTCCAGTGGGGCGATTTGGTCCCCACAGCCACATAGTGGGATCTCTCTGAGGAGAGATACAGTTGCCATTTGGCTTTTGCCCGTTTTTTTCCTTTCAGCACTGTGACTGGAGCTTGCTGGCTTGCTTCTCTGCTTCTCTGCTGCTTGGGAGCCAAGAAACAGTGCATGCTGTGCTGGGACCTGGGAGCACCCTGTTCCCCGCCAGAGGCCGTCCCGCTCTGTGCAGCCTGACCCAGGGACCAGCCATCGCCGGTGAGCTAACCAGGGGAACAATTCCCTTCTCAGCCCTACTGTTCTCTGCTGCTGCTTCAGGGTTTCTTGCAACACTGTAATCTGACACCCAAATACCCCGTGGCTTTGGGTACAGCCCAGTTTCTCCTACCTTTTGTTTGCCACTCCTGGAGGTCTTGCTTGCCTCTGCCATTCCAGCTTGCTGCTTCTGAGGATCCTGCTACAGCTCACTTTGCTATCTGGAGGGGCACCTGGACCGATTGCCCCCCCGTGAGTTTTTAAAGGACGCCTTTTCCATCTCTTCTGCCAGTTGCGCCTGCCATTACCCATGTGAGAGAGATGCGGCTGAGCTCACGCCACAGCGCCCCCTGCAGCCGTGAGAGAATCATTGCACCTGCCCTGCTCAACAGGGAGCCCAACAGCTCCCCTGCCGGCTGTGACCGTAACTGCACCAAAGGGGAAGGTGCTTGACAGCTGAGAAAAGGCTGTTACTGGGTTTCTGGTTTTGTTTGCTGCTGCTGCTGTTGTTGTTGTTTGTTTGCCTTGTTATACATATACATACTAGTAAAGAACTGTTATTCCTTTTCCCAGATCTTTGCCTGAAAGCCCCATAATTTCAAAGTTATAATACTTCAGAGGGAAGGGCCTCATATTCTCCATTCCAAGGGAGGCTCCTGCCTTCCTTGGCAGACACCTGTCTTTCAAACCAAGACAGTCTCTTACTCAGGCCCCAGAGAGGCAGTAGAGGAATGGGTCTGACTGGCATATCAGGCCCTCTGTTGCCCTCAAAAGGGAATTGCCTATGACAATTACCTTTCTTTTTTTCTTCAGTGACTTCTAACCCTTGATAAACCAGTGTGAATAGCAGGCTGGTGATCCTCTAGCTTGGACCAAGTTTAACAGTGCCTCTGTCTCTGCTTGTTTACGTCTGCCTGGGTGTTGCTTTGGGGATCCCCTGGTTAGTGTTACGAATGGAGACAGGAGCTTAGATGAATTTCTGCCTTTTGCCTAGGCCTTTGGTAGCAGGCAGTAGTTCTTACTGGGATGGCCAGCACCCCAAGACCCAGTCTCGTTCACAAGTTCTTTAATAATGGCCGATTAGGTCTAATATGACATAAATTATCATTTATAAGACACAGAAAATAACAGACATAAGACTTAGGACAAAACTACATACTACACAGGAATAAAATAAAACTACAAGTAGCTAAAAGTGCAGCATGCGAAAAGGTACCTATTATTAATCGCTAGCAAGAAATAATATAACTTAGGAACCAATGTGTAGCGTACCAACACAAATTTGGTGCTGAAATAAACCTCGGAATCCTTTCACTCAATCCCCAGGAAAGTAACCAGCAGAGGCTGCATCCAGACTCCAGGGAGAAACTTCTTGCACATTTCCAGAGTGTGTGTAGGAAACTTATGCCTCTGTGATATTTTGTGTGTCTTTTATAGTGTAAAAGTGTGTCTTTCAGTCATGTATTTATTCTTTTCATCTCTTTCCACATCTGCTCTCCATACCAAGATATGGATTCTGGGTTGGAGGCTCCAGACTCTCGGGCACCAAGAGATAACCCCTTGATGGGCTTTTGACCCAACCTGAGTTATCTATACACCAGCCATGGAGATAGAGAGAGACAAGGGGGGGACGTCCTGCCACAGTTAGCAAGGTGACAGAAATAAATTTACTCTTTTTTTTTAGCCATGGGTTTGTGGTTATCCCAGCTGTTATGGATTGAGTGGAAGCTTTAGATAAGCCCTGTCTTAGAGTCAGATTTTTGGCAGCAACTTTATTTAGATGACCTGCACCTAAATCACTCTGGCTTGCAAGTTCTTAAGAATGGCTGATTAGGTCTATTATAAAATGAATAATTTCTTGAATAAACAGGAGGTAACAGACAAAAGGCCTTAAACAGAGTTACTTACTACACAATATAAAAAAAAAAAATTACTAGTAGATTATGTTAACAGTGCACGACATTAAGGTACCTATATTAAAGCTAGCAAAGAAATAGTATAGGTTAGGAGTCAATGTAACTTATCACCGAAATGACAATAGTGTACACAGAGTCCTTTCACTCAACTCTCGAAGGAGTAACCACAAAGCAGGCATCCCAAACTTTAGGGAGAGACCCCCAAACACTTCCAGTGAATGCGCAGAAGATTTCTGCTTTGTGAAAGTTTGGTGCAGCTTTTATAGTTTGTAAAGTTAAGTGTCTGTCAGTCAGAAATTCCAGCTTATCTTTCCACATCTCACTTCCACAGCAAGATGTTTGCTGTCAGCTGAAAGCATCAATTCCATGGTGCTGAAATAACTCACTACAAGGCCGGAGCCGGAGATCACTCGCTCTCTGTCCCTGGGGGAGCTGCGGGACCTACGGAGAGAATTCACCCGGCAGGCAAATGAGTCCATCCTGACCTGGCTGATCTGCATCTGGGACGCTGCAGCTAATGACACCATTCTGGATGGAAGTGAGGCCAGGCAACTGGGATCCCTGTACCAGGATGTGGTCATTGACCAGGGGATTGGGAGAACCCAGGAAACTCTCAGCCTCTGGCAGCAATTACTGACAAGTGTATGGGACAGATACCTCTGTAAAGAAGACCTCCAGATGCACCAAAGAAAATGGAACACAATAGAACAAGGTATCCGATGCCTGAGGGAATTGGCCGTGCTAGAGATCATTTTCTCGGAAAACGAGAGATTCCCTAAGAGCCCAGATAATGTCTAGTGCACTTCACAAACGTGGCTAAGATTCGCGCAGCTCGGACCAGAGATATACTCTCGTTACCTGGCAACACAGAAATGGAGGGAAGGAGAGGACAAGGTGGGCGTGTTAGCCAACAAACTGAGAATTTACAAGGACACCGTCAGTGCCCCACTACACACCCATGTCTCATCGGTGGAAACAAACCTGGCCGAGCAAGTCCGGAGCTTGATTGAAGAGGGCCACCAGAAACTAAGGAAAGAACTCAAAGAAGGAATTTTCCATGCCTCACCGAAACCAACCAGAGTCTCTGCCATCAGGAGCAGGCGTCCCCCAGCCAGGGAAAGAAGACAAACTCCGCGACGTGACCTCTGGTTTTTCCTACAGGAGCATGGGGAAGACATGAGAAAGTGGGACAGGAAACCCACCTCCTCCTTAGCAGCCCGGGTATGCGAATTGAAAAGAGAAACATCCACTTCAGGAGGCTCATCTAGGTTCAACACTGCTCCAGTCTCTTGTGGACAGAACCCCAGACAGAATGGAAACGATAATATGACTGATCCTTTTGAAGAGACCTCAGGAACACGTTTGCAGGAGGAGAGCATCGTGCACCAAAACCAGGATTAGAGGGGCCCTGCCTCTAGCCAGGTAGAGGAAAGGGATAACCGGATCTACTGGACTGTGTGGATCCAATGGCCTGGCACGTCTGACCCACAAAGATATACGGCTTTGGTTGATACCGGTGCTCAGTGCACTCTGATGCCATCCAGGTATGTGGGGACTGAATCCATTTCTATTTCTGGGGTGACAGGAGGATCCCAGCAGCTAACTGCACTGGAAGCTGAAGTGAGTTTAACTGGGAACGAGTGGCAGAAACACCCCATTGTGACTGGTCCAGAGGCCCCATGCATCCTCAGCATAGACTATCTCAGGAGTGGATATTTCAAAGACCCAAAGGGATATCGCTGGGCTTTTGGGATAGCAGCTGTAGAGACACAAGACATAAGACAACTGAATACCCTGCCTGGTCTCTCAGACGACCCGTCTGCTGTAGGACTACTGAGAATTGATGAGCAACAGGTACCAATTGCTAAAGCAACAGTGCACCGCCGGCAATACCGCACTGACAGAGACTCTGTGGCCCCCATCCATAAGATGATTCGGGAACTGGAGAGCCAAGGGGTGGTCAGCAAGGCCCACTCACCCTTTAACAGCCCTATATGGCCGGTGCGTAAGTCCAGTGAAGAATGGAGACTGACAGTGGATTACCGTGGCCTGAATGAAGTCACACCACCACTGAGTGCTGCTGTACTGGACATGCTAGAACTTCAGTACGAGCTGGAATCCAAGGCAGCAAAGTGGTATGCGACCATCAACATTGCAAATGCCTTTTTCTCCATTCCTCTGGCAGCAGAGTGCAGGCCTCAGTTTGCTTTTACCTGGAGGGGCATGCAGTACACATGGAACTGACTGCCCCAGGGGTGGAAGCACAGTCCCACCATCTGCCATGGACTGATCCAGGCTGCATTGGAAAAGGGTGAGGCTCCAGAACATTTGCAGTGTATTGATGGCATCATTGTGGGGGGGGAACCAGCACGGAAGTATTTGATAAAGGAGAGAAAATCATCGTAATTCTCCTGGAAGCCGGTTTCGCCATCAAGAAGAGCAAAGTCAAGGGACCTGCCCGAAAGATCCAGTTCCTGGGAGTGAAGTGGCAAGACGGATGACGTCAGATTCCTTCTGAGGTCATCAATAAGATCACCGCGATGTCTCCACCAACCAGCAAAAAGGAGACGCAAGCTTTCCTAGGCGCCATAGGCTTTTGGAGAATGCACATCCCTGAGTACAGCCAGATTGTGAGTCCTTTCTTCCTCATAACCCGCAAGAAGAACGATTTCCACTGGGGCCCTGAAGAGCAGCAAGCCTTCACCCAGATCAAACAGGGGATTGCTCATGCAGTAGCCCTTGGCCCAGTCAGAAGAGGACCAGAGCTAAAGAATGTGCTTTACTCTGCAGCTGGGAGCTATGGTCTGTCCTGGAGCCTTTGGCAGAAGGTGCCTGGTGAGACCCGAGGCCGACCACTGGGATTCTGGAGTCGAAGTTACAGAGGGTCCAAAGCCAACTACACTCCCACCGAGAAGGAAATCCTGGCAGCCTATGAAGGTGTCCAAGCCGCCTCAGAGGTGATCAGCACAGAAGCACAACTTCTCAAGGCACACTGATGTGGCTAGCACAGGTCTTTCTCGTGAGAACATTCCGCTGTGTTTTATAAACAAAGATAACGTTTGGATGTTTTTTAAACAGTGTCTCGAGATTTGGACAGTTCAGGCCTGGCCAATCAGGCCTAGGGGGAGGTTTCTGGCTGACCAATCTGGGCGACCTCTGAAAAGTCTATATATATTGAAATCAAAATAATAAACTTCCTCTTTCTTGCCACACTGAGAACTTGGGTCCTTTTCTCTGCTAGCGGCTCAACAGCGACACACCGACTACCGGTGCTGGGGTGGATGTTCAAGGGAAAGGTTCCCTCTACTCACCATGCCACTGATGCCATGTGGAGCAAATGGATTGCCCTCATCACACAGCGCACCCGTACTGGAAACCCGAATCGCCCTGAGATTCTGGAAATTATAACAAACTGGCCTGAAGGTGAGACTTTTAAATTATCTTCAGAAAAAGCAGAGGAGCAAGTAACACGTGCCGAGGAAGCAACCCCGTATAACGAGATGCCGGAGAGTGAAAGATGTTATGCCCTCTTCACCGATGGGTCCTGCCGAATTGTAGGTGCAGATCAAAAATGGAAAGCTGCAGTGTGGAGCCCCACACAATGAGTTGCACAGGCTACCAAGGGACAAGGTGGATCAAGTCAGGTTGCGGCGCTTAAAGCTGTCCAGCTGGCTTTGGATATTGCCGAACGAGAGAAATGGCCAAGGCTCTATCTCTACACCGACTCCTGGATGGTAGCCAATGCGCTGTGGGGATGGTTAGATTGCTGGAGAAAGGCCAAGTGGCAGCGCAGAGGAAAACCCATCTGGGCCGCTGAGATTTGGCAGGACATTGCCGCCCGGGCAGAAAAGCTGACCGTGAAAGTTCGACACATGGATGCACATGTGCCTAAGAGTTGGGCTAATGAAGAGCATCGTAACAATGAGCAAGTGGACCGAGCTGCCAAGGTGAAAGTGTCACAGGTGGATCTGGACTGGCAGCACAAAGGAGAATTATTTCTAGCTCGTTGGGCCCATGATGCCTCTGGTCATCAAGGGAGAGATGCAACGTACAGATGGGCTCGTGACCGAGGGGTGGACTTGACCATGGACAGCATCTCACAGGTCATCCACAGCTTCAAGACCTGCGCTGCAAGCAAACAGGCCAAGCAGGTGAAGCATCTGTGGTACCATGCACGATGGACAAAGTATAGGTATGGGGAAGCATGGCAAGTTGACTACATCACCCTTCCCCAAACCCACCAAGGAAAGCGCTAGTGTTGACCATGGTGGAAGCAACCACGGGATGGTTCAAGACCTACCCTGCGCCTCATGCTACTGCCTGGAACACCATATTGGGTCTTGAAAAGCAAGTCCTGTGGAGACATGGTACCCCTGAGAGAATCGAGTCTGACAATGGAACCCATTTCAAGAATGGCCTTATAAGCACCTGGGCTAGAGAACATGGAATTGAATGGATAAACCATATCCCCTATCATGCACCAGTGTGGCTAGCACAGACCTTTCCCGTGAGAATTCTTTCTCTCCTCTTCCTGTGTTTTAGAAACAAAGATAAATTTGGATGTTTGTTGAAACAATTTCTCAAAATATGGACAGTTCAGGCCTGGCCAATCAGGCCTAGGGGGAGGCTTCGAACTGACCAATCTGGGTGACCTTTAAAAGTCTATATAAGTTGGAATTAAATAATAAAGCTTCTTCTTGATGCCACACTTTGAACCTGGATCTTCTTTCTCTGCTAGTGGCTCAACAGCGACACACCAGCTGCCGGGAAAGTTGAACGGTGCAACGGACTACTTAAGACAACTTTGAAGGCACTTGGCGGGGGGACCTTCAAAAATTGGGAATTGAACTTAGCAAAGGCCACCTGGATGGTCAACACGAGAGGCTCCATCAATCGAGCCGGTCCTGCCCAGTCCGAACCTTTGCACACAGTGGACGGAGATAAAGTCCCTGTGGTACACATGAGAGGTATTTTAGGAAAGACTGTTTGGATTAGTCCCACCTCAGGCAAAAGCAAACCCATCCGTGGGGTTGTTTTTGCCCAAGGACCTGGTTATACTTGGTGGGTGATGCAGGCAGATGGGGAAACCCGTTGTGTACCACAAGGAGACCTAATCTTAAGTGAGAACTGTGTGTAAAAATTAGGCAATGATGTAGATGGTAATAGAATAAGGGGTGGATAATGTCCTAGGTTACAATATAGATGTATTTAAGTATTCTATTACCACCAGCTGTGGGCCGTTAGCTGTTATCACCTGCTAATGTGATGCCTTAAATCACTGGTAAAAATTTTGAGACGCAGACACACAGTATAGGAAAAGGGTATTACCTTGGTTTAATAGGATCTCAGATGCACACCGACGACCAAGCTCCCGACGATATCTCTGTATATTATTTTATGGACAGCCTAGATTAGCATACCTATCTAAAAGTCTCCAATAAGAAGTCTAACAAATGAAGTAATTGCCTCCTAATTAAAATTACTTCTCCCCAAAAAGGTTACAACTTAGTTTACAAAAACATGTCTTAGTGATGGGGCTCTGTTTAAGGTTGGTGCCTCATGCTCTTGAGATTGTGGTGTTTGTTTCGTCTTCTCCAAAGAATTCTGAGCAGGGGAAGGGTGCTAGGGTGATAAACATGTAGGGTTAAGATACAGGGAGTAAAAAGTACAGGAATGGGGAAGAGTAAAAGGATATATATAAAGAGAGTATAAAAGTAAAATAAAAAGGACAAAAACCCATCAGGCATCAATGGCCCATCCCTGATAACAGACAATGGGCCATCAAGGACCCACCACATGACTCATGGTCTTATCTCACCCTATTGTGAGATGCTCTGCCCAGGAGGGAGGAACCAGGTGTTCCCACCTGGATATAACCTGGCCTTGGAACTGCCTAGGTAGCCCTGTCTACTGGGTTCCCAGAGGACAAGAGCTACCACTGGACCTTCAGCCAGAGACCAGACCTTCCACAGGATCACCACTTCGACTGAACTACTTCATTTGGACTGCTACCACCACCCAACCCGGGTGTCAGGTTGTATCTGACTTTTTCAGTGCTTTTCCTTGTATTATTTCACTTATTTTTAATTGTTCCTGTTAATTTTAGTCCTGACTTGTGATCTCCCACTGGTTTGTTTTCAAACCAATACATGGATTTAGATTTCATTTATGTCGCACAATAAAGCATCGCAGATGTCCTTTGGGGAGTTCTGATTTACTAATGATATCTATTTCTGGTACCACTGTCCCAATAGTGCATATTCCTTGCCATTTAGGTGGCAGAGCTTTTCTAGCTAAATTTCCACATAGCCATTAGTACCCCATGTTATCTGGAATAGGCCACCATTGTGTATTTAGGATACTTTTATTTGTTACATCTAAATATGAATTACATTTGGGGTAGTTTCCTACCATTATTCTTGACATACAATTAGGTGACTTTGTTCGTTGTAGAGGGGTTGCCTCTGATTTTTCTGGACATCTCTGAACACAAGAGGCATTCACAGCTGTTAATTTTACCGATAAGATTTGTTTATCTATGGTGTTGCGTGTTACCTTTTCTTTAAAAAGGTGCATTACATCAGTTGGAGGAAAACTATTTGAGAATGTGTTTGGGATGGGAAGTCTCATTAGTTGAATACTTTCATCTGAATGGGTGGGAAACTGAGAGCAAATCCAGCAGTTGCTGCTGTTTGTTATCAGTGTTACGGCTTGCATGAGTTTTAGGTGTGAGTTTCTCTTACAGGGGTCAGGTAATATTTGTTCAATGTGTGTCATGTTAGAGGAAAAATACATATCATTACCTTCCTCTGTTCCTCACTTACCCATCTGGGATTTGAGCCTTGGTTTGTCAGTCTCAAGGCCTTGCTGGGATGGTTGACTATTCCAGACAAAATTAGCCAGACAAAATTATTCTGAAAATATAAAAGAAACCGTTTAGCATTTCCCATCTTAGCACCTCTGATTTCGTTGCAGCTTTATCTGCAATGGATTTGCTGTTTGTCGTACTGTCCAGAGTGTTTCTTCTGGGTCTGGGGCTGGTTTGATTCACGAGTAATGGATCCAGGAGTCTCTACCAGTTGTTTTTACTGCTGTATGAGTAGTCAATAGAACTTGATAGGGTCCTTTCCACTTGGGCTGAAGGGGTTCTTCACTCCACGACCGGACGTAAACCCAATCTCCTGGCTGATGAGGGTGCACTTGAATATCCAATGGAACTGGTGAGGCTAAAACGACAAACTTATGCAGCGATGAAAGTGTTTTTCCCAAGGAAATTACATAATCTTTCAAACGATGACCACCCATTACATGGTTTTCCCCAGGAACAATCACGGTTTGGTAAGGTCTTCCATACAGGATTTCAAATGGGCTTACCTTTTCTTTGGAACTTGGCTGAATTCTGATTCTAAGTGAAGCCAAAGGCAGAGCCTGTGGCCACTTAAGTGAGGTTTCCTTGTTGCAAAACCATGAATAAAGACTTTAGTAGTAGTCATGCTAAGGCTTGGAGGGATCAGTAGGCCTGAGTGTAAACAGTGTTGTGTAGCGAAGTTGTCAGTAGCGATCAAAAGGATCAATAGAGCATACTGAGGAGGGTAGAAAGACTTGTCTAAGGAATGTAGCTATAGAACAGTTTGTTTATTTAAGTAATCTGCTAAGTGAAGTGTGTGACTTATCTAATAGGGTGTAGTAGATTAATGATGATAAAGAATGTTCAGTTAACGAAAACCAAAGTCACAATGTAATCATAAATCAGGTAGATGTGTCTAGAAATCAAATTCGTTGAGATGAAGCAATTTGGAAAGAAAACATATATATACTCAGTGATTTTGTAAAAGGTGGGGGCTCTGACTTTGGACATTAGTCCTCAGGTCCCCAGGGCCCTCAATAAAGCACCACATAAAATAACTTCGGTTGTTTTGTGTTCCTCGGTTCGGGCAACAGTTTTCTGGCGACCGCGGCAGGACTCCGAAGGTGGCTGGGGCGGTTCACGTCCTGATCTACTCCACGCCGGCACCGGGTGATTCTCGGGGAGTCATCGGTTCGTGCCCGACCCCCATGCCTGTTGGACAACTGCAGGAGGTAAGCCCGTAAGGTGCTTTATTAGTTTAATACTGGGTACCTGCCCATAAGACGAGGCGGCGAACCTCGCAGGGTTGGGTTATAGACGTCTTGGGGAATGCCTAGGCGCCGACCATAAGACGAAGCGAAAGCTACGCTGGTTCGGCACTTGCCCCTCGCGGCGACGAGAAGTGGCAAGTTGGTTGGTTTGGTTGCTGTCCTCTTTCTATACTTGGTGCTGTTGATATCTGTATTCTCTGCATGTTACCTGTTATTCTCTGCATGTTACTTTCTGCTTTGCTATGATGCCTTTTAAAACCTTTAAAGCATTGGTACAAGCTAATGGTAAAGTACCGGGGAACACCCCATTAGGATGCTTGCTGGGAAGATGGAAAAGTGCTGGGTTTTACCAAGACTTAAGCAAAGGAAAAATGATAGATTTTTGTAATCATGTGTGGCCTCTCTATGCTTCTGAGGGTGGACCGGAGTGGCCTGTCAATGGTACTGTTGATGAGAACATAATTAATCCATTGATGTATTATCTAAGGGATAATGAGAAATGGGATGAGGTACCTTATTTGGATTTGTTCCGTTATTTGGGGTCTAAAACAGAATGGCAAAAGGAGTGTGGTATGCTATTGTTGCAAGCGGGGAACGATGGAAATGAACGTATTGGGTGCAAATCGCGTGAAACCTGTGTGAAATGTGCAGTACAGTTCTCTGGTCAAGGTGAGGATTTATCTCTAATGGTTGCCCCCTCTCGCCCTGTTCCCTCTGCTCCGCCGTACAGAAGTGGGGAAGGAGATATAGATGATACTGATACTGATGAGGATGAGGATGATGAGGAAAATAAAAAAGAATACCCGGAAGGACCTGGAGTAAATCATACCTCAGTCACCCTCCATCCCCAGACTCCTTCCCCAAGCCCCTCCCGAAGCATACAAAGAACCCCCATAGCGGCACGGACTAGACAGGGAAGGCGGAATCAAGAGGAACCCCGAATGATAGCCCCCTTAAGGGAAGCTGTGGGCCCCCGTGGTGAGAAAGTTATTATTAAAGTACCTTTTTCTCCAGGAGATTTGGTGATTTGGAAACAATCAGCTGGGAGTTATCGGGAGGATCCTGAGCGGGTGGCCCGCGTGGTGAAGATGATAATTAAAACTCAGAATCCAGATTGGAATGATTTACAAGTATTATTAGATACATTAATGGATTCTACAGAAAAAGAGATGGTTTTACGGGCAACCAGAGAACGGGCTAGGGAACAGCTCTGGTTACGATTGATGATAGGGGAAACGATAGATCAGATGGTCCCCGGGGATGATCTGGGGTGGGATCCGAATGAGTTAGAAGGCTTACAGAGGTTAAAAAGGTACCAGGAATTGTTGATTGAAGGCGTCTGGACTGGGATGCCCAAAACCTTAAATTGGTCTAAACTGTACTCAATAAGACAAGAAAAGAATGAATCCCCTTCAGCATTTTTAGAGAGACTTAAAGAGGCAGCACGGCGTTTCACTAGTTTGGATGTGGAGAGGGAAGAAGGTCAGTTACAATTGGCATTGTTGTTTATGGGTCAGTCACAAGAGGATATTAGGAAAAAGTTGCAGAAATTAGAAGGGGAAGACACACGGCGCGTAGATAAGTTGTTGGAGGTAGCTTGGAAAGTTTATAATAATAGAGAAAAGGAAACGGCTAAACGACAACAGGCCGGAATTCTTGCGGTAATTCAGCAGTCTGCGTTTCGGGGGGGTTACGGGGCCGGGGAAGGGGAGGAAGGGGAATTGGACGGGGAAGGGGAGGATTCGCTCGGGGGAGAGGAGGATTTTTAGTCGCAGGGATGAGCCAGGGTGGACAGGAACAGTTGGGTCCTAATCAGTGTGCATTTTGTCGTCAATTCGGACACTGGTAGAATGAGTGTCCTGTAAGAAACGGGATTGGGATGAGTAATGTAGGGTTGATGGGAGGTTTCCCCGTACCGCCGGTAGATGGCGCCCAGACACAAGCACAGGCAATGATGTTAGGAAACTATAGGGACCAAAGCAGACTAGACCGGGATCTGAAGGTGAGGATAGAAATAGGCGGACAGGAGCAGGAATTTATGGTTGATACAGGGGCTACTCACTCAGTTTTAAATAAACGGTTGGGACCCATAAGTGACACAACTATACAGGTAATAGGAGCTACGGGACAATTGGAGGAAAGGCCTTTTCTACTACCCCTTAATTTAAAATTCGGAGGAAAGGAACTGGATCATCAGTTTTTGTATATGCCAAACTGCCCTCAGCCTCTGTTTGGACGGGATTTGCTGTCTCTATTAAATGCTAAAATTATATTTGAACAGGGTCGAGATAAATTGGAAATTCCGGATGAAGAAATCGGGAAAATATTTGCAATAAAAGAAGTGGACTCAGTACCGATTCCAACAGAGATTGAACATGCAGTGGTACCCTGGGTTTGGGAGGTGGGAACTCCGGGAAAATCAAAGGTTGCCCAGCCGGTGGTAGTTGAGCTAAAAGAAGGAGCTAAACCGGTTAGGATAAAACAGTATCCCATTAAAGCAGAGGCTCGGCAGGGAGTAGCTCCGCTGATAGCGCAGTTTACAGTGCAAGGATTATTAAAGGAATGTGAATCAGAGTATAATACTCCTATATTCCCGGTGAAGAAACCAAATGGTAAGTATAGATTAGTTCAAGATTTAAGGGCTATAAACGAGATAGTTAAAGACATTCACCCGGTGGTTGCCAACCCTTACACATTGTTAACATCTGTATCGGAACGATTTAAATGGTTTACTGTGATTGATTTAAAGGATGCCTTCTTCTGCATCCCACTGGCAATAGAGAGCATGAAGTATTTTGCCTTTGAATGGGAAGAACCAATGACAGGAAGGAAGAAACAGCTCACCTGGACCAGACTGCCTCAAGGATTCAAAAACAGCCCTACCATCTTTGGTAATCAATTGGCAAAGGAATTAGAAGAATGGAAAACGACTCAGGTGAGAGAATCTCCATATTCTTATGTAGTATTGCAGTATGTAGATGATATTCTTTTGGCCACAGAAGACAAGAAGGTATGCCTCCGATTAACTGTTGCATTATTGAATATGTTGGGGCAAGCAGGATACAAGGTATCCAAGGAAAAAGTACAACTGGTCAGAGAAAGCGTCCTGTACCTAGGATGTGAGCTAACACAAGGCCTCAGACGTTTGGGGGTTAATAGAATTGAAGCTATATGCTCCATTCCACTCCCTAGAAATCACCAGGAGTTAAGATCCTTTCTGGGAATGGTTGGATGGTGCAGGCTATGGATTCCGAATTTCGGCCTGATAGCAAAACCCCTATATGAGGCTCTAAAAGAATCCCAATTGAAATGGAATACAAACAGGGAAAAGGCGTTCCAGGATTTGAAACAAGCATTAAAAGAAGCCCTGGCCTTGGGGTTGCCAGATTTAAACAAAGACTTTCAATTATATGTGAATGAAAGGCAGAAACTAGCATTGGGAGTTCTAACCCAGAAGTTGGGATCCTGGAAGAGGCCTGTGGGATATTTCTCCAAACAACTGGACACTGTAAGTACCGGTTGGCCGTCATGCTTGCGGGCCGTTGCGGCTACGGTACTTCTCATTCAGGAAGCCAGGAAACTTACCATGGGAAAAAGAATGACGGTGTATGTTCCCCACATGGTACTAGCTGTCTTGGAGCAAAAGGGGGGTCATTGGCTATCTTCCAGTAGAATGCTGCAGTATCAAGCTATTCTAAAAGAACAAGATGACATAGAACTCCAAACGACTAATCATATTAATCCAGCAGAGTTCCTCCACAGTGAGATGGAAGAACATGAGCTCTCCCATGACTGTGTGGAAGTGATTGAACAAGTTTATTCGAGCCGAGCGGATTTGAAGGATGACCCCCTGGATGCTCCAGACTGGGAATTATTCACCGATGGTTCCAGTTTTATGGAAAACGGTACCAGGTATGCGGGATATTCAGTGGTTACAGTTACTCGAGTTGTGGAGGCACAAGCCTTGCCACCAGGTACGTCAGCCCAAAAGGCTGAGATCATTGGACTCACTCGAGCCTTGATATTGAGCACTGGGAAAACTGTAAATATTTGGACTGATTCCAAGTATGCCTTTGGTGTGGTGCATGTTCACGGAGCACTATGGAAAGAAAGAGGACTTCTTAATTCCCAAGGGGCTGTAATAAAACATCGCACAGAAGTGTTAGCATTGTTGGATGCTGTACACCGACCAGAGCGAGTGGCCGTTATGCATGTCCGGGGACATCAGAATGAAGAAGGAAAAATCTACCAAGGTAATCATTTAGCAGATGTAACTGCAAAGCAGGCAGCTCGTCAAGTATGGACTCAGATGGCTCTCATACCAACTAAGGTAAACCCCGTTACACCTTATATGCAACAAGCTCCAAAGTATTCACAGGATGATGAAAAACTAGCCATGTTATTGAAAGCTCGGAAAGGAGCAACAGGATGGTACATAACCAATACAGGACAAGTAGTTGTTCCCATACAGATAATGAAGGCCATCCTCATAGCTGAACATAACAAAAGTCATTGGGGAGCAGAAGCATTGGTACAATTTTTGAAGAATGAAATAATTTCCAATCAGATGTTAACGTTGGCAAAACGGGTGAATGCAATGTGCCCAGTTTGTTTAAAGAATAATCCTATTGTCAGGAAACAGATTCAGATGGGAAAATTACAAGTAGGACCAGAACCGGGAGATTATTGGCAGGTGGATTTTTCAGAATTACCCAAAGCACAAGGGTATAAATATATCCTGGTGTATGTGTGTACCTTTTCAGGGTGGCCAGAGGCCTTTCCGTGTAGGACTAATCAGGCAAAAGAAGTAGTGAAAACTCTCTTGAAAGAGATAATACCTAGATTTGGAGTACCTTTGGGGTTGTCATCAGATAGAGGTCCTCACTTCATTGCTAATATTGTGCAGGATGTAGCACGGATGTTAGATATTGCTTGGAATCTCCATACTCCTTGGAGACCGCAATCTAGTGGGCAAGTAGAAAGAATGAATCAAACTTTAAAGGGCCAAATTAAGAAAATCTGTCAAGAAGTCAAATTACAATGGCCTCAGGCTTTGCCACTTGCTCTCCTCCGAATTAGAATCAAGCCAAGGGAAAGATTAGGCGTGAGCCCCTATGAGATACTATATGGAAAACCTTACCATGCAACTACTTTAAAAGGAGACCCGCATGTGGTAGGGGATCAGGCAGTATATAATTATGTTGTTTCTCTGCATAGAGTTCTCAGTGCCTTGCGTGGAGCCCTGCAGTGGAACAGACCTCTTCCACTGGAAAACCCTGTGCATGATGTTCAACCAGGAGACCAAGTATATGTGAAGAACTGGTTCACAGACCCACTGAGAGAATCATGGGACGGCCCGTATCAGGTGATACTAACAACATTCACAGCAATCAAAGTGGCCGGAATCGACTCCTGGATACATTACACGCGAGTCAAGAAGATGCCAACTCAGTGGGAATCCCAAGTCGTGTCCCCCATGCGATTGATTTTACGAGCAAAATGAAAATTGTAATTGCTGTATTTCTAGTTATGCTAAAAATATTACCTGTTGATGAACATGTACTTGTCACTGTTTCAGATCCTGTAATCGGAGCAATGGAAGGAATGACTGTAAACTTGACTTGTGAAATCACTGATGACCAGGGAGCTGGAGTCGATGAGATAAGTACATATTGGAGAAAAGAGCAAACACTCACTAATGTTATCAATAGTACATTTTGGGATAAGGACACACAAAGAGGCAATACCACATTACAACTTACCAACGTTAGCATGGAAAGTGCTGGGATATATACATGTCTGGTAAAAATTAGGTGGAGTTTTGATTATAAACAAATCACACTAGGGGTTATGACATGGCAAAGCAACTCGGCAATAAAAGTCTCACCTTACCAAGCATCAGTTGACATGTGGGATGGTCCACCCTCAAAAATAAATTGCTCATTCACAGCCCAACATGAATGTAGCAGCATGTTCACAGTTACTTGGTGGAAATTAGCTAGACAGATAATGTGGGAAAGGCCGGAAGGAAAGAGTGACCTGCAGGCAGGAAGCGATAGTGGAATTGGATGGTTAAATGATACTCAGGCACGTGTGGGGAAAAATGAGGGATTATATCTCTGTGTGATAAGCTGTGGTTCTATGATGGGGTACGGGAAGAGAGAAGTACAAGGAAAAAGTCATCTAATGGATGGGTTAAGACCTACCCATGGGATTTACCAGGCGGTCCGTGGTACTTCTGTAATTTTATTTTGCCAACCAGAGCGTGGAATTGTTTTCTCTGAGTTTGGATGGTGGTTTAAGAAAGGAAATGTCCAGGAAGGGGGGAAATACCAATTAGAGAAGCGATTAGGAGGCATGTTAACTCTAGTGATACAGGATGTTCAACCAGAGGATGAAGGGACATATTGGTGTTGGATTGCCCAAGATGCATGGTGGACACACGCTGTGACTTTGGTATCCCTTACTAGGGCACGAATAAATAAAAGAAGAATTAGAGATGTTGAAATTGGAAATAAAACCTGGGTTTTTCACCATAACCCAGAACAAGAAAACTTAATTGTAGGTTTAATTCGAGACTTTGGAGAAATGCAGAATGTTTCTAAAATCACTGCTTGTTTACCTCTGCCTCGAGCAGCGGGAGAACCAATTCCATGGGGAATAGTTCCCGTCACTGATTTGTCTGAGGCATATGTACATGTAACTTGGAGCTGTAAATTGGTTCCTAATGAGTACTATGACTGGAAAGAGGGTTGTATGTTGGTCCAGAGGGTTACTGAACACCAATGCAGGCAGATGCCAGGATATTATGCATGGCTGACAACATCAAGAGGTAATAAGTGTGTTGTTTCAGGGCCTGTTTCAGAACCGTGTAACAAAGTGACTCTCAAGGAACAAAAGGTTAGAGAGGAAGAAGTCTGTCAAAATGTTACCCAGACCCAGTCTTTAGAAGACGAATGGGGAACAATTTGGGGACCAAGCCTTTTAGAAACATATAGCTACTTAGGACAAGTTAATTGGTGCATACAATGGACAGGAAGTAAAAACCAGACTTACACTGAGGTAATGAACCTCCAGACTACCAGACGGGAGAAGAGGGACCAAAAAGACATCTGGAATTGTACCCAAGTAATCACATGTGACACACCAAAAGATAAAATAGGGCTCGTACCAGTAAGAGTCTTGCTAAAATGGGGATGTGAATGTCGAGGATACAACCATAAAATTACAGACCAAATTCAAGGAGATGAAAATGGGAAGAGAATCATCAGTTGTAAATCTACTACTATCAGAAGTCCAGGAAACCTAGTTTGGGTTATGGGGCATGGAAAGTGGACCACCCATATGCCAATAGATGGGCCTGTCACACAAATTACTTTAGGAATTCCGACCTTATGTCCGTTTTGGAAACAGTCTAATTTGACCCGACAATCAGCTAGGACTAAACAAGACTTGGATGATGAAAACGAATGGCATGAGCCAACCAGTGGAGTTAAATTCGGGTGGGCTTTGGAATCCTTGTTTGCACCTATAGCTTCATATCGGAACAGGGATACGCTCTACAAACTAATGGGGCAGACTGAAAGATTGGCAGCAGCCACTAAGAAAGGATTTAAAGATTTCAATATTCAGTTACAGGCTACCACAAGAATGACATTACAAAATAGAATGCAGTTTATTAAAGGAGAAGCGGTGCGGGGGAGGCACACTGGGGGCTCTCGGGTGGGGCGGTCCACGCAGCTGCCGGGTGCAGAGCAAGGCGGGGCTGGGGTCGCGGCCACACCACACCGAGAGAACAAAGGGAGGGGGTTTTTAGGGGGAGGTGCGGGGTTTCTCGGGGAGGGACAACAGGGGCGGAGCCAACGGGGCTCCGGGACAACATGAGGGACAAGCGGGGGAGCAAATGAAATATAACTAGGGAGGGGATTACAAACAACCCATGGGGGAAGCCCGGCAACAGAACATTCTAGTGAGGGCAAGCAGCAGGGGCGGTGATAGGGGCGGGGAAGCGAACTTTAAACCAATAAACTTAGGAAAAACTTTCCAGGGGAGGGAGAGTACGGCTCATGGCCCGGCCTCCTCCGAGCCCCAGGATATGGCATCTTCAGTGGTTTCTGCATGGATGGCATTGGCCAATGGTCCTGGGGACTCGGGATCCGCGGCATCGGGCCGCCGTACCTCTACACTTCTGGGTCTGGGGCTGGTTTGATTCGCGAGTAATGGATCCAGGAGTCTCCACCAGTTGTTTTTACTGCTGTATGAGTAGTCAATAGAACTTGATAGGGTCCTTTCCACTTGGGCTGAAGGGGTTCTTCACTCCACGACCGGACGTAAACCCAATCTCCTGGCTGATGAGGGTGCACTTGAATATCCAATGGAACTGGTGAGGCTAAAACGACAAACTTATGCAGCGATGAAAGTGTTTTTCCCAAGGAAATTACATACTCTTTCAAATGATGATCACCTATTACGTGATTTTCTCCAGGAACCATCACGGTTTGGTAAGGTCTTCCATACAGGATTTCAAATGGGCTTACCTTCTCCTTGGAACTTGGCTGAATTCTGATTCTAAGTAAAGCCAAAGGCAGAGCCTGTGGCCACTTAAGCGAGGTTTCCTGACAGATTTTACTCATTTGTCTTTTTAGGCTTTGATTCATTCTTTCAACTCTGCCACTGGATTATGGTCTCCAAGGAGTATGCAAATCCCATTTGATTCCTAAAGTTTTGGACAGGTTTTGCACAATATCTGCGATGAAATGGGGTCCCCTATCAGAGGACATTCCTAAGGGGACTCCGAACTGAGGTACTATTTCCTTTAACAATATTTTAGTAACTTCTTTAGATTTGTTGGTGCGACAGGGAAAAGCTTCAGGCCATCCAGAAAATGTATCAACCAAAACTAGCAGGTATCAAAATCCCTCTTGCTGAGGTAATTCAGAGAAATCAATTTGCTAATAGTCACCTGGACAATTTCCTCTTTTTGTGGTTCCAGGAGAAGGTCTTTTGTAGGACTGAGGATTGTTCTGCAAGCATATTTTACATTTCCCAACAATACTTTTAATGATTCCAGTCATTCTTACACTGACTACTTGTGGCTTTAAGCTATCAATAATAGCTTCTGCCCCCCAATGTGTTTCCTTATGCTTGTCTTCAGCTATTTGTCTCATTACTGCTTGAGGTACTATAACTTGTTTTTGTGATGTCACCCACCACCCCTCAGAGTTTAGGTGGGCTTTTAAGTGTTCAACTAACATTTTATCATGGGTTTGGTATTCCGGGGTTACTTGTGGAAGGTTCGTGTATTTTGATGGAACAACTATAAGGATGCTTTTCTCTGCCACCTCTTTAGCAGTTTTATCTGCCAATCTGTTTCCAACATTAGTCGGTGTATTTCCAAATTGATTAGCTTTACAGTGCATAACAGCCACTTGGATTGGTAGCTGAACGCTATCCAGAAGTTGTTTAATAACATCTCCATACTTAATAGGAGATCCTTGTGCTGAGAGGAGCCCTCGTTCTTTCCAGATAGCTCCATGAGCATGTACCACTCTGTCTTGGTTTGAAAGACAGGTGTCTGCCAAGGTTGAACCCTCCCCTAGAGCAGAGGATGTGATTTTCCTTCCCCTCCTCCCTCCGAATTATTTAATTTTGTAAATCAAGGGCTTTCAGGCAAAGGTATGGGAAAAAGGAGTATCAGTTCTTTACTAGTATCTATAAACAAACAATAACAATAATAGCAAACCACAACTAGAACCAGAAAACCAAACAGCAGATAACGTGAGCTGCTGAGCCTTCTCCTGTGTGGTGCAATCACGGTTGCAAGCAGCAGGGGCGCTGTTGAGCTCCCTGCCGGCCTGGGCAGGTGCGATGACTCCCGAGCGGCTGCAGGTGGCGCTGTGGCGCAGGGTCAGGTCACCGTCCGGCAGCTGCAATGGCGGACAGGCTGAGAAACACGCAGGGCAGCAGGAAACAGCTCAGGGCAGCGAGAGAACAGGGCAGTAGGAGCGGGCGCTCTCTCTCTCCGGCCAGCGAGAATTTCTGCAGTCACAGCAGACGCCGCAGTCTCGTGCGGCAGAGGGCGGGGGCAGGCAGCAGGGGCCGCGGGACTCTCCCGGCAGCAGCCACGAGGGAACGCAGCCCGGGGGGGGAAAACGTGCCCTTCCTCGTGAGGAGAAAAGTTGAATCAAAGCTCACCCAGCCAGGAGAAAAGAGAAACGGGGCACAGTTGGATTTCCTCTGGTAGCAGCTGGAAAGCAAAGAGCCAGCAGCCTCTACCCTCAGCGTCCGAACCACGAGAGAGAGTGTTCCCAGGGCCGGCTCTTCCCTTACCTTGCCCTGCCCAAAAACCTAGCTTTTGTCTTTTACAAAAGCCTTGATCGCTCTGAACATCGGACTATTTGTTGCTTAGTAACAGGAATGGGAAGAAATTCTCAACCCCCGACATAATCCACCCCGAATTTTTCCCATTCCAACATGTTACCTTGAGCTTAAACATTTAGATTATATACACACATGCATTACTCTAATTATATACATATATACATACAGATATGGATACAGGCACAGTGTTATGGACAATTCAACCCCAACTAAGGTCTCCCTGAGGTATGCATTGTGCTTCTCCATCCTTTTGCATCACCCACCAGGTACACCCTGGTCCCTGAGCGAAAACAACCCCACGGGTGGGTCTGTCTTTGCCTGAGGTAGAATCAATCCAAACAGTTTTCCCTAGCATGCCTCTCATGTGTACCACTGGAACTTTATCCCCGTCTGCTGTTTGCAGGGGTTCAGATTGGGCAGGGCCAGCTCGGTTGGTGGAACCTCGGGTGTTAACTAGCCAGGTGGCCTTGGCTAAATGCTGTTCCCAACCTTTAAAAGTCCCCCCGCCTAAAGCTTTCAAGGTGGTTTTTAGCAGACCATTGCATCGTTCCACTTTGCCAGCAGCAGGTGCATGATAAGGAATGTGGTACACCCACTCAATGCCATGTTCCCTAGCCCAGGTGTTTATGAGGCTATTTTTAAAATGAGTCCCGTTGTCTGACTCAATTCTCTCAGGGGTACCATGCCTCCACAGGACTTGGTTTTCAAGGCCCAGGATGGTGTTACGGGCAGTGGCGTGAGGCACAGGGTAGGTTTCCAGCCACCCCGTGGTGGCTTCTACCATTGTGAGCACGTAGCACTTGCCATGGCGGGTTTGAGGCAGTGTGATGTAATCAATCTGCCAGGCCTCTCCATACTTATATTTAGACCACCTTCCACCATACCACAGGGGTTTCACCCGCTTGGCTTGCTTGATGGCAGCACATGTCTCACAATTATGGATTACCTGGGAGATACAGTCCATGGTTAGATCCACCCCTCGGTCTCGTGCCCACTTGTAGGTGGCATCTCTGCCCTGATGGCCTGAGGCATCATGGGCCCATCGAGCTAGGAACAGCTCCCCCTTGTGTTGCCAATCCAAATCTATTTGTGACACTTTTATCTTTGCAGCTTTATCCACCTGTTCGTTGTTTCGGTGTTCCTCATTAGCTCGGCTCTTGGGGACATGGGCATCTACATGACGGACTTTCACAGGTAGTTTCTCCACCCTAGCGGCAATGTCCCGCCATTCATCAGCAGCCCAGATTGGTCTTCCTCTACGCTGCCAGCTGGCTTTCTTCCACCTTTCCAACCAACCCCATAGAGCATTGGCTACCATCCATGAATCAGTGTAGAGGTAAAGCTTTGGCCACTTCTCTCTTTCAGCAATGTCCAGGGCCAGCTGGACAGCTTTGAGTTCAGCAAGTTGACTCGATCCCCCCTCTCCTTCTGTAGCCTCTGCGACCCGTCGTGTGGGGCTCCATACAGCTGCTTTCCACTTCCTATTTGCCCCCACAATACGACAGGAACCATCAGTGAACAGAGCGTAGCGTGTTTCATCTTGTGGCAGTTGGTTGTAAGGTGGAGCTTCCTCTGCGCGAGTCACTTGTTCCTGCTCCTCTTCATCCGTGAGGCCAAAGTCTTCACCTTCGGGCCAATTTGTAATTATTTCTAAGATCCCAGGGCGATTCGGGTTTCCAATACGGGCGCGCTGTGTGATGAGAGCAATCCATTTGCTCCACGTGACATCAGTGGCATGGTGGGTTGATGGAACCTTCCCCTTGAACATCCACCCCAGCACTGGCAGTCGGGGTGCAAGGAGAAGTTGGGCTTCCGTACCAATTACCTCTGAGGCGGCTTGGACTCCTTCATAGGCTGCTAGGATTTCCTTCTCAGTGGGAGTATAGTTGGCTTCGGACCCTCTGTAACTTCGGCTCCAGAATCCCAGTGGTCGACCTCGAGTCTCGCCAGGCACCTTCTGCCACAGGCTCCAGGACAGACCATTTCCCCCGGCTGCAGAGTAGAGCACATTCTTCACTTCTGGTCCTGTCCTGACTGGGCCAAGGGCTACTGCATGAGCGATCTCCTGCTTGATCTGAGCAAAGGCTTTTTGCTGTTCAGGGCCCCAGCGGAAATCATTCTTCTTGCGTGTCACCAGGTAGAGAGGACTAACAATTTGGCTGTACTCGGGGATATGCATCCTCCAGAAACCTATGGCGCCTAGGAAGGCTTGTGTCTCCTTCTTGTTGGTTGGTGGGGACATCGCTGTGATCTTGTTGATGACTTCGGTAGGAATCTGACGTCGGCCATCTTGCCACTTCACTCCTAGGAACTGGATCTCTTGGGCAGGTCCTTTGACTTTGCTCTTCTTGATGGCGAAGCCGGCTTCCAGGAGAATTTGGATGATTTTCTCTCCTTTCTCAAACACTTCTTCCGCTGTGCTCCCCCACACAATGATGTCGTCGATGTACTGCAGATGTTCCGGAGCCTCACCCTTTTCCAGAGCAGCCTGGATCAGTCCATGGCAGATGGTGGGACTGTGCTTCCACCCCTGGGGCAGTCGGGTCCAGGTATACTGCACGCCCCTCCAGGTGAAAGCAAACTGAGGTCTGCACTCTGTTGCCAGAGGAATGGAGAAAAATGCATTTGCAATGTCAATAGTGGCATACCACTTTGCTGCCTTGGACTCTAGCTCATACTGGAGCTCCAGCATGTCTGGCACAGCAGCACTCAGAGGTGGAGTCACCTCATTCAAGGCACGATAGTCCACAGTCAATCTCCATTCTCCGTCAGATTTGCGCACAGGCCAGATGGGGCTGTTAAAGGATGAGTGGGCCTTGCTGACCACCCCTTGGCTCTCCAGCTCACGGATCATCTTGTGGATGGGAACCACAGCATCTCAATTAGTCCTGTATTGCCGGCGGTGCACTGTCGAGGTGGCAATTGGTACTTTTTGGTCCTCCACCTTTAAAAGTCCGACTGCAGAAGGGTTCTCTGATAGTCCAGGCAAGGTGTTCAATTGCCTCACGCCCTCTGCCTCGACAGCAGCTATTCCAAAAGCCCACTTGAGTCCTTTCGGGTCTTTGAAATAGCCGTTACGGAGGAAGTCTATGCCCAGAATACATGGAGCCTCTGGACCAGTCACAATGGGATGTTTTTGCCACTCCCTCCCCGTCAGGCTCACCTCGGCTTCAACCAGGGTCAACTGCTGTGATCCCCCCGTAACCCCAGCAATAGAGATAGATTCTGCTCCCGCAAGTCCCGATGGCATTAGGGTACACTGCGCACCTGTATCAACTAGTGCTTCATATTTTTGTGGCTCTGATGCACCAGGCCATCGAATCCACACAGTCCAAAAAACACGGTTTTCCCGTACCTCTACCTGGCTAGAGGCAGGGCCCCTCTAGCACTGGTTATCATTCCCTTCCTGGTCATACATTCCAGAGGTTCCTTCAAGGGGTTCTGACCCATCATCTTCCCTTCTATTGTACCCAGCAGGTCGGCCACGGGAAGCTGAGGCTACCTTCGCTTTAGCAGAGCCCCCTCGGTCAGCATTTCCCTCCTTAAGCTGACGCACCCGTGCTGCCAGGGCAGTAGTGGGCTTCCCATCCCACCTCCTCATGTCTTCCCCATGGTCATGCAGAAAAAACCACAACTCAGCTCATGGGGTGTACCCTCTCTCCCTAGCTGGGGGACGTCGGGCTCTGGTATTGGGACCCATGACTCTCACTGGTGCCACATTGATCCTCCTCATCTCGTCCCTAATCTCCTCCCTCAGGTCCTTCATCTCCTCTTTCATCTCCTCCCTGAGGTCTTCAACCACAGCAGAGACCCGAGCCTGCATCGGGTCACTGATCACACTTGCATAATACCTGAGCCTGTCAGCTATTGAACCCACCGTCTCTCGATTGCCATCAACATTAATAGTTGCAAGGAAAGGGGCATGATGCTCTGGCCCTCGCCTTGTAAGGCTCCACATCATTTGCGCGGTGCACCTGACCTTATCAGGGTCATTTCCGTGCTGTCCATCCCCCCCAAAGAGCATCTCCATTATGGCTGCTTCTCTCAGCCGTTGGATCCCTTCCTCAATGGTCTTCCAAGTCAATTTACGGTGGGGATCCTGCATTCTGTCTTTGTTGTCAAACTTCTCTCTTACACCCATTAAAAGCCTCTCCCAGAGAGAAAGGGGCCCTGGCTCCCTTGCGAACACTTTGTCAACAGCCGGGTCTTGGGCCAAGGGTCCCAAATTCCTTGCTTCATTATTATCCAGCTGCACTCCTGGGCCCATAAGGTCCCAAACCCGAAGTAACCAGGTTACGAAAGCTTCGTGCGCCCGTCTCTTAACATCATCTCGCAGATTACGGAGAGTATCGAAGTGGAAGGACTCAGTGATGATTATGGGCTCAGATTCTACTGCTGGTTGTGAGGGCAATGGCTCCCCATCATCATTAACTGGGCATACTGATTTGGTCTTATACTTTGTACGCACCAGAGGGGCAACTTTGGCTGGCTGTGGCTGCTCTTGGGATTCAGCTGGAACCTGGATGGTCGCAACATCTGTGGGTTCCACTGCTGCACCATCAGACTCTTTCCCTTTGGGGCGAGGAGAGGGTTTTACACCTGCTAGGGAGATGTATTCCTTCAGCAGCTGGTGTATTCTGTGTATCATCTCCTCCACTGGCACCCCCACCCATTCTGGACGGTTTGTTTCTGAGGCAGGCTGTTGGACAGAGTCAGGCTGTGGGGTATCCCCAGGCTCTGCGACAGCCTTGGGCTCTGTGGCTGCATCCCTATTCCCTGGCACAGGTGTTGGAATGGTTACCCAGGGTATTTTCACCTTATTCCGGAATGCAAGGTAGGATAAACCTATCAGCCACAGCAACACCAGGCACTGTATGATATCATAAGCATTTAGAGAGTTTCCAAACCTTTCGAGCATTAGTTGGGTAGGCCCAAAGTAATGAATAAAAGGTTGAGAAAAACCTTCTCCTGGTGTTATCTCCTCACAAAAGGTACCATTACCAAACAAACTCCAAAAACATGTACTGACGGTGTCAAAAAACTGTAGCCATGTGCCTGCTGTTAAAATGAACTGAAAGATCCAGAAGCTCTTCACCCTATTGGCCCATTGTGCAAACTGGATGACAGCCACAATAACCTTAGTTATAGGACCCATGTTTAGGTAGGGAGCTGCAAATGGGAAAAATGTGGTCACAATTATGTGCCAACCAAACCAGGGTATACTCAACATAACACCACTTAATGAGGTTTTCATGTTCACCACACTAAGATAGGTCTCACAGAAACTGCTATTCCTTTTTCTTCCAATGCCCTCGAGCCCCACGTTGGGCGCCAAGATCTGTCTTGGTTTGAAAGACAGGTGTCTGCCAAGAGAGGTTGAACCCTCCCCTAGAGCAGAGGATGTGATTTTCCTTCCCCTCCTCCCTCCGAATTATTTAATTTTGTAAATCAAGGGCTTTCAGGCAAAGGTATGGGAAAAAGGAGTATCAGTTCTTTACTAGTATCGATAAACAAACAATAACAATAATAGCAAACCACAACTAGAACCAGAAAACCAAACAGCAGATAACGTGAGCTGCTGAGCCTTCTCCTGTGTGGTGCAATCACGGTTGCAAGCAGCAGGGGCGCTGTTGAGCTCCCGGCCGGCCAGGGCAGGTGCGATGACTCCTGAGCGGCTGCAGGTGGCGCTGTGGCGCAGGGTCAGGTCACTGTCTGGCAACTGCAATGGCGGACGGGCTGAGAAACACGCAGCGCAGCAGGAAACAGCTCAGGGCAGCGAGAGAACAGGGCAGTAGGAGCGGGCGCTCTCTCTCTCCGGCCAGCGAGAATTTCTGCAGTCACAGCAGACGCCGCGGTCTCGTGCGGCAGAGGGCGGGGGCAGGCAGCAGGGGCCGCGGGACTCTCCCGGCAGCAGCCACGAGGGAACGCAGCCCGGGGGGGGAAAACGTGCCCTTCCTCGTGAGGAGAAAAGTTGAATCAAAGCTCACCCAGCCAGGAGAGAAGAGAAACAGGGCACAGTTGGATTTCCTCTGGTAGCAGCTGGAAAGCAAAGAGCCAGCAGCCTCTACCCTCAGCGTCCGAACCACGAGAGAGAGTGTTCCCAGGGCCGGCTCTTCCCTTACCTTGCCCTGCCCAAAAACCTAGCTTTTGTCTTTTACAAAAGCCTTGATCGCTCTGAACATCGGACTATTTGTTGCTTAGTA